>NC_090448.1:706071827-706376202 GCF_031143425.1 Pleurodeles waltl
TTTTCTGTTTCGCCCCCCCCGAGGGCAGATCAGCCATGTTTTTGGACGATCTGGCCCCCGGGGGGGGTCGAAGCACACTAGGCGCCAGGGATTGTGTGGTGTGTGTGTGTGGTGTGTGTTTGAGATTTTTTTTTTCCCCTTTTTTTTGTTTTGTGCTGAGGGTGCCCCCTTTGGGAAGGGTCGCCCCCTAAAGGGGGCACCAAGCTTTTGCCCATGTCCGCCCCCCTTGGGGGCAGATTGGCCAATTTTTTTTACGCCCATCTGCCCCCGAGGGGGGCGGAATCCACTTAGGTACCAGGGACAATTTCTAAGTTCTTGGTGGTGGGGTATTTGTCAACTAGCAAAGTATTTGTATTTGTGATTGTAACAATTTATTTCTTCTTTTTCTTCTAGTTCAACGCTTTTGCTTCCTTTGCTGTGGATCCTTGCGGTTTTGGCAGTAGTTGTCCTGCGGTTTGCATAGTTGCATGTTTTAGGTAAGTGAAAGCAATTTACTCCAAAGGAGTATTGTTGACATGCATGAATGACATGTTTGTAGGTGGTGTACTAAATGCAGTATTGTGTGTGAAATTGTCCTTAGATTTAAGCACAATGATATTTGTGTTGTCATATGTCTAATTTGCTTTTTTCTTTTTAGTGGGATATCATTGGTGATTGCTGTGTCTGTGCAGAGTAGTTGCTTGGTGAGTAGCTTTTTCAGGCAAGTGAGTGGTATTGTTTTTTTTAGTAAATAACTCTTTGTGATAAAGCTACACTTTGTTTATTACTTATTTTAGTGCTAGTTGTTGTTGGCAATCCATTTGTTGTTAGTGAGGATCATAGCTAGCCGCAGAGTGACTGCTCAGCAGGTTGTTGGCATGCTCTTTGAGTCGTCTTCAGACCATGATTACGAGACTGACTCTGCATCTGAGGCAGAGGAGGAAGTGGGAGATTCTGGAAGTGAGTTTTTTGTCTGAGAGTATTCTTCTGATGAGGAAGCTACTCTCAGTACAGATGAAGGGCCTGTTGTAGAGGAGGACATTGATGTGCCAAGAGTGCAGCAGCGTGGGTCTGAAGGGTTTCCCATTAGAAGACCTGACACCTGGATTGCCCCAAACATGGAGCAGCCACAGTTACCTGCATTTACTGGTCTCCCAGGGTGTAGAGTTAATACGGAAAACTTTTTGCCTGTCCATTTATTTCACTTGTTTATGGACGATGTATTTTTGGAAGAGATTGTGGAGCAGATTAATTTGTTTGCAGAGCAATATTTGCGGGACAACGCTGCCAGACTTAAGCCTCAATCTAGAGCTACTCAGTGGGTTCCCACATATCTGGAAGAGATGAAAAAGTTTTTAGGTTAGACTTTTTTGATGGGGTTGATCAGGAAGCCGTCACTGGCTTCTGATTGGTCTACTAGTCCCTTGATGGCAAAGGCTATATTTCCTGCAACTATGACACGTAATCGGTATTTGCTTCTTCTTCGTATGCTGCATTTTGTAGACAATGCTTTAGCCTTGCCACGAGATCACCCTGATTGTGACCGTCTTTTTAAGATTAGGCCTATCCTTGATCATTTTGTAGATCGGTTTTCAGAGGTCTATGTTCCAGGCAAAGAGATAAGTGTGGACGAGTCTTTGAGCCTTTTCAAGGGGCGTTTAGTTTTTAAGCAGTATATTCCTAGTAAGAGGGCACGGTATGGGATTAAATTGTATATGCTGTCAGAAAGCAGTACAGGATATGTGTATAATTTCCGGGTCTACACTGGTAGGGATTCCAGTATTGACCCTCCGGGTTGTCCGGCCACTTTTGGAGTTAGCAAAAAAATTGTGTGGGAACTTGATAGACGGCTGGTTAACAAAGGTCACCATTTGTACGTAGATAATTTCTACACTGGAGTGCAGTTGTTCAAGGAGTTGTTTAGAGTGGACACTGTTGCTTGTGGCACAATCCGTTCTAACCGGAAAGGCTATCCAAGGGAGCTTGTCTGTAAAAAACTTGAGAGGGGACAGTGCAGTGCCTTGCGGAATAATGAGCTGCTAGCTCTGAAATTTTCAGACAGGAGGGATGTGTGCATGCTGTCTACCATCCATGATGAGTTTACTTCCCCTGTGACTGTTTGGGGTCAGGTTGCGGAAGTGCGCAAACCTGCGTGCCTTTTGGACTACAATAGGCACATGGGTGGTGTTGATAGAGTAGATCAGAGGTTGGAACCTTACACTGCTCTTCGTAAGTCTTACGTGTGGTATAAAAAGTTGGCCCTACATTTATTTCATTTGGCAACTTTTAATGCCTTTATTGTATTCAAGGATTGTTCACCTGAGTCAAAGATGACATTTGTTAAATTTCAGAAGTCGGTGATAGAAAGCCTTATTGTGGTGGAACAGGCAAGAGTTCCTAGAGTAGAAATGGTGGAGGATGTGGCTAGATTGAAAGATCGGCACTTTCCAGATCACATTCCTCCCACTCCCAAAAAAGACTTGCCCACAAAGAAATGTAGAGTATGTGCCCGGAGATTAATGCGGAGGGAGAGCCGGATGTACTGCCCCGAAGGCCCTTCAAAGCCTGGGCTGTGTGTGCCCAGCTGTTTTAGAAGATACCACACAAGGAAAAACTTCTGGGAAATACTGTGAGCTTAAGCTGTCTGTTTTATATTTTCATATGTTTCACGGTTGGCATCTCTGTCATGTATATAGTTAGAGCTTTTGTGTTTGTAGTTTTGTGCTTATTTTATAATTACTTAGTGGTTTCTTTGTTGTTTTTAAACCAAAAAGTGATGGCGGTGTGCGTTGGGTGGCGCTTGGCTGGCGGTGTGCTTGAGGTGGCGCTTGGCTGGCGGTGTGCATGGGGTGGCGCTTGGCTGGCGGTGTGCGTGGGGTGGGGCTTGGCTGGCGGTGTGCTTGGGGTGGCGCTTTGCTGGCGGTGTGCTTCGGGTGGCGCTTGGCAGGCGGTGTGCATGGGGTAGCGCTTGGCTGGCGGTGTGGGTGGGGTGGGGCTTGGCTGGCGGTGTGGGTGGGGTAGGGCTTGGCTGGAGGTGTGGGTGGGGTGGCGCTTGGCTGGCGGTGTGCGTGGGGTGTCGCTTGGCTGGCGGTGTGCGTGGGGTGGGGCTTGGCTGGCGGTGTGGGTGAGGTGGCGCTTGGCTGGTGGTGCCAGCCAAACGCCAGTCCGCACTCCCATCAGCTGGTGTGATTGTTGTATCAGGCATGTGGGTGTATATAAGTGATGGGCCCTTGAGTGGCGCTGTCTGTCGATGTGAGTGTTGTAATGTGCTGGGCCCGTGGCTGGCGGTGTGAATGGTCTTGTGCGTGTCATGTGTGAAAGGTGTGTGAATGGACTGTAAAGTGGTTGGTGCCTTGTCGCGGCTTTACAGCTCACGAGCTGTGAGTCATTGGTTCAGTTTTTTGTCTTTCAGTTATTAACAGTGCATTTTATTTTTGTGAAATCTCTTGTTAATAAAATTTGATCTACTGAACCATAACTAACCCTCGTGCCAAATCCAACCAGTATGTGTGGTACAAATGACAAAACCTGCTCCGCTGTAATCAGGCGTCGCAGCACACTTGAGACACGCTAGGTGTCTCAGGTGGGACCCCGATGATGAAGCATGCCACCAACTTGGTTGGTGGGTGAGGGGTCTTTTTCACATAACCTAAGTGCTTTTCTTTTCACAATTTTAGTGTTTGGTACACCACAGACGTATGTGGACACATCAAAATGATGTATTACAAAACTACCTGTGTTTGAGGGGAAGGGGCCACCTATGTTTTTGGTCCTGGGTTTGGCCTTCATGTAGGGAAACCTACCAAACCCAGACATTTTTTAAAACTAGACACACCAAGGAGTGCAGGGAGATGTGGCTTGCGTGGATCCCCCAACATTTTCTTACCCAGACGCCTCTGCAAACTGCAAAATTTTCTTTAAAAAGCATATTTTCCTGACTTTTGTTTGTACAATCACCGCTCCAGCACAAAATTCCTACTCCCCAGCGTTCCCCTCAGTCTCCCAAGTAAAATGACACCTCACTTGTGTGGGTCCCCAAAGCAGAGTCAGCCTAAAGATGTATAAAAGAAGAATATGGGGGTCATTCTGACCCCGGCGGTCTAAGACCGCCGGGGCCAGGGTCGGCGGGAGC
Source organism: Pleurodeles waltl (assembly GCF_031143425.1). Classification (NCBI taxonomy): domain Eukaryota; kingdom Metazoa; phylum Chordata; class Amphibia; order Caudata; family Salamandridae; genus Pleurodeles; species Pleurodeles waltl. Next base: position 706,075,939 of record NC_090448.1, read on the forward strand.
ACCGCCGACAGGCCGGCGGTGCCCCGCAGGGCATTCTGACCGCGGCGGTTCGGCCGCGGTCAGAAGAGGCAAACCGGCGGTCTCCCGCCGGTTTACCGCTGCACTTAGAATCCCCCATGGCGGCGCAGCTTGCTGCGCCGCCATGGGGGATTCTGACACCCCCTACCGCCATCCTGTTCCTGGCGGTTCGCCCGCCAGGAACAGGATGGCGGTAGGGGGTGCCGCGGGGCCCCTGGGGGCCCCTGCCGTGCCCATGCCAATGGCATGGGCACGGCAGGGGCCCCCGTAAGAGGGCCCCGAAAAGTATTTCAGTGTCTGCTAAGCAGACACTGAAATACGCGACGGGTGCAACTGCACCCGTTGCACCCCTGCAACTACGCCGGCTCAATTCTGAGCCGGCGTCCTCGTTGCAGGGGCATTTCCTCTGGGCCGGCGGGCGCTCTTTTGGAGAGCGCCCGCCGGCCCAGAGGAAATGTCTGAATGGCTGCCGCGGTCTTTTGACCGTGGTGCGGTCATTCAGAGGCGGTACCCTGGCGGACGGCCTCCGCCGTCCGCCAGGGTCAGAATGAGGCCCTATGTCCTTATCAACTCGCTGTGCTATCCCCTCTATCTCTACAGGTTTTTGGCCTTATTCTGTTGCAGGCACCTGGCCCACCCACACAAGTGAGGTACCATTTTTATCGGGAGACTTGGGGTAACGCTGGGTGGAAGGAAATGTGTCACCCCATCTTGGATTCCCCTAAGGTCTCTAGTTTTCAAAAATGTACAGGTTTGGTACGTTTCCCTAGGTGCCGGCTGAGCTAGAGGCCAAAATCTACAGGTAGGCACTTTGCAAAAAACACCTCTGTTTTCTTTAAAAAAATGTCATGTGTCCATGTTGCGTTTTGGGGCATTTCCTGTCATGGGCGCTAGGCCTACCCACACAAGTGAGGTATCATTTTTATCGGGAGACTTGGGGGACCGCTGGGTGGAAGTAAATTTGTGGCTCCTCTTGGATTCCAGAACTTTCTGTCACCAAAATGTAAGGAAAATGTGTTTTTTTTGCCACATTTTTAGGTTTGCAAAGGATTCTGGGTAACAGAACCTGGTCAGAGCCCCACAAGTCACCCCATCTTGGATTCCCCCAGGTCTCTAGTTTTCAAAAATTCACAGGCTTGGTAGGTTTCCCTAGGTGCTGGCTGAGCTAGAGGCCCAAATCTACAGGTAGGCACTTTGCAAAAAATACCTGTTTTCTTTAAAAAAATGTGATGTGTCCACGTTGGTTTTTGGGCCGTTTCCTGTCGTGCGCGCTAGGCCTACCCACACAAGTGAGGTATCATTTTTATCGGGAGACTTGGGGAAACATAGATTAGCAAAACAAGTGTTATTGCCTCTTGTCTTTCTCTACATTTTTTCCTTCCAAATATAAGGGAGTGTGTAAAAAAGACATCTATTTGAGAAATGGCCTGTAATTCACATGCTAGTATGGTCACCCCGGAGTTCAGAGATGTGCAAATAACCACTGCTCCTCAACACCTTATCTTGTCCCCATTTTGGAAATACAAAGGTTTTCTTGATAGCTATTTTTCACTCTTTATATTTCAGCAAATTAATTGCTGTATACCCGGTATAGAATGAAAACGCACTGCAGGGTGCAGCTCATTTATTGGCTCTGGGTACCTAGGGTTCTTGATGAACCTACAAGCCCTATATATCCCCGCAACCAGAGGAGTCCAACAGACGTAACGGTATATTGCTTTCGAAAATCTGACATTGCTGGAAAAAGTTGCAGAGTAAAACATAGAGAAAAATTGCTGTTTTTTTGTCCTCAATTTCAATATTTTTCTTTTTCAGTTGTTATTTTCTATAGGAAACTCTTGTAGGATCTACACAAATGACCCCTTGCTGAATTCAGAATTTTGTCTACTTTTCAGAAATGTTTAGGTTTCTGGGATCCAGCATTGGTTTCATGCCCATTTCTGTCACTGACTGGAAGGAGGCTGAAAGCACAACAAATTGTAAAAATGGGGTATGTCCCAGTAAAATGCCAAATTTGTGTTGAAAAATTGGGTTTTCTGATTCAAGTCTGCCTGTTCCTGAAAGCTGGGAAGCTGGTGATTTTAGCACCACAAACCCTTTGTTGATGCCATTTTCAGGGGGAAAACCACAAGCCTTCTTCTGCAGCCCCTTTTTCCCATTTTTTTGAAAAAAACGAAATTTTCACTGTATTTTGGCTAATTTCTTGGCCTCATTCAGGGGAACCCACAAAGTCTGGGTACCTCTAGAATCCCTCGGATGTTGGAAAAAAAGGACGCAAATTTGGCTTGGCTAGCTTATGTGGACAAAACGTTATGAGGGCCTAAGCGCGAACTGCCCCGAATAGCCAAAAAAAGGCCTGGTACAGGAGGGGGAAAAGGCCTGGCAGCGAAGGGGTTAAAAGCTATTTGTGACATTTTTCTTTATCCTGTTTAGCTTTCCTATTTAAACTCGAGTTTGAGGATCTTCTAACACCGTAGAACGGAACTTGCAAGCCTGTTCCATCTAATAGAGTCTCAGGTGATTTTTATCTTTTTATGTATATAAAAAACTTTTTACACATTGGCTAAGCTTGTAATTTATTACTAACTGCAACAGTATATTACTATACTGTCTCTTTGCATCTGAGTTTTTTAATTGACTAGAGCATTTTTCTCCCTCCTGTATGTTTACCCCCGTTGACAACAAAAGGTTTCTTCACGCCATATCATGAGAATGGAACAGCTTTATGTCAGTCATGTTGTATAGACTGATACAACAGGTACCACAAAGAAGAATAAAACTACTAATCTACTATAACTCTTTTTACAACTCACCTGGGTGCATCATCTATAGATTTGGGAAAGTAGTAGAGGCAGCACTGAATAAGGCACTTCGATATATAAGTTTATTGATTACTAGATTTTCTATTTTTATATTAAATTAATCATCACTATATTTTCTAAAAATAATTTTGTATCTTTGTATTTTCTACTAATTCTTTAGTTGAATGCCAACCTTTGACTGTCACAATACTTTCCCTAATAGAGAACCATGAGGGTCATTCTGACCCTGGCGGTCATTGACCGCCAGGGTCAACGACCACGAGAGCACCGCCAACAGGCTGGCGGTGCTCTCACGGGCATTCTGACCGCTGTGGTTTGGCCGCTGCCCTCAGGAATCCTCCATGGCGGCGCAGCTTGCTGCGCCGCCATGGGGATTCCGACACACCATGGCCAGGAACAGGATGGCGGTATGGGGTGTCGTGGGGCCCCTGTAAGAGGGCCCCACAAAGAATTCCAGTGTCTGCTTAGCAGACACTGAAATTCGCGACGGGTGCAACTGCACCCGTCGCACCTTCCCACTCCACCGGCTCCATTCGGAGCCGGCTTCCTCGTGGGAAGGGGTTTCCCGCTGGGCTGGCGGGCGGCCTTCTGGCGGTCGCCCGCCAGCCCAGCGGGAAAGCCAGAATGGCCTCGGCCATATGGCGGCTCCCGCCGCCCGCCGGCCTCGGAATGAGGCCCCATGTCTCTTCTTCATATAGTTGGCTTATAATCTATTAACATTTGGTCTATCACACGATAAAGTAAGGACCTAATATAGGTCTATAGAAGTCTATTCTCCAATAAGAACCCTTTTTTTCTCTGTTTTATAAAAACCAAAATTGGTGATTTCCAGGACCCTATCATTATATTTCTATATATATATATATTTTCCTTCATTGGATATCATGACTACATCATTCATGTATATCCAGAATTTACCATAAAATTGACCAGGACGCTCGGCTGCTAAGATTAAGTTTATTCTTGGACTGTAATATTGGGAATGGCCCTGAAGAAAGTGACCTTTACAACTGAGAAACACTGAAACGCGCGTATGCCCTGTCCCTACAGTACCTCTCCACAAAGCAATTTCATCACTGTTCTTTTCTAATTATAGATTCTGTTTGTATCAGAGGATAAATTGTTTTTGTATTTTCCTAGATCAGTACACTTCTGTTTTTGCATTGATTTGTTATTTTTGCTTTTTAGCTTTTGTTTATTATGTCAATTTCAGTATATATTGTGTGTAGTTTTTATTTGTGTATCTTTCACTTCATCTGTCTTTAGTTTAGTACGAGTGTGGTATGTCTGAGTCAGGTACCTAGTATCTTGCCTCCTTATATCTAGTTTTATGTCTTTCATGTATCTTAGCATTTTGTAAAATTATTTAATACAATTATATTTTGGTGATAAAATACCTCCATATGTTATTTCTAATCCATGTTCAGCCGTCCTGTCCTTCTATGTGTTATTGTTAGTTCTCTACATACCATGTTTTCACTATCCGTATCTATAGCGATCTGTACCTGAGGATTATTTTTCCTACAGGTTCATGGTTGTAGCTCGTTCCGTAGAATTTCTCTGCCTGTCGGAGGCAGCCTGGTGGTGGGGGAGGGCCACATAGGCGGCCCGCCCTGTCATCATTATGTGCCAGTGGGTCGCCATGCCGGATGGCGGGATTTCCCGCCACCGCCGGCATGGCGGCCCACACTGCCATGATCATAATGAGGGCCTATGTGTTGATTTGCCTAATAGGTAATACAGTCAAAAATGAAGGCAGATGTAGTGCAGTACAAATGATGAAATCCCAGCTGCCGGGTTTATCGCGGTTCCAATAGGCTTGTCTTGAGAAGCAAGTATGGTTGCCAACTGCATGGTAAATAAATAAATACTAAAACAGTCGCACAATTTGTATAGTTTCGGTTCTGTTTTAGCTACACAGGTAAATTGTGAGATTAAATTAAATTCATGTAATACACAACTACTACTCTAACTACACATTACAATACTTTGCTTCAATGCCATTTAAAACTAAGGGACAATATTATACTTATTCAGTCCCACGAAAGAAAAAAAATTAAAGCAAAATATCTCTTTAAAAAATAAACAAAGGCAAAAATATAACATCGGCGAAACCCATTTTACTTTTACAATGCTTCCTGTATAATTGTATCCTTTTAACATTTCCGACAAAGCAAATTCAAAAGACACAGGGAAATATCAACAGCTTGATATAGGTATCTAAGAGGGTTCCGAAAGAAGCTCAGAAAGGGAGGTTTACAGCTGCCAGCTGTCCGATTATATTGTACGGCATTCCTTTATAAACCAATTAGGTTGGCTTAAATACAGCAATGGACTACGGCATTGCAGATATAGATCAGATGTTCAGAGCCATGATAGGTGCCAAGGGTTCTGAGGTGGGTTACCTCTATACGTTTAACCACCCCAAATACTTCAAAAAGCTGTGGCAGAAGGCTTTACTGTCTGCTCTAACGCTGTGGTGCATCCTTGGGGAAATGATCAATACAGTACTTTTTCTGTATGCTCCCCGATCTGGGGCTCTACTGGCCCGCCGGAGTGTCTGCAGGATGGCATGTGCTCCCTACTTCCTGCTGCAGGAATTAAAAGATGGACGGCCTGCTGGATGGCAATACATTGAAACTAGGGTCCGATCTGTATATGAAAATAGAGGGTAATCTGTTTAAATATATGCAATTATTATCCTGGGTATCTGTGAACAAATATAAACCGCAAAAACTCGTGGTCATTGAGGCCAGTTTTCAAGTTAGAAAGTTTAATCAAGAGATTGAAAAATGGTATGCATCACTATGTGAAGCTGAGGACTACGTCGTGGCAACCTCACAGAATATGGTTAGGATGTTTGCCGAGCGATCAGTTGGAGAAGTTATGCAAAGTATTCTTTTGCAGTTAATATGATGCTGTTATCCCTGCCGTATATGAAAGAAATGATTTGTTTACAATGTACAGGTTACATTGGACCCCTAACAAGCTTTCGAAGACCACTGGATGGACGAATCGTGGTGCAAGAAAATTAATTTAGGGAGAGCGGATGATCTTCACATGCTGTAGAATGTCCTGGTCTAAATGAGTTTTGGGATAAAGTAAGCCTAGCGTTTTCTTAAATGTCTAATACGTTTGTGCTTGTTGCATTTTGGAATACAACAAGACGTGGATGAAGAATTAACACATTTGAATGGAAGAAAGCAAATTTTCTATCTGATACTGATAGCAAGACACATAGGCCCCCAATACGAGTCTGGTGCTCTCATGACCGCCAACAGGCTGGCGGTGAAGACCGCCACATTATGAGTGTGGCAGGTTGGCCTCTGCCAACTCGCCACATGCCTGCTCATACCGCCAGGGTGGTTGGTCCCACCGGGCCGAGGATGAGCATCACCGACCCGGCAATCCAATGAAGCAGGCCAGCGGTATTAGGAGTTGGCTTTCCACTGGGTTTCCGCAGGAGTAGCACCACTACGAAAACACAAAAACTCTGGCGGAATGGTTACCGGAATTTCTTCCCTGTCACCGGCAGATGACTCCCCCCAGCAAGCCCAATACCCCCACCCTCCCTCCATACCAGAACACCCCCCCTCCTGGTACATCACCCCCCTCGCCCACTCCCCTTCTAGTCCACCCCCCCACATACATTCACACAGACATCCACACGCACCCTGCATACACTCATTCAACACTGACATACACGCATTCACTCACATGCAAACAGGCTTAATTTAGGGCACTATGTAAAGTATTTATGCAGTACCAAAACAGTAAAAAATGCAAAGAAATAAAAAACTCAAAATGAATTAGAAAAATAAAGTACAATTTAATAAACAGAATGACACCATAATAACAACAAGCAAAAAGGGCAAACCAGAGATATTAATTGTTTGAAGTAAAGAATTGTTCCAAAAGCACAAATCAGTCAATGATAGTTGAGTGGTGCAGTAGACCAAAACCTCAGTAAAATTAGATTTTCACTGTGACAGAGTGCAGGTCAAATACCCTAATCAGGATCAGGATTGCCTGGTCAAAGATGTTACCTTTTGACTTATGGACCGAAATATAGCTTGAGGGTATAGATACTTCATTGCAATTGCAACGGAGCATCTATACCACCAAGATAATGGCCTGCCCACCCCATTTAAATGCAGGTGGACCATAGGTTAAATCGCAGCAGAGATTACTGCATCCCTGCCAGAATTAAACTCCTCTGCTGGCCCTGTGGATTAAGGGCTGTCGGAGGTAGACCTGTAATTCCACCCACTTAAATCAGATGTGCCGAATTAGAGATCAGTTTTCACTGCCCTTCACTACAAGGAAAACCATGGTGAACGGGGCAGTGAAAACTGCTAAATACTCCCCTCTCCATGGAAGGCGGGCTCCAAAGGCGAGGGGAGCATAGTCTTTTAAAAAAAAAAGAAAACACCCCGCATTTGGGACTGTTATTAGATTCCGAAGTCATTTCTTGGATTTCACCTTTGTTCAGAAACTTGGGATACTAATTGAAGTCAAACAAAGCTCAAAATGGCACATTCTAAAGATGGTAGTACGTAAACTTCTGGCGGACACAACTATCTGTGGATTCCTCACCTTATGAAGTCTCCCAATGCACCAGCATTCAACTGAATTTTTTTCCTAGCTCTCCACATCGACGAGGACGTCATAATAGTACGGCTCCGCACGCGACTCCGTCTGATGGCATCAGAAGCATAAGAAGTCCTTGCTGGCGTGCTGGCATCAGTTCCCTTTTTTCCACACCTTCGACGCTAATGGTTTTTTACCTCTCCATTGTTTCTCAACTGTTTTTAGGGAATTTCTTACAGTGCTACTATGTCTCTGCCGGGGAATTCCAGCTTCAAACCTTGTAGCGAGTGTGGACGTGACATGTCGGTGACAGATCCGCACGAGAACTGCCTTTGGTGTTTGAGCTCAGATCACAACATGGCAGGTTGCTCGTCTTCCCAGAGCATGAATCCTAAAGCTCTAAAAGAAAGGGAGGTGAAGCTCTTTCTATCAAAAGCTAAGAAAGAGAAAAGAGGACTGGGGACACTTCATCGAACAGATCATCAAGGTCCCACAAGAAGCGTCGTCGTCATGGATCACTGTGTCCTTCTTCCAGAGATGACAGCCCTGGGTCGGTATTTCCGACTTCGAGATCACGGCGCCGCATGACTTGGGAAGTCTGTCCCACTTTATCTCCCAGCCGAAGTCACCAGAGGTGTCTCCTGTGCCGACTTTGGTAGAGATTTCAGCATCGCCTGCGAGTCCCGCGGCTCAATTTTCCCCTGCATCCTCCGCAAGGGGAACAGGAGTAATCTGCATTTACGGCTCCAGGAGCGGATCTGTCTCTGTTCCTAAATGCTACGTTTAGCATTTTTAATAAAGCAATGGTCCCCTCTGGTGCACCTGATGGCCCCATATGTCCATTGGCCTTTACGCTGGGGATGCCGGCACCGTACAAACAGGCTCTATTTATGCCTTTCCTACCAGAAACCCCTTTTGAATGTACTGGCTCACCGCCAAGATTACACTTCCTCTACCCCAGATGTTGGCAGCGCAAAGTCAGCTAAGTCTACTCTGGCGCGCAGCGTGGATCCAGTTCCTCCTCCTCCTTCAGTTTCGCCTTCTCCATTAAGGGCATCATTGACGTCAGTGAACTCGTTATCGACGCCACGTTTGGAGTGTAGACTGAAATCTAGAAGGAAAGCCTTAAGACTTCTAGAAGAGCAGCAATATTTGGAAGAACAGCAACAGCTGGAAGAAGGGGAAATACCTGTGCCTTCAGATGAATACCAGGGGCTTGATACTGCTAGTGGATTGGATGCATCCCCTGTGTGCGAGCTGTTCTCCCCTGGAGGTGTACTTTCGTCGAAAGTGACGCCTACCATGGGGTAATTAGGAAGGCAGCAGAACTTTTAGATTTGCCTCTGCCTACTTCAATGTTAAAGACTAATATTCTGACAGAAGTGTTGCATCCTACAGCCTCGTCTTCAGAGCCCCTTCTTCCATTCAATGATGCTTTGACGGAACTCATATTAGAAATATGGAAGAAACCATTAACTACTCCTGCGGTTTCAAAATCTATAGCCAGGAGATACAAGGTTGCTCCAGGTGACACATCATTTTTAACTCATTACTGGAAAGCATGGTAGTGCAAGCTTCTTGTTCCTCAAAGTAATCTCCAGGGTCATTCCCTACAATGCCTGAGGATAGGGAATCAAAGCGCATGGAGCAATCCGCAAAGAAGACCTCCTCAGGGAGAATGGTTTCTAAAATCATTGGATGCAACCTGTATACTGCGGAGACTCATCTATGCGTAAATGGATACGGCGAAAGAGGTGGTCCCTAAATTGCCGCAGAATGTACAGAGCCATTTTGCTGAACTGTTACAGGACAGTCAAGCGGCAGCCAAACAAGTGATCCAGTCAAGCCTGGACACTGTGGACTCTGTTGCTAGAGCCTTGGGGCATTAGATTGCTACTAAGAAACATGCTTGGCTCAGACGTTCTGGCTTTTCCTCAGATGTGCAGGCTACATTGATGGACCTTCCTTTTGATGGTGCCAGACTGTTGATGCGAGGAAGGTCTCGGCCCAGGAAAGATTCAAGGATAGAAGAGCCACTGCAAAATATTTGGGCCTTCAGTTATCACCTATGACCTATAGACCATTCTGTAGGATCAGAAGGTTTGGACGTGGTTCATCCTTTAGTGGGAGACAACAGCTCCACGTCCAGCAGCCTACCAACCCCCTCTACAGGTCTTATAGAGGATGTGGAAGAATTAGAATGCAAGGTGCGAGGTGCCACCCAGCAGCATTCCTCCTCCTGGGTGTTGAGCATAGTGAGAAATGGTTATTCCCTTTCCTTTCGGGAATCCCTCCCCAACATTCTTTGTGCTCAGAAAAGCATCTTCTGTTGCTTCAACAGGAAGTGCAAAGTCTACTGTTAAAGGGTGCAGTAGAGTTGGTTCCAGAGCAGGAAAAGATTTAAACGGAAACTGAGTCCAACCTCGATGGAGCCCAGGTAGTTGTATTCATCAGAAGAACAAGTTAGTTCCCTTCGGTAACGCTTTTTCTGGTGGAAACAGTAGCTACCTGTGGATTCATCACAGTCCCACCTGCCTCCACGTTGCCTGTCTGGTCATACCAAGAGTACTATCTATGTTTTTTAAATTATGTCTATCTATCTATCTATCTATCTATCTATCTATCTATCTATCTATCTATCTATCTTTATGTATATATGATTTTTATGTATAAAATATTTTTTTATGTATATACTGATTTGGCACATGTTGTGCTTGTAATGTTGGTATTCACCGGTTCACCTCGAAGGCGCAGTAAAAAAGTGGTGAAACTGATGTCAGCACGCCGGCAAGGACTTCTTATGCCTCAGATGACGTCAGACGGGGTCACGTTCGGAGCCGTGCTATTACGGCGTTCTTGTAGACGTAGAGAGCTAGGAAGAAATTTCTGTTGAATGCTGGCGCATTGGGAAAATTCATAAGGTGAGGAATCCATAGGTAGCTACTGTATCCACCAGAAAAAGCATTACCGAAAGTAAGTAACTTTCATTTGGCCTTTTCAGTAGGTGTACTATTCGGCTAACCCTAGGCAAACAAAATTCTCAGCAAGAAAACTTGAAATTTGGTCTTACTTGTGCCCTCACACTTTCAGGTCATTTTGGGAATTCCGGGCCTGATTTAGATCTTGGCAGAGGGGTTACTCTGTCACAACGGTGAAGGATATCTTGTCCACTAAAATCTAAATACCATTGTTTTCTATGGTATTTAGATTTTGTCAGACAGGATATCCCTCAAGCAGGTGAAATTTAATCCAAAGTCAGTAGCTTTTCTTACTAGGTAGTTGCAGGTGGTTGTAAAAAATGTTCAACCACTGTTGTTTACTCATCTGCACAATGTGAAATTGGGAATTTCCTCACAATACCTGGACTGTGCAGATGCATTCAACAAGGGAATTGTACTGCCCAAGTGGATCCTGCGTGATGACAGCCTTGTGCCATCTGACCTGGAATCTCTGTTCCCACGAAGAAGGGCGGGAATCCAGTAAACCAAAATAAAAACAACCTCTGCAATATGGTTGGATCATTGACAACCTGCTTCATTGGCCGACCTGTATCTGAGCCCAAGCTTGGAACAAACAGTCTCTCTCTGGCTGACCGGTACCAGAGAAGCAGAAAAACAAGTGGCCTGAACAAGTCTGCTGCATGTGGTGCAGTGGACTGATGCCTAACCTTTCAGAGGGTGTTTTTATTTTGGTTTACTGGACTCTCGCCCTTCTTAGTGGGAACAGAGATTCCAGGTCAGATGCACAAGGCTGTGATCGCACAGGATCCACTTGGGCAGTACAATCTTGGAAGGAGCATATAATGCCATTCTGCACTCTACATTGACACATGCTCTATCACTGTGCTCTTTCTTGGCACAAATGGTCTCCTGCTGGACTGTGCCAGAAAAAAACAAAGACTAGTGGTCTGACCAAGCAAGCCTTATAACCACATTGTGTGGTGTATTCAGTCAGCACCATTCAGTGTATGGTGCTGACGGGTGCTTTTGTTTATTGCGCTGCATGGGGCTTGTACCCGGAATCTGGTGGCAGCAGGTTATTATTGCACCTGTTGGTTTGCAGCTCCACAGGGGACAATGCAGTCACAGAGGGAGCACACTATTCCAATGTTTAGTGCACAGTAAGTTTCACATGCAGCAGAAACCTGTGTAGGTGGGCTGGGTGTATACACTTTAAAAAGTTAAAGCACCTGTTTGGATCTAAACAGAATCTATGTTTTGTTCTTTATCCCGCACTGTCTCTCAGGTGGGGGGCTTGCTGGCCGGACAGCCTGATCTGGCTCAAAACAAAATGAGAAAGTAAGTAAACAAACAGGGTGTTTTAAACCTCCTCACAGTCTTCCACTGTCCTGAACACTTAGGCCCTCTTTACAACCCTGGCGGTCGGTGATAAAGCAGAGGTAACACCGCCAACAGGCTGGCGTTAAAAAAAATTGAATCATGACCACAGCAGAAACCGCCAACACATACAGCCACTTTAACACACCGACCACCACGGCGGTAGCAACAAACACCACGGCGGTAACCGCCAACAGCTAGGCGGAAGACAAAGTACCACCCACAGCATTACAACAGGCGTATCCACCAGCTTTTCCGGGGCAGTACCAACGCCATCAAAAGCATGGCGGAAACAGAACACTCAAGGGAAATGACTCCCCTCTCGACACTCAAGGAAGAACCACAACGCTATGGAGCCCGAGCTGCAGTTTTTTCCAATGCTGGTATGCCTTCTCATACACCAGGAACACGAGCACCGGTGAAGATGACCACAGTGAGTACTGCACCTAGCACACAAGGGGGGGAGGAAAAAGAGAGTGACACACACACGCAGCACCCCCACCCCCAACACCATACCTACAAACAGTTGCACCAACATCACATATACACCCCGTAACCCTCAGGAATAACGCAAGGACAAAAGGAATGGAGTAAAATGAGTGTACTAGTACAGTTTTAGATATATACAAGGCCACAGTCTCTCTAGTGGGTGGTTTGCTCACTGCTTGGTCCTGGGGAGTGCAAGGCCACAGTCTCTCTAATGGGTGGTGTGCCCACTGCTTGGTCCTGGGGGGTGCAAGGCCACAGTCTCTCTAGTGGTGGTGTGCCCACTGCTTGGCCCTGGGGAGTGCAAGGCCACAGTCTCTCAAGTGGGTGGTTTGCCCACTGCTTGGCCCTGGGGAGCGCAAATCCACAGTCTCTCAAGTGGGCGGTTTGTCCACTGCTTGGTCCTGGTGAGTGCAAAGCCACAGTCTTTCAAGTGGGTGGTTTGCCAACTACTTGGTCCTGGGGAGTGCCAAACCACAGTCTCTGAAGTGGATGCCTTCTTCCATTGGTTCTGGAGGGGGCCTTGTGCCCAGTGTGCTTCATTCTGGCAAGGAGGGGCTGAGTGGATGCCATCTTCTACTGGTTCTGGAGGAGGGGCTGAGTGGATACCTTCTTCCACTGGTTCTGGAGGGGGCCTTGTGCCCAGTGTGCTCCATCCTGGATGGGGCAAGGTCACAGTCCCTCACCTGTGTGTCACACGACAGGTGTTGCAGGGGCCAGGACTCACTGCAGCCCATGTAGTCACCAATACACAATGCTCGCCGGCGGTGATGGCTTCTCAGTGGATGCCCGTTGCTCTGCAGGTGGCGGTGCTGTCGGTGGTGGTGGTAGCCTCCAGGCCTTCACCTGCAGCCTCGGACAGCTGCCCACTGGGGCTGCTGCTGCTGGCAGTGGTACTTCTGACGGTGGTGCAGGTGGCGGTGCTGGCTGCAGTGCAGGTGACAGTGCTGGCTGCGGTGCAGGTGGCGGTGCTGTGAGTGGTGGTGGTAGCCTCCAGGCCTTCACCTGCAGCCTCGGATGGGGTGGCGGCTGTACCTGTAGTTGGGGTGGGCACAGAGGTGTCCGCCACTGTCAGGGAGCTGCCATCGGAGGAGGTGTCGCTGTCAGTACTGTCCCCTCCTGTCTCCGTCGTGGTGCTCTCCTCGCCCTCCATCCCACTGGTGCCCTTACGGTTGGTGCATTCGGCCTCCAGGGCCATGTGGGATGCCGCCCCCTGCGTCGCCGGTGCCTCTGCTCCTCCACCAGATGATGCTAATGCACACACGGACAGGGTGAGAAAACAAAAAAGGGGTGGAAATACAGAGGATACACTTGGTAAATGCCAGCAACAACACTATTGTTGGCAAACAAAACTCACACGGAACAGCCCTATGCACTAGGCCATGCACTACCAGTTACGATGTTAGTCACCAGCCCATGGGGTACAATGCCTAACACCATTAGTTGCACACCTGAAACCCACAGGACTCTGCCCAGTAGTAGATGCCCACTAACATTATTGGGTTTGGAGTGCATCTGAGCTTGCCCATCATTGAACATACCCTGCCATGTTCGCCCTGGCCTAGGGGCACCCACAGCCCACATCCCCCACCCAGGTAATACCTTAACGCGTGCAAACTCATGATTCAGAATCTGTACTCACCCCCTTGTGGCTGCTGTGATGCCTTCAAGCGCCCATCCAACTCCGGATAGGCCACTGCCAGGATGCAGAACATCGGTGGGGTCAAGATACGACGGGCACCCCTTCCTCGTTGGGAGGCCAGCCCCAGCTGGGCCTCTGCCGTCTTGCTTGCCCAGTGGCGCAGGTCCACCCACCGTTTGCGGCAGTGGGTGCTCCGCCTGTCAAAGACCTCCAGGGTCCACACCTCCTTGGCAATGGCACGCCAAAAACCCTTTTTCTGATGGGCGCTGACCTGCAGAATAAAAACAGCAGAAAAGGTATTAGAAATACCATCCGGACGGTTATACTCATGGCCCACCAAATGCCCCCATCCCCTTTGCACATACATTGACCACAATACATGTAGCACTCTGCCCAGGACCCCTCTGTCCACCCCCTAAACAAGGCTTACACACACAGCAATCCATAAATTTATCTCCCACGCATCATGCTCACAGCCTACTCACCTGTTTGTCTGGAAGACCATAGAGTAAAGGGTACTGGGGTAGGACCCCATCTACCAGTCTCTCCAGCTCCTCCGAAGTGAACGCAGCGGCCCTTTTCCCAGACACTTAAGCCATTGTCGCTTCCAGACACAGGTCACAGCCGCACTTGCAGTGTAGGTCCTTTCCTGTTGAAGGTCAGGTAGCAAGTGAGTGAACAGATAGAAAATGGCGGTCACGTCCGTGGCGGTGCATACCATCACCACCGGCGTACATCGCCTTTGGCTCCTGGAATCCATAGGCCCCAATGATAACCAATGCGATGTTGCACGTTGTCGTCGACCGCAACGGCACACAACGCCAGCAGAATTACCTCATTTTCACTTGTCCCTCCTCACAGGTCAGGCAGCCGCCATTTCAGGTGGGCACAGGCCATGGCACCTAACTGCATTACAGCAGACATTGGCACGTCAACTGACTTACAAGTTCACATATTGATTCTGTAAAGCGAAAATTGCATATTAATGTGGAAATATGTTTGAATATGACCTTCTGCTCACTGTTTTTCACCCTAGAGTTCAACCACTGAGAATGAATAGGAGATGGAGACATCCCCCCGTGTACAGACCCCTGGTGGACCTGGCGACAATGGAGGACAGTCACATTATCATGACTTACAGACTTGATAGGGCCACAATCCAAGAACTGTGGGGCATATTTATACTCCGTTTGCGCCAAATTTGCGTCGTTTTTTTCAACGCAAATTCGGCGCAAAATTAACGCCATATTTATACTTTGGCGTGAGACGCGTCTAGCGCCAAAGTAGGAGTAAAGAGCGTCATTTTTTTGCGTGAACGCCTTCCTTGCGTTAATGAGATGCAAGGTAGGCGTTCCCGTCCAAAAAAATTACTGCGCCGCAAATGCGTCGTATTTATACTCCCAGGCAAAAATCACGCCCGGGAGTGGGGGGGTCAAAAAAAATCGCATTTGCGCCGCTTTTTAGCGCCTGGGTCAGGGCAGGCGTTAAGGGACCTGTGGGCTCAAAATGAGCCCACAGCTGCCCTCCCATGCCCCCAGGGACCCCCCTGCCAACCTTGCCCACCCCAGGAGGACACCCAAGGATGGAGGGACCCACCCCAGGGACATTCAGGTAAGTCCAGGTAAGTATATATTTGTTTTTTTTAATATTTTTTTTTTGGCATAGGGGGGCCTGATTTGTGTCCCCCTACATGCCTCAATGCCCAATGACCATGCCCAGGGGACATAAGTCCCCTGGGCATGGCCATTGGGCAAGGGGGCATGACTCCTGTCTTTACTAAGACAGGAGTCATGTAAATGGCGTCTGGGCGTCGTTAAAAATGGCGCAAATCGGGTGGAGGCGATTTTTTGCGTCAACCTGACTTGCACCATTTTTAAGACGCCCTAGCGCCATTTTTCCCTACGCCGGCGCTGCCTGGTGTACGTGGTTTTTTTCCACGCACACCAGGCAGCGCCGGTCTGCTTGCGCCGGCTAACGCCATTCAATAAATACCGCGCCCGCATGGTGCTTCAGAATGGCGTTAGCCGGCGCAAAAATTTTTGACGCTAAACTGCGTTAGCACAGTTTAGCGTCAAAAAGTATAAATACGGGCCTGTGTGCTCAATTGGAGCCAGACCTGGTATCAGCTATCCACCACCCCACAGGTATCCCCCCTTGGGTGCAGGTCCTGTCAGTGCTCCATTTCCTGGCAAGTGGTTCCTTCCAAGATACAGTGACCATGGCATCAGGGATGTCACAGCCTATGTTCTCAAATGTGCTGACCAGAGTGTTCTCTGCCCTTCTGAAAGACATGCGCAGCTACATCGTGTTCCCCCAGGTGGAGGATTTGGCTACAGTGAGGGCTGACTTCTATGCACTGGGACATCCCAACATCATTGGTGCCATTGATGGTACACATATTGCATTTGCCCCCCCCCCCCCGGAGAAATGAACGTGTTCAGGAATAGAAAAAGCTTTCACTCTCTGAATGTGCAGATGGTGTGTTTGTCGGGCCAGTACATCTCCCATGTCAATGCAAAGTATCCTGGCTCTGTGCATGATGCCTTTATCTTGAGGAAAAGCAGCATCCCATATGTGAATGTCTCAACTTCAGAGGCACTGAGTGTGGCTCATAGGTGAGCCCATGGTCCCCACCCAGTTGATGTAGGTATATGGGAGTGGGTTTGGCGCTAAAGGTGAGTGTGTGGCTAACAGGTATCCCTCGATATTTGCAGGTGACTCTGGTTACCCCAACCACTCATGGCTACTGACCCCAGTGAGGAATGCCAGGACAAGGGCAGAGGAACGTTACAATGAGGCACATGGGCGAACAAGGAGGATCATTGAGTGAACCTTTGGCCTCCTGAAGGCCAGATTCTGGTGCCTCCATCTGACAGGTGGATCCCTGTACTACTCACCCAAGAAGGTGTGCCAGATCATCGTTGAATGTTGCATGTAGGAAAGTACCATCTTCCTTGGCATGTTACCCCCGTTTTTCACATGTATGTCAGTGTGTTTTTGCCTGTCTCACTGGGATCCTGCTAGCCAGGACCCCAGTGCTCATAGTTTGTGGCCTAATGTGTATGCCTGTGCAGTGCCTAACTGTGTCACTGAGGCTCTGCTAATCAGAACCTCAGTGCTTATGCTTTCTCTGCTTTTAAATTTGTCACTGTAGGCCAGTGACTTAATTTTTCCAATTTCATCTGGCACACTGGATCCCCCTCATAAGTCCCTAGTATATGGTACCTAGGCACCCAGGGCATTGGGGTTCCAGGAGATCAATATGGGCTGCAGCATTTCTTTTGCCACCTATAGGGAGCTCAGACAAGCCCTTAGACAGGACTGCCATTGCAGCCTGCGTGAAATAACATGCACGTTATTTCACAGCCATTTTCACTGCACTTAAGTAACTTATAAGTCACCTATATGTCTAACCTTCACTTGCAGAAGGTTAGGTGCAAAGTTACTAAGTGTGAGGGTACCCTTTCACTAGCAAAGGTGCCCCCACATAGTACAGGGCCATTTCCCCAGACTTTGTGAGTGCGGGGACGCCATTACACGCGTGCACTACATATAGGTCAATACCTATGTGTAGCTTCACCATGGTAACTCCAAATATGGCCATGTAACATGTCTAAGATCATGGAATTGCCCCCAATTCCAAATCTGGTATGGGGGAGCCAATTCCATGCATCCTGGGGGCTCCACCATGGACCCCCAGTACTGCCAAACCAGCTCTCTGAGGCTTGCACTGCAGCTACAGCTGCTGCCACCTCACAGACAGGGTTCTGCCCTCCTGGGGTATGGGCAGCCCAGTCCTAGAAAGGTAGAACAAAACATTTCCTCTGACAGCAGGGTGTTACACCATCTCCCTTTGGAAATAGGTGTTACAGGCTGGGGAGGGGTAGCCTACCCAGACCCTGGAAATGCTTTGAAGGACACAGATGGTGCCCTCCTTGCATAAACCAGTCTACACCGGTTCAGGGACCCCTTCTTCCCTGCTCTGGTGGGAAACTGGACAAAGGAAAGGGGAGTGACCACTCCCCTGTCCATCACCACCCCAGGGGTGGTGCCCAGAGCTCCTCCAGTGTGTCCCAGACTTCAGCCGTCTTTCTTTGCAAGGTGTGGGGCCACTCTGCAGGCCTCTGAGTGGCCAGTGCCAGCAGGTGCCATCAGAGACCCCTCCTGATAGGTCCATACCTGATAAGGTAGCCAATCCCCCTCTCAGGGCTATTTATGGTCTCTCCTGTGGGTTCTCTTCAGATTCTGCTTGCAAGTTTCCTTCAGGAATCCTCTGCAACAACTTCAGACTCTTCTGACCTCGGAACAACCGCAGCCTGCTCCAAGAAATGCCGTAACTACAACAAAGTGTCAACAAGAGACACTTTTCTTCAGCAACCTCAGCTCCAAGTCAGCAACTGCAACAGTTTCCACGGTGTGCATGCTCTGGGGACTCCCTGTCTTCATCCTGCGCCAGAAGGACCATAGAAATCTCCTGTGGAGTGACGGAGTCACTCCCCTGCTGCAATCAGGCACCTTCCAAGGTGACGACCGGTACCCTGGGACTCCTCTCACCCAACGAGCGTGCTCCTAAGGACACAGAGGGTGGACATCATTGATATAGACTGTCCTGAGGTCCTGCTGATGCAATTTGGAGGAGGTAAGACCTTGCCTTCCCCGAGAACGATGGTACGCCTGTGTATTGTATTCTCTTCACCTCCTGAGGCCTCTGTGCACTCTTTGCAAAAGCCCTTCGTGTACAGCCTGGCCCAGTTCCCCAGCCCTGCACCCTGCTACGCTCAACTCGCTGAGTTGTTCTCCAGCGGCGTGGGACCTTTTTTTGTTGTGCTGCATCAACCACATTTTACACCTCCTTTGAACCCAGATCCTGCGCTTCTGAGGGTGATGGCTGGCATCCTGAGGGCTCTCTAAAGTGCTGAGAGCCCTCTCTTCCTCCTCACACAGAGGTAAGGCCTCCAGGTCACTCCTGGGTTCATTCAGCACCATTTTGATGAAAAATGCACTTTTGCCGTAGCCAAGGCCTGTTGGCACCTTCCAACACAAAATCTCATCTACATCAATTTTTGCGCCATGGTACATCTTTTGCATCATGCAGGAACCTGCTGGCATCTTCCTAGGGTGCATTTCTGCAGTCTTCAACTAACTGGGGATGCTTCATTTTGCACCCTCTTCTGTGTTGGCAGGGGCTCCTCTCCTTCCTGGAACTTCTTTTGACTTCTGGACTTGGTCCCTTTCCTTTGCAGGTCTTCAGGTCCAATAATACAGCAGTTGTTCTTTGCAGACTTGGTTGGCTGCTGCAAAATCCCCAAAACGAGGTGTAGTGTGTCCTACAAAAACTTGCAGTACTTTACTCCTGCTTTTCTGGGCTCTGGGGTGGGGTAATTTACTTACCTTTACTGTATTCTTACTCTCCCAGAGATTCTGCACACACTTCACTTGTCTAGGGGGGAATTCGTGATTCACATTCCACTTTTTTAGTATATGGTTTGTGTTGCCCCTAGACCTATCTTCTCAAATTCCACTCTATAGGATTTCCTACTGTTTGCATTGTTCTATGACTATTTACTTGTCTAATTTTGGTGTCTAGTGTATGTATTGTGTATAATACTTACCTCCAGGAGGGGTATTGTCTCTAAGATATTTTTGGTACTGTGTCACCCAAATAAATACCTTTATTTTTGGTAATACTGAGTATTGTCTTTACTTGTGTATAAGTACTGTGTAACTATAAGTGGTATTGCATGAGCTTTGCATGTCTCCTAGTTCAGCCTAAGCTGATCTGCTATAGCTACCTCCATCAGTCTAAGCTGCTAGAACACTACTACATTCACTAACAAAGGATAACTGGACCTGGTGTAAGGTGTAAGTACCCAAGGTACCCACTACAAACCAGGCCAGCCACCTACATTGCACAACCTGGCCTTGAGACGCCAGGTTCCTTTTCTGCAGGAGGATGAGCCTGGGGATGGTCATGTGGCAGTGGTGGAGCCCGTGGACAGCGACGAAGAGCAGGCAGAGGAAGAGGATGTGGACAACAGAACTACACTAAGTCAACAGTACTTCCAGTGACACACAGGTAAGACACTATGGTGGTCATTCTAACCCTGGCGGTAAAAACCGCCAGGGCGAATGACCGCGGTAGCACCGCCAACAGGCTGGCGGTGCACCGCTGGGCATTCTGACCGGTCAGTAGCGGGAAACCGGCGGTCTCCCGCCGGTTTCCCGCTGCCCTGCAGAATCCCCCATGGCGGCGGAGCGCGCTCCGCCGCCATGGGGATTCTGACACCCCCTACCGCCATCCTGTTCCTGGCGGGTCTCCCGCCAGGAACAGGATGGCGGTAGGGGGTGCCGCGGGGCCCCTGGGGGCCCCTGCAGTGCCCATGCCAATGGCATGGGCACTGCAGGGGCCCCCGTAAGCCGGCCCCAAAAGGAATTTCAGTGTCTGCTTTGCAGACACTGAAATTTGCGACGGGTGCTACTGCACCCGTCGCACTCCAGCAACTCCGCCGGCTCCATTCGGAGCCGGCTTCATTGTTGCTGGGTCTTTCCCGCTGTGCTGGCGGGCGGCCTTTTGGCGGTCGCCCGCCAGCACAGCGGGAAAGCCAGAATGGCCGCCGCGGTCTTGTGACCGCAGTGCGGTCATTTGGCGGTAACCGCATGGCGGGCGGCGCCCGCCGCCCGCCGCGGTTAGAATCACCGCCTATAACTTCACCTTCCATTGTAGTTTTGTGTTTGACATTGGACATGGCAGCCTTATTTCTCTACTTCTATGGCCACTTACTGTCCCCTTTGGCATCTCTATTTTCAGATCTCTGTGCCCAACTTTGGCCCCTGGGGCATTTACTGCTGCCCACTACAGGTCATACCTAGGTAAATATTACAGTACATTTGTATTGCAATGTTTACAGTTTGTTAAACTAATACATATGTCAAACAATTGACGGACTCCATACTTGTTCCAAGGGTGTTTATTTAGGTGCTAATTAGTGGAAGGAGTATTGCAATGGGCTGGGTTGCTGATGGAGGAAAGTCCAGGGTAGAGTCCAGACTATTTGTATCACAGGTGCATTGTCCAAGGGGGCATAGGAAGGGGAGCAATGGCAGTTCAAGGTGGACAGGGTAACAGAGTGGGACACAAGGGTGACAATCAGGAGAGTCTTATTTCCTGGTGGGGGTCTTGGCAATGTTCTATGGATTCTGCCTGGATTGCAGGGACCGTTTGCGGGGTGGTTCTCCTTCTGCAGGGCGTGGGGTGCTGGTGGCCTGTTGTTCCAGTAGTGGGGCCTCCGGTCCACTAGTGTTCACGGAGGTGGAGGGCTGTTCTTCGGTGTGGCTAGTGTCAGGGGCCCGTTGGTGCGCCACTGCCTCCCTCATGGTGTTGGCCATATCTGCCAGCACCCCTGCAATGGTTATCAGGGTGGTGTGGATGTCCCTCAGGTCCTCCCTGATCCCCAAGTACTGTCCCTCCTGCAGCCGCTGGGTGTCCTGCAACTTGGTGAGTTTCTGGCCCATGGTCTCCTGGGAATGGTGGCATGTTCCCAGGATGTTGGTGAGTGCCTCGTGGAGAGTCGGTTCCCTGGGCCTGTCCTCCCCCTGTAGCACAGCAGTCCTCCCAGCTTCCCTGTTGTCCTGTGCCTCTGTCCCCTGAACTGTGTGCCCACTGCCACTGACCCCAGGTCCCTGATCGTCCTGTGTTTGTGGGGTTGCCTGGGTTCCCTGTAGTGGTGGACACACTGCTAACTGATGTGTCCTGGGGACAGAAGGGTGGGCCCACTGAGTGGGTGCTGTGGTGGTGTTTCCTGAGGGGGAGGCTCTGTCGTGGGTTGGGACTGTGGCTGGGTAACCGACTGTCCAGAGGTCCCTGATGGGCCAGGTTGGTCATCGTGATCCAGGCGTGCAGAGCTGCTGTCATCATTGTGGGCCTCTTCTGGGAGGGGGGACTGGATGTGGCTGGCACCTCTTCTGTGGTGACGTTGAGTGGGGGTCCCGTGGGGATGTAAATGCAGTGTTATTGTTTCTGCGTGTGCCATCTTGTGCATGGGTATGTTTCCCTCTATGGTTGTTATTAACAAGGCAGCTTTGACTTGTGTGAGTTGTGATTTGATTGGCTAAGTGATTGTCACTAGTGTGCATGCTGTGGTGATGGGTGTCCATGCAGGTCTGTAATGGGGGTCCATGCATTGGTGTTGCATGCAGGGCTTGGTATTGGGATGGATGGGTGTGATGGTGGGGTGTATGTGAGGTGGTGGGGTGATGGGGGTGAGGGTAGGGGTTGTTATTTGTGATGGCATGCAGGTAGGGTGGGGGATAAAGTAGTAAAGATTTGATTTACCAGATTCCAGTCCTCCTGCTACTCCTGCCAGCCCTCAGGATGCATGATCACCAAGACTTGCTCCCCCCATGTTGTTAGTTGTGGGGGAGGAGGTGGGAGTCCATCGCCAGTCCTCTGTACAGCTATCTGTTGTCTTGCAACCGTGGAACGTACCTTCTCCTGTAGGTTGTTCCTCCTCTTCCTGATGTCATCCTTTGTTCTTGGGTGCTGTCCCACGGCATTGACCCTGTCCACGACTCTCTGCCATAGCTCCATCTTCCTTGCAATGGATGTCTGCTGCAGCTGTGATCCGAAAAGCTGTGGCTCTACCCTGATGAATTCCTCCACCATGACCCTTAGCTCCTCCTCTGAGAACCTGGGGTGTCTTTGTGGTGCCATGGGTGTGCTGTGAGTGGTGTGTGTGAGGGTGTGTGGGGTGATGTGTTGGGGTGTGTGCTGTGAGGTGCGTAGATGGTGTATGGGTGATGGTGTTTTGTGGCTCAGATTCAGTGGGTGCTCCTGGCTTTTCTCTCTCTCACTTGCCAAATCTTTGGGTCATAAAGGGTTGTGGGTAGTGTGTGTGTGTGTTTTATATTGGTGTGGGTGTGTGGGTGTGGTGTGTGTATGTGTGTCAGGTGTGTGTAGTTTGAATTGTCCAATGTGGTATAGTTTTGTATGTGTGTGTATTTTGAGCGTGGCAATTTTTTACCACCAATGTTTTTCCGCGGTTGAATGACCTCCACAGAGATTCGTGGGTCATGATGCTGTGGGCGTTTTTCGGTAGGCGTGATGGTGTGGGTTTTGCTACCGCCAGTTTATCACTGACCTTTGGGCTGGAGGAGTTTTGTGTGTGTCTGTATAGTGGTGGATTTCTATGTGTGGGTAATAATACGGGTAGCGGTACCCTGCCGCGGTTGCGGTATGTTGGCGGCAGTCAGCATGGCGGTAAGCAGCACTTACCACCAATGTTGTAATGAGGGCCTTAATGATGGGGCTCCATGAAAGGTGGGGGACCTGGGCCAGAGCCCACTTTCCCCATGTCTTGAAACATCTCTGCTGGTGCAGCATAAGCACATTAAGGAACTCAGTAGATGCACTCTTCGGGTAGTAATCCCTTTGGAATCTTGGCAGTAAGTACTTGGGTGGCAGTCTACCTGTTATAGCGAAAGCACTTTAAAAGCAAGGGAGGGACACCTTGAAGGGAAAAGATTAGAATTCGCTCCGAGGGCAGACCAAAACGGGGTAAGGACTTCCGCATTTTATCCTTCACAAATGGTAGGCAGTCTAACTGTTGGTAATAAGGACAGGATACAGTGTCCCAAAGTTCAAACATTTAATCAGTGAGGCGTGGATTGGAGCAGGTAAGAGCTCTAGTATCTTAGCTTCTTTTACATTGCATTCACTTTTAATGCTAGTCCATTGTTAATTGAAAACTTTGCAGCTGCCTCCCTAGTTTGTACAGAGCAGTTAAAAGTACTCAGGGTCAAGGGGACAACTGGACATGTATGGAAGATTGCGCTCCCTTCTGATTCACTTTAAACCTTTTGACAGGCTGAAACATATAAACGTTAGAGTTTCTTTAAACGCACATGGCAGTTAAAACAATACAGGGTAACAGGCATGCTGTCCTTTTTTTCCAACATCCTAGGGATTCTAGAGGTACCCAGAGTTTGTGGGTACCCCTGGAGAAGACCAAGAAATTATCCAAAATACAGTGAAAATGTCATTTTCTAAAAAAGAAAAAGTGAAAAACGGGCTATAGAAGAAGGCTTGTGGTTTTTTCCCTGAAAATGGCATCAACAAAGGGTTTTCAGTAGTAAAATCACCATTTCCCAGCTTTCAGGAACAGGCAGACTTGAATCAGAAAACCACATTTTCAACACAATTTTGGCATTTTACTGAGACATACCCCATTTTTACTATTGTTTGTGCTTTTAGCCTTATTCCAGTTAGTGACAGAAATGGATGTGAAACCAATGCTGGATCCCGGACAGCTAAATATTTCTGAAAAGTAGACAGGATTCTGAAGTTAGAAAGGGGTAATTTGTGTAGATGGCACAAGGTTTTTCTACTGAAAATAACAGCTGAAATAAAAAAATATTTAAATTGAGGTACAAAAACAGCCATTTCTCTCCACGTTTTACTCTGTAACTTTTTCCTGCAATTTCTGATTTTCAAAAGCAATATACAGTTATGTCTGCTGGACTCTTCTGGTTGTGGGGATATATAGGGCTTGTAGGTTGATCAAGACTCCTGGGTACCCAGAGCCAATAAAGGAGCTGCACCTTGCAATAGGTTTTCATTGTATACCGGGTATACAGCAATTCATTTGCTGAAATATAAAGAGTGTATTTCCAAAATGGGCACAAGATAAGGTGTTGAGAAACAGTGGTTATTTTCACATCTCTGAATTTCCGGGGTCCCCATACTAGCATGTCAATTACAGGGTATTTCTCAAATAAACGTCTTTTTTACGCACTGTCTTGCATTTGGAAGGAAAAAATTTAGAGAAAGACAAGGGGCAGTAACACTTGTTCTTCTATTCTGTGTTCCCCAAGTCTCCCAATAAAAAAGGTACCTCACTTGCCTGGATAGGCTTATCGCCCGCGACAGGAAACGCAACATGGACACAAAACATTTTTACTTTGAAATATCACATGTTTTTTGGAAAGTGCCTAACTGTGGATTTTGGCCTCTAGCTCAGCTGGCACCTAGGAAAACCTAGCAAACCTGTGAATCTTTATGAACTAGACACCTAGGGAAATCCTGGATGGCATGACTTGTGGGGCTCTCACCAGGTTCTGTTACCTAGAATCCTTAGCAAACCTCAAAATTTGGCAAAAAACACTTTTTCCTCACATTTCGGTGATAGAACGTTTTGGAATCTGAGAGGAGCCCCAAATTTCCTTCCTCCCACAATTCCTCCAAGTCTCCCAATAAAAATGATACCTCACTTGTGTGGGTAGGCCTAGTGCCTGCAACAGGAAATGCACCAAAACACAACGTGGACACATCACATTTTCCCAAAGAAAACTGACCTGCTTTTTGCAAAGTGCCTAGCTGTGTGTTTTGGCCTCTGGATCATCCCGCACCTAGGAAATCCTAGCAAAACTGGACATTTCTGAAAACTAGACTCTTAGGGAAACGCAGGATAGGGTAACTTGTGGTGCTCTCACCAGGTTCTGTTACCCAGAATCCTTAGCAAACTTAAAAATTTGGCAATAAACACTTTTTCCTCACATTTTGGTGCTGCAAAGTTCTGGAATCTGAGGGGAGCCACAAACTTCCTTCTACCCAGCGTTCCTCCAGGTCTCCCAATAAAAATTATACCTCACTTGTGAGGGTAGGCCTAGTGCCCGCAACAGGAAATGCCCCAAAACACTATGTGGACACATCAAAATGATCAAATACAAAACTACCTGTTTTTGCGGGGGCACCTGCGTTTTTGTCCTGGGTTCAGCAGACATCTAAGGAAACCTACTAAACCCAAACATTTCTAAAAACTAGACACCCAAGGAAGTCCAGGGAGGTGTGACTTGCATGGATCCCCCAGTGTTTTCTTACTCAGAATCCTCAGCAAACCTCAAATTTAGCTAAAAAATCAAATTTTTCCCACATTCCTGTGTGGGATCATCGCACAAGCATAAATTTCCTACCACCCAACATTCCCCTCAGTCTTCCAGTAAAAATGATACCTCACTTGTGTAGGTGGGCCAAGTGCCTGTGACGGGGGAACCAAAGTGGATCCAAAAGGGCAGTTTGAAAAAAAAACGTTTTTAGGCTGACAAGTGGGGCAGACTTTTTATCGGTATAGATGCAACACTGCCGAATGGTAGGAATTTTGTTGATTTCTGAAGATTCCAGAAGGTTCCATCACAAAAATGTGGGAAAAATGTGTGATTTCATGCAAAGTTGGACATTTGCAGGGCATTGTTGGTAAGAAAATGATGCAGGGTGCATGTGAAGCACACCACCCTGGACTCACCCAGATGTTTAATTTTCAGATGTGTCTAGGTCTTTTAGATTTTTCTAAATGGCAGCGTCATAAAGTCCAAAAAGTGTAGCCCTCACCATTCAAAGTGGAACAATTTTCAGAGTAAGACAAGCTCTCATGGCCCAAATGTAAATCCAAAACCCAAAATAATCAAATGTCCTTTTGTTTGCCGTGGGATAAGATGTTTTAGTGTGTGGGGAAGAGCTGAAATACAGTTACCCCATTCACTTGGGGTGGGGGCATATCCATGCCCATACTGGTTGGTAGCCACCACCCCACTATTTTTTATTTAGTTTTAATTCCCTGACATCTAGTAGGCTTTCTGCCCACCCCGCGGGAGTGGATCAGGGGTAATTGCCTCATCTTCCCACCAGTGGGCAGGACAACTTTATCCCCATTTATTTAGGGTGGGGGTATGGCCAAATACTCACCTAATTTTTTTGAAAAAAATTCTTCCCTGGTCTCTGGTGGGCCTTCTGCCCCCCTTGGGGGCAGATGGGCCTTGCAAAAATAGGCTGATCTGCCCTCAAGAGGGGCAGAAATGGCCAACAGTAATGTGCCCCTATAGAGAATGACCCTTGCCCAAGGGGCTCCCCCCAAACAAAACACACACACCAATCCCTGATTCCTAAGTGGTTTCTGCCCCCCCGGGGTCAGATCGGTCTAAAGGAAATAGGCCATTCTGCCCCCAAGGTGGCAGAAATGAGCTAAAACAAAATTGTCCCTCAGTGGAGCGACCCTTGCCTAAGGGGTCGCTCCCCATTCGTAAAAAAAAAAAAAAAAAAAATCCCTGGTGCCTAGTGGTTTCAATTAAAACAAGCTGATCTGCCCCCGGGGGGTAAAAATGGCCTGATTACAATTTGCCCCCCTGGGGAATGGCCCTTGCCGAAGGGGCCTCTCCCCTTATACATAAATAAAAAATGAAAAAAAAATCCCTGGTGTCTAGTGGGCATTTCTGTAGCCCGATCGATTCACAATCAGGCTCCAGAAATGCTCAAAGAGACATCAAAGGAAAGAAAAGGCCTTTTCTTTCCTTTGATGCCTCTGCCTGCCCCCAGCCCCTGATAAGGAGAGAAATACAAAGCATTTTTCTTCCAATATGGGCTAGAAGATGGGACTGAGGGGGTCGGCAGTGAAAGGGGAAGCGATTCCCCTTCCATACCTGCCCATGGGAGGAGGCTGCGAGGCCATGAAATAATTTACCACACATGCTTGTTTAGCACAAGCTTTATTCGATCGAATAGATCATCAAAGCAACGTACAATAATAAATAGAGAAATATAAAATCAGAAAGTATAAAATATGATTCAATAAAACCCATACAGAAATACACAGTAAAAATCTTATCGACTCAAGTTCAAAGCTAATTGCTAATAGCAAAGTTTCGTATATGCCATGCTGCTAGCAAATACTTGCTAACGGCTTGTATTAAGGCCTTAGAATGATGACTTTTTAAGACCCTCAAAGCAGAAGCGCAATCTCTAATCCCCAGTTCCCAGCACATAATACAAATCCACTTTGACCTGGGAGAAGAATATGCGGGACAAAAAAACATAAAATGTTCAACTGTTTCAGATATTGTGCTGCATACAGGACATTTATCAGATACTGTTTTTGTACCCCATCTGCACGTCAAAGACTTCAATGGCAACGACCCGAAACGAAATCTGGCATATAAACTTTTGCCTAAGATATCTGGTATAGTGTCTAAGTACAGTTCAAATTGCGGATACCATTTAAAGTCTAAAAAAAGATTTGTTAGACAACCATGAGATCTATGAATAATGTAATTGTTCCATACATAGGACCAATATACTTGTTTCAACACTTTAGAATGAACTTTCTCAAGTTTATGTGGTTTTTCCCAAAAGTCTCCAAGGCCTAAGTTGTTAAACCATTTGGAAACATGTTTTACCCAAGGAATGGAAGTGGAATTGGGGCATTTTAACAGGTCTAAAAGAGAGGACTTGTAAACACCTAATTCAGATACAGTCCACAGCCTAACCCAATAAAGGAGTGGTCTTAAAATAATTAGGTCTGCTATCCGTCTCAGGCCCAGATCTAAACACAATGGAATCAGCGAAGTACTAGAAGGGCAGGCACATAAAGCTCTTGCAAAGTTATTCTCTCTAATAGTTAACCTATTGCAATCAAAGAAGCCCCAGACCTCCGCTCCATAGACAGCGGCTCCTTGTGCTCTGGCAATATAGATCTTTATTGCCGGGGAGACAGTTTTTGTTGTTGTACCTCGAAAAAAAACGGAGGGTGGACGCTGCGTCATGTTGCAAGCGGGCAGCACTTTTGTTAACCTGATCTGCCCAATGCAAATTATCAGAAATCCTCACGCCCAAATAATCGATAGAGCTGACCTTATCCAAGAGTTCGCCTTCCAGACTGATAATACATTTCTTCCGCGATCCAAAACGGAGTGCCATTAGCTTAGTTTTCTTGTGGTTCAGCTCTAGGCCGAACTCGTGGCAAAAGGAATTAAATCTATTAATAAGAATTTGTAGGCCCATTGGAGATTTGGAAATAAGGAGGGAATCATCTGCAAACAGAAGAATTGGGATTTTCTGAGCGCACAGGGTTGGTGCATCATTCTGGCATGCCATTAAAACCTGTACCACCTCGTTGATAAAAATAGAAAATAAAAACGGTGCCAGCACACAACCCTGGCGAACTCCCCTGTTTGTAGTGATTTTGTCTGTTAATTCACCAGAGTTACCCCACCTCACTTGCGCATAGGTGTCTTTATGCAGTCTCTTCAAAAGTTGGATTATATTAGCTGGGGTCCCTATTCTGTATAACACCTCCCATAGCTTCTCCCTTGGAACAAGATCAAAGGCTGATCTCAAGTCAACAAAGGCGATATATAACGGCTGTTTTGCAAGAGCTGTATATTTCCAATACAGCACGGCCAGCCTAAAGACCTGGTCCACTGTACTACTCCTAGATCGAAACCCTGCTTGAAGTGGAGAGAGGATCTGTTGGTCCGTGGCCCAATTAGTAAATCTACCTAGAAGTTGTTTGGCAAATATCTTTTGGAGGTTGTCTATGAGACTAATCGGCCTATAATTATTTGGGAGGTTTACGTTACCCTTTTTGTGGATGGGAATAATTTCAGCTCCCTTCCATGTCGTAGGGATCTGCCCCCCTTCAGAAATTTTATTGGAAAGTGCGTTGATATACCAGGTCCAGATAAGTGGCTCGGATGAATAAAGATCCCCCGGAATTTTATCTGGACCAGGTGCTTTCCCATATTTTAGCGAGCGGATAGCCTCTGCAGTTTCTTCCATAGAGAAATGGATGGGGCCCTCAGCGATCTGTAAACCCCCTTCTGTTGGAATGAGGCTGTGGGTCGCATCCAAGGTGAAGAATGGATCTTGCCCCATTTCCCTGCTAGCTTGAATCACGGGAGTATCAATTTTATCATAGAGGCTTGAGAAGTGTTCAACACACATGCTTACTAAAGAAAGTAACTACATTCATTTGGACAAGTGAGGCAGAACTTTCACACCGTAAAAAATAACTTTATTTATGTACCCATCCTTCCGCATCCAGATGCTAATCAACCATTTTTAGTCAAGTTTTATGTTTTGCTAGTAGCTGTGGGCAGATTTGTATAAAAAATCATTCGAGGTGGTGTTTTATTTTCTTTATCTAGTTGTTTTTTTCACTTAGGAAAGCATTACATTTCTTAGCACGACATTCTTTTCATTTTGTGCTTTCCTCATGGCTGCAGTGAGATAGGATTGTTGGCACAAGTGGTACACTGCATCTCTAACATTCACAGAAACCTTACGTAGGGACATTTCTCAAAACATCTGTTGTTTTATTATAAAATATTTTCCATGTCCCATGCACATTAGTGGGAGGTTCCAGCCAGATGACCATGACTGCTCCATGAGGAGCTGATGGCCTTGGACGAGTTGGTGGCAGGAGTGGAAGGACATGACTGTGCAGCCTATGTTGACCAACTAGACACAAAGGGTAAGTTGCAACAAAAGACAATTGCACCAAATATGTCAGGTTCTGCATCGCAGTGTGCTACTTTTTTGCACTTCACTGCACTGAGTGTAAGGGAACGTGAAGAAAATGGCCACGTGTCCAGTCACGCAACATAAAAATGTAACTTAAGAAAAACACACACACACATGCTGCACAGCCCAGTCCTCAGCCATCATGTGTGGTCAGTCCATGTGTGATGTGCTGCACCAGTCAAGATTCAATGATGGGTCTTTTGAATTTTTGTTCAATGTGTAACATCAGTGTCCATGACTACAAGTCCCACAATACTAAGCAAAAGATCTGGGGGCATATGTACAAGGAGCTTAGGCAGTCAGTGCGTCACTTTTTGTGACACACCAGCGGCGCATAGTGCAGACCCATATTTACAAGGCCACACAAAGCCACTTTGTGTGGCTTCTCATGGCCTCATAGATATGGCGGAAGGCAGCACAGACCAAGTTGTTGTGTTGCCTTGCACTGCTTTAAGGAGGCGTACCATGGGCATTGCCATGTGTGTTCCCATGCAACACCCGTGGGTTTTGGCACATTCCCAGATTTACAAGAACCTGTAAACATGGGAATGTGTCAAAGCTGTATGCCTTCCTAGGGCAGGCGCAATGAGGGGAAATATCTCCATTTCTCCTTGCTGTTTCCTCTTTATATGTGTGCTGAATACTTTCATGGTTTCGGCAGATTAATACAATGCTTACTGGATTTCTCTGGAGTGGTGGGACCCCACATATTGCCATGGCAAAATGCTTTCAGACTACCTATAACAGGGGCATTGCAGCCACAGACATATACTCCTATTACTCTGCTTCCCATCTGCTCATTGTCAATGAATGGTGGTTTGATCATTGTGGGGACCTGGCATACGTGGCGGAGAAATGGGCGATGGGCGTGGTTCATTTGCGTGACTTTCTCTATGGGGAGGGAGGAGTTTGAAGCTGTTCCCTCAGTGATGTGGGTGGTGCTGACCATGTGGAAGGGCTCCCTGCACAGAACGGGGTGGTGAGGAAAGCTTACGAAGCAGACACCATTATGGCATGGCTCCATTTTGCGACAGATGGCACAGCTGGAGGGATTCAGGAAATTAGACAGTATAGGTATATCCATCATGGTCCTGAAGTTCGTTCAAGAGCTCCAGCAGCAATATTGCCTACATCGCAATCAATTCTCCTGTACCTGCAGCTCCGTCATGCTATTACCCCTACATTGGCAACCTTGAGTCTCTCCCTGACTTTAACCCTCTCGAATGTAAACTCTTTGTGGGGGATTAAGGGGATCACAGAATAGCTAGTTTTGAACAGCCCACACATGCTGTCCACCCCTAGAATAGCCTGGGAAACAGACCTTGAGACCCTGGATGATGATGACTGATGTGAGGCCCTGAGATCAATTCGCGAGACAGCCATATCAGCATGCCTGCGACTCATACAGCTTAAATACCTTCTTAGGGCACCTTATTCAAGAGATCGCCTGTGGCATATGGTGGTAGTGGATTCTCCACTTTGCTTGCGCTGTCAAATGATGGAGGGCATTTTCCTACATACAGTACGGGGTGCACACCCTTAAGTAGATTCTGGGATGGGGTCACCTTCTGCCTCAGCAGAGTGCTTTCTTGGACAATACCATTGGGTCTGAGGCTAACTGTCCTGAATATTCCTTCGGGGCAATAGGTACAAGAGAACACTCCTGTTTTTAGGCCTGACCTTGGCGAAAAGAGACATTGCTAGAGCATAGAAGACCAAAGCCCCCCTCCGGTGGTGTGAAAGAGGAGGTTAGACCACTGCATGAGTTTGGAGATTGTGGTATATATGGCTAGGAGATTCCCTCGGAAACATAATAAAATTTGTCAGAGATGGGCAGATTATAGGGGAATTATTTTGCAACCAGCCTCAACGGTGAGCTCCTAAATTGAAGAAGAGATCTGAATGTATGGCTTTACGGATGGGAGAAATGAGACAATGTACATCATGTTCTTTAATGCAACCAATTTGATTCCCTGTTGGGTGGTGGGGTGGAGTGGGAAGATGTGTCTGTGCAAACCTTTTGTTAATGTACACATTTGTTTACGATCTCCCTTTTCTTTTATGTTTCCTGCCTATATGGCCTGATCTTTTCAGTAAAACTCAATAAAAATCATTATTTAAACAAATATGGAACATGGGGTAAAGGTGAGCATGAGAGAGGCCTTTAACTGTCTCACCATGTGTAGAATGCTGACATCTGCCCCAGCTATCCATACCTATTCCTTCTGCACTGAGATGTGAATCCTCACTTCCTCTCTGGACTTGCCATACAAAATGTACATTGAATGCCATGTGGACAACTACACTCACAATGTGCATCTGAAAGGCAGATTGAAGTAGAACCATCCAAAGCCATCTATCATGTGGGCCTGCATACATTGGCAATACATGCACAATGACTTTGGTCACCACCCAGTGCACATGCAACTTTGTTATACTTCATTTGTGAGGTAACATGTATGGGACAACATATTTCAGGGAAATGATGATGCCCCTTGAACACGTCATTGCAACCAATATCTGATGTCACACACAATCCTTGCACAATACAAAAAACATTCAGATGACACTCACTGGTAGCATCTGGATCCTTGAATGTTTCCACCTTGGCTGTAGTGTAGGGTTCAGGTCCACCTACAAGACATAAACATGGTATATTGCACTGTCAATTTAGAACACATACACTGTGTAAATAAAAAGCACAGTACATTGACATCATAAATGTCTATTTAAGTCTGCACGGTAAACAAATAGAATGTGGCACAGTTGACATGGCTTAAAGATACACATAGATAAGTCAGGTTGCAGTGTTCAAATATAATTCTGTGAAATCTTGAATCAGGTTCACGGAGTGCAGACAAAGTTCAAATCCATCACTCCTTGCTAAATGGTGCAAGGGTGCCTGCTTTTGATGGGTATATGAACAGAATGAATTGATATACCCCACTCTGCAAGGCATCATTTTAGCTGGCACTTTCTCAAATCTATCAACGTCCATAACAATGCTGCACACGTGGGCCAACATAGCTTGGTAATACATGCACAATGACATTAGTCATTATCTAGTGCACTTGCAACATAGATAAGCCAGGTTGCAGTGTTCAAATATATTTTGGCTAAATCATGAATCAGGTGCACAGAGTGCGGACAAAGTTCAAATCCATCGCTCTTTGCTAACTGGTGCAAGGGTGCCTGCCTTTGATGGGTTTGTGAACAGAATGAATTAACATACCACACTCCTCAAGGTATCACTTAGATGGCACTTTCTCAAATCTATACATGTCAATGGAAATGCCACACATCAAACAGAAGTCATGCTTGTTTCTTGGCTTCACTAAGCTCATTACATGTTAATACTGCACAGTAAATAGATATTGTCCATTCATGCCCTGTAAAGGCACATTAAGGGATTGTGAACATCTGCCCAATAATGTGTGCGAAATGGTTAGGTGCGCCCCAAACAGTCTGTCAAACCTTTGACATGATGACATGTAAGTGTGGTCCCCTGCAACATACATGGAAGGTGGCCCACAGACCTTTGAATTAGTAATGACCTGGAATGCCATGTGACCACACTACCTGCACAGTGCCAGTGGATCCTCAAGAACCCCTGGGCGTTGCATGACCTGCTAGATGATAGCTAAGGAGGCACAGCTCAAAGGTCATGGTACATATGTATTTATCAACAGTTACACCAACTTCAAAAGCCGAAATGATCTATTAGGTTGGCCTCTCAGCTGACCACATCTGCCCTTTGGTGTTTAAACTGATGTAGTGTCCAGTCAACGCCAGATATGGCCCATATGTTGCCGCAACTTCTCTCAACACTGCTTCCTCTCCTGTGTAGGGTATCCCTGGCTCACCCTACCCTCATTGGCAATCATGTTGGGCCGATAGTGTGATAGGAGCCACAGGAAGCCACCAAACCCCTCATTAGACAAATTCATTGACCTGCTGTCTCAGACATATCCCTCGCCAAACAAAACACCCTTAGCTAACACTAAAATGTACCTAAAAATTCCTCCGACCCTTAGCACCACAAATCCCTTAAAAGACAAACACCCAAAATACAGTGCACCAAACAATACAAAATACAAATGCAAAATACAAAACAAATTTTTGGGACACTAAAGGGACAGCACAGACACCAGCCAGATATATGGACACCATTAATCTCTCCAGCAACCAACAAACACCTCCAACAGCCTGCACAAACAAGAAGACAGTGAGGGAAAGAGAAAATAACTTCAAACATCCTGGTTTGCAGAACGGCAGAGCCATTGCATCATTTTAAGGATGGATGCGTCATATTTTTTCCAAATGTGTCATTTTATTCTCACGCATCATTTGCAAAGTATGTAATGCGTGATTTATGCACAGCACATGTCAAGACACAGTGCTGTTTTTTGACATATTGGTGTGGATGCATGGCTTCCAGATGATTTGAAGGGTGCACTGCGTCACGCATAAGGCTAATGTGTTGGTTTTCATTGATGCAACTAACCTACAGTGTGTTGTATAGTGTAGTGTATTGTGCAATGCAGGTAAGCACTCCCAGGGATCAGATATTTGGTTTTAAATTTTTGACCTGACATGTTTGACAACTTGGAATGTGTTGCATGTGTTTGTTAACAGGACACATATGTGTGACTCATTGCATTAATGGTGCGGACACTGATACACACCATATGTCACTGTGAAATACACTGGCATATTGTGTGTTCTTGAGATAATAATCATATATTTATTTCTTACACTTTGCCTCAAACTTGCCTGAACATGGTTAGCTGTTTAATACTTTTTTGATTTTCACACGAACTGCAATCCTATGCAAATGTGATACACATTGCAATACATGATTATGGCAAAACTTGTGTGACCTACTATAGCCCATATTTATGGGCAACTTGCGTAGGGTAGCACCGCAAGTCTTCTAGCTTTTCTGCCCTACACCAATGTGAAGAAAGGGCAGGAATGCACTGTATTTATGAAATACACTGCATTCTTCAGCTTTCTCTATCACCAGAACACAATTTGCTGCCTTGCAGCAACACAGACACCATTGCATCATGGTGCAAGGGTGTCTGAGCTGCATACAGGATTGTTTTTATGAAGGAAGGGTAACCTTCCTGCACAAAATACTATCGCAAGAGCAGTTTTCCTCTTTCTATGTGTACTGCAGAATGCAGCACACATGGAAAGTGGTAGAAATAATGAGAAATAAAAATATTTCTCTGCATTACGGCTGCTCTTGGGGAGCCTAAACTTTTTATGCTACACCAAGTTTACATCATTAAGTAAATCTGAGACAGCGTCAAAATCCATGGGTGTTTCATGGGAACACTCACCGTAACACACATGGAACCCCCCACCTCCCGGCACAGAGTAAGGCAACACAGCAATTTTGCTGCCTTGGCCTTGCCTTTCCCGATATCGATGAGGCCATGAAAAGCCATGCAAAGTTGCTTTGCATTGCCTCAGAGTTATTGTTGAGAGGCTTATGCTGCTGAAGCATAACAAAAATGAGGCTCCTACGACCCAAGACTCTTATAAACATGCCCATATTGGTCTGCATTCCTGACATGCAATGTGCTATGGATACAATACACACTCAGAGAGTGTCATACACTGGCTGCTTCAGCCAG
This sequence comes from Pleurodeles waltl, assembly GCF_031143425.1. Lineage (NCBI taxonomy): Eukaryota > Metazoa > Chordata > Amphibia > Caudata > Salamandridae > Pleurodeles > Pleurodeles waltl. The sequence continues at coordinate 706,111,824 of NC_090448.1, forward strand.
TGTACAGTGTATGTGGCATCCTGGTCACAGACTGAATGTGTAGATATGTATGGTAGGTTTCTAGGCCTATTTGACACATGTTGACTGGTGAAAAAAATATGGGGGTCATTCTGACCCTGGCGGTCCAAGACCGCCAGGGCCACGAATGATGGAAGCACCGCCAACAGGCTGGCGGTGCTTCCAAGCCCATTCTGACTGCGGCGGCAAAGCCGCGGTCAGAAAACTGGGGCCGGCGGTTTCCCGCCGGTTTTCCCCTGGCTGGGCGAATCCACCAGGGCAGCGCTGCTTGCAGCGCTGCCCTGGGGATTCTGACCCCCTTCCCGCCAGCCTGTTTCTGGCGGTTTTCACCGCCAGGAAGAGGCTGGCGGGAACGGGTGTCCTGGGCCCCCTATTAGGGCCCCATGAAGCTTTTCACTGTCTGCTTAGCAGACAGTGAAAAGCGCGACGGGTGCAACTGCACCCGTCTCACGCCCGCAACACAGCCGGCTCCATTCGGAGCCGGCTTCTGTGTTGCAGGCCTTTTTCCCGCTGGGCCGGCCCAGCGGGAAGGTTAGAATGAGGGGAGCTCTATTTTGGCTGCGTGACGGCCAAATGGCGGTTCCCGCCAGGCGGGCGGCAACCGCCGCCCGCCTGAGTCGGAATGACCCCCTGTATTTTCCATACAGAAATATCTAACAACCACCATTTCATGTAGTGGGACACATACATCTGCTGTCTGGCCTTGGTGTCTGGAATGATATGTGTGGCCCATGCACAGTACCACAGCTGAATAATGTTTGCCCTTATTGTTTGCCTATATGTTGATCATCACTAGGCAGCTTAACTGGCCAAAACAATTGTGATGACTTCCAAGAAGGTGTATGTTTACCATTAGGATGCATCACATTATTTGGCAACAGAGAGGACTTCTGTGAACGTAGAATGTGTGTAGCCATTCAGACAGATGCTCATCTGGTCATTTTACGACACAATATGCTGCTCTCACCAAGTACATGCTAACTTGCCAGAAGTGATATTGCATGCAGTCATACCTTTACATTGATTGCTTTTTAAAGCTCTCTGTGTGCTGTTTTTACTCACACACGTATACTGAGCTGTAGCATTGTTTTATCAGAGTGAAACACACCAACAAGGTCAGATATATCTCTGCATGTAATAGTTGCATCCTTGCCTAAAAAGTGCAACTGTGCCAGCATTGGGCCTAGGTAGCCAATCCTGCACCAGCACAGTTGAGGAATCCAAATTTATACGTGTTATGTGAGATACCACAATGATTTTGCTATGTGCTTGCAAACATTGATGTAGCATATGGTGACTATCTGGTATATCATATGTGCTTCTGTTCACAGTCATCAGACTATGAGTTCACTATACTGTCCTCCACAACTATGAGGCAGTACAAAGGGCTAGATGTACAACACACCCATGCAGTCGTTGCACACTGTTTACATTTACACTCCCTTTCGATTGCGGCAGGATGTCTGACAGCAGCACACATGTGCAGAACATGTCAATATTTAACCAAATTGGTTTCTCTGTTTGGTGTATGTCTTCCCAAATGACATGCATTTGCACCTGTTGTTTATATGCACACATATTTAGCTACACCTGAGGTTGTCCTGCAGTGTTTGTAACACATAGCTACATACCTTTGTGATGGGGCAAGAAATCTTAGGTTAGATGTGTCTTGATGTTTACAGTGACTGTGAAATGAAATTGCTTACACCAAGATATGTTCATTCATTTATTGCCATTTTTAACACTCTTTAAAAGCAATAAATAAATTAGTGTCCAACAAGATACGTCATTTGTCTGTTAAAAAATTCTGTACAACGCTTTTTCTTCGCTGAGAGCCAGCAATTGTGGGTATATTTTGGCCTTAGTCCTCATCATCATTTTTATCTGTGCCTTCCTGGTTCCCATAACCCTCTTCCCATAGACATTGGTCCTCACACATAGGTTGTACAACATACAGCACAGAAGGGTGATTTTTGCATTTCATGGGGGGAGTATAGCAATCTCCCCCCGACAGCAATGCAAAGCAGCAGAAGCGAGTGCTCCAAAAGTCTGCCTCTCTATAACCCTGGACCTGCCAAGTGCATAGTTGCTGTTCCGCTCAGCCTCAGTCTGGGGATGTGCAAAGGGGGTTATGACCCATGGCTGCAGACCACATCCCTGGTCAGCAGAAAAGACAGGAAATTAAAAATCAGTCAGTGATCCTGATGATTGATGGACCCACATTCAAATACATGTCTGTTCAGTGTATTGAATGGCTCATACACATTTCTACCAGTATGAGACCTGCATTGACATTGGAAGGCATACGTGCCCTTTTTTATATTACTGACACTGTACTACATATACAAGTATGCTGGCCAGTGTAATACACTCACTAGATGGAAAAAAATGTATTGCCAATAGCATGAACGTGGTGATTGTTTAGTGATATGGAGAGTGGGTGCGCCATTGAGGAGACACTTCTCTCACATTTCTACACTTTGTTGGATTGACACCATTCTTGCTAATTCTGGCCTACTAAATGTCTTAATTTTATATAGTTACCCAGTGCAGATGATATGGTCGCATTCATTCACACAGATGTGGATGTGACAGTAGTAGTCATTGTTGTTCAGTAGCTACTGCCATGGATGAATTAGTAAGTGCAAGTCATTGTGAGACCTCACTGTCTACACATGGCAGTGCATTGTGTCCGCAGGATACAGAAATATAGGAATCTTGCACTGTACAGTGCAACTAGTATATTATCAGCACTGCAATGCCTCACTTAAAAGGGGCAGTGTAGGAAATATTTTAGAACATACAGCAGAGTCCTGATTTTTCAAGTAGTTGATGTTGAATACCTGACATGCCTCATGAGCATGGGAGTGACATGTGGACACACAGACAACAGACATGGAAGCCCTTTCTTGCACACAGTGTGCAGCACAGCATCTTTCAAAGTATTGTATTGCTTGGGATCTTCCCACCATTGATAGGCACACACAGTGGTTTAGCGGCTCTCAACCTGTGTGACTTGCAGGTTTGCATTGGACATGTGCCATGGTGTATGCTACAAGTAGGAGGCCCACCTCTCCTACATGTGCACTATCTCAGTCAACAAACACAGAGATAGATATATTATTATACATTATTTACTGTTTTTGTGTCCGTCATTTACTTTAGATGTACTTACCAACTACTAGGCAATTCCCATAACTCCCATTCTGGAAGCGCTCATTGATGATGGAGTGCCTGATGATATAGGCATCATGAGCACTCCCATGGTACTTTCCAAGCATATTGACAAACATCCCAGATGGTCCACTATTCCCTGTACGTTGCTGGAACATGTGTAGTTCCTATTGCGGTATGATGTAGCAGCAGGAGGCACCAGTTGCACATGGGTACAATCCATTGCACCAAGGCATGAGGGTATCCAGCAATCACATAGAAGCCTTGTTTGTTGTCCAGTTGTTGCTGCTGGATCTTGGGGAACATGGTGTACTGTGGTGTCAAGCTGATGATGGCATCTAGGGGGGTCGCAATGCCAAAAGGGATGGTTGTGATTATCCTGCCACTCTGGCTGTGGTGCAGAAATCAAAATATCCAACACGGATAGATATATACCAAATATCTGGTATCTAAGCGAAAACCTCAATTTTTCACTGAGACGTAATTTCTTTATTACAATTAGATCAATTCAATCATAGAACCAACAGATCACCTATACACCTAAAAAACTAATACACAAAATCTAATTATATACAAATCTTACACAAACCAAAACAACCAAAAATTCCATTGGGCACCATAATACATAAAATATAGGCTGCTTAACCATCCAGTGGCAAGCAGTCTCCAATACAGGTAGTGGCAGTTGTACAAGGAAGGTATCCTGCAACAGTGAGAAAAATCAATCACTGGGATAAATGTCCGATACAATCCACAGATTATTCAATCCAAATGTTTCAGGAATTCCAACAGTCACTCCTTAAAAGTTATAGTCGGCGCGTTTCGGCCTTAGCAAATCCGGCCTCCTCAGGACAATCAAGACAGTGCCTGTATATACAACACAACAAATTACCTAAAAACTTGTGAATCATAACAACAAGGGTTAGCAGCATCTTTATGAATCTTGGGGAGAGTGTAGAGAAGGGGAATGCGTGATTGACTTTGATTCAGAAAATCATATTCTTTCTTACATATCCATCCTTCTCTAAGTGCTTCATCAGTAAACTCTCATTTACATTGAAGTATTATGTTTAACCCTTTTTTAGGTTTTTTGAGGTTAATATGTCATTTTTGGTGTTTTACCTAGCATCACTACTACTTTATTATTATTTTCATTAGTTTTTTGTGGTATATCTCTTAGACTGATTCCTATTTAGATAACATTACTATAATTAACCAAATGGACTATTTATGGTGTTCAGCCTGACTAATCTTTTTAAAAAAATTTTTTTTTACTTTTTCACAATAAATATATTTTCCTTTACGTGCACAAATGAGGGTTATTTTGGTGAACAGGTGTGGGTTTTCCTACACCTGGTGGTTTTTATGGTTGTTATGATTCACAAGTTTTTAGGTAATTTGTTGTGTTGTATATACAGGCACTGTCTTCATTGTTCTGAGGAGGCTGGATTTGCTAAGGCCGAAACGCGTCGACTATAACTTTTAAGGAGTGACTGTTGGAATTCCTGAAACATTTGGATTGAATAATCTGTGGATTGTATTGGACATTTATCCCAGTGATTGATTTTTCTCACTGTTGCAGGATACCTTCCTTGTACAACTGCCACTACCTGTATTGGAGACTGCTTGCCACTGGATGGTTAAGCAGCCTATATTTTATGTATTATGGTGCCCAATGGAATTTTTGGTTGTTTTGGTTTGTGTAAGATTTGTATATAATTAGATTTTGTGTATTAGTTTTTTAGGTGTATGGGTGATCTGTTGGCTCTATGATAGAATTGATCTAATTGTAATAAAGAAATTACGTCTCAGTGAAAAATTGAGGTTTTCGCTTAGATATTTGGTATATATCTATCCCTGTTGGATATTTTGATTTCTGCATTCTTATTGTCCCTAATCCAGTGGGGTAACAGAGACCTCGCCTCCCCTGTTTTTTATACTCTGGCTGTGGTGGTCTGGAATGAACCAGGTGCTAGCATTTGGAAGGCTGACATCAGCTTGACCTATGGAGGGATGTTGGTGCACCTATGTGATGTTGTCTGTAGCTTTGGTGCAATCAGGTTCAAGAGCTGTAAAATTGATTCCCTCCTGAGCCTGTAGCAGGTTATGGCCATCTCCTTCCTGAGGACAATAAGGGTAGTCCTTTGGCGGTGCATCCTCTCCCTTTCTCTGTACTGCTTGCCTGGGGGTGGAGGTGGTGGTGGTGGTCTGGCTGCTCCCAGCTGCAGTATGAGCACCCCCATCGGGTAGTGAGCTCGCCAAAGTGCTTTGGGTATGCTTTGTTTAAACTATCCTCACAGAAAGGTAGGGTTGAGAGGTATAATTCTACCCTTGCCCTCCAACTATCATCATGATTAAACTCACAAAACAGAAGAGGCACAAGTGACATGGAAGTAACTCTTCCTTGCCTGTAGGTTCAGGGTCCCATGTCGGTTATTAAGAGTGTCCTCACCCACTCTATAATGACATGCTTCATCACAGGGCTGCTACAACACTCTGCTGCAGACCAACACTTCAGAGTGGAGCAAAAGTATAGGTAGTGAGGGAAATTACCTAATTTCTAAAGGGATCCTATGGTCAGATTATCTAAAACTGTCTCAGGGGATGCCTTTCTACAATGTATTATAAGCCCCTCTTGGTAGGATTAAAGATCTAAATATGGGGTAGATTGAGACCATTTATACCATAGCTGAACTGACTACAGAACCAACTACATAATAAATGCAAAGACGGCTGTAGGAGCACTCATAGTAGTAGATTTTAGAAAAAATTGCTTCAGAGTCATGATTATCCTACTACACATCAAAAACTCAATGGAAAGAATAATACATATTTACACTGCTTAAAAGGTGCTATGTATCCACCTGTGTCAGATTTGCAAAGAGAAGCTTTAGACTGGTGTCATACTTCACCATTAGAGGGGCATCCAGGAAGGAAGAAATCATTACAACTTATGCAAAACTATTTTTGATGGCCAACTATGGCCAAGATGCATGATAATTTGTAACCACTTGTGTAATTTGCATGCAGGATTGTTGCAGCCTCTTCCAGTTCTACATGTGTTTGTCACGCTGCTTTCTTTAGATTTCATCACGGAGTTGCCCAAAATCATTGGTGTGTTCAAAGTAACCCTAGTGGTTGTGAATCATCTTATGAAGATGGTGTATTTTATTTCATTAAACGAAAGACCATCTGCCCAGAGAAAGACCACAACTGTCCTATAATCAGTACTAAGCCGAGTAGGGCTTTCCACTGCCTCAATCATGGATCACGGTTCAGAATTTGTGTAATTTTTGTGGCAGAGCTTGTATGTATTGATGAAATTTAATGCTTGTTTATCATCTAGTTACCATTCATAGAGGAATGGTCAAACTGAGAGGACTGACCAAAGTTTGGAGCAATTTTAAGGATGCTAGCTACTCCAATCAAATACTAGTTGGGTAGAATCTTTGTGGTTAGCAGAGTTCACTCACTACAGCACAACCCATTCTTTCTCAGGGGTTTTGCCCTTCTTTTGTAATTATAGTTTTCATCTACGAAGAACTGAATGAAACATTTCTTGCCAACATACTAACATCCAAGCAACAGAGTCCTTCATTAAGCACATACATGTTTTACATAAACTAGCCCAGAGTCATCTGAGCAAGCTAACAATCATACAAAAAAACAGGCAGTTTAACATTCCTACAAATCCCAAGATTCAAATCAAATCAAAACAAGCGGTTCATTTTTACCACCATAAAAGCCAAACAACCCCATATCCTTCAGAGTTTCCAAAGTTAAAATGTTTACATCACATCATAAAAACACAGATCATGAAATTACAAAATAAGGCAGGCACCACTCGTCTAAAGCGGCCATTAACAAATAATAAATACAAATTCATCAATTCACTCAAAGGTATTCTTCACACTGGTAGCAGCTTTAAAAAAACACCCCACAAAGAAGATAATATCTTCAGATAGCAACTGCAGAAACAAGAGGGCGGTCGGTCGTACTTGAGAGAAATTAATTTTTATAAGGTACGCCTTCCTAGGACCCTCAAAGAATTTGCAAAACATTGTAAAATGCAGGGCGTCCGTGGGTACAAATTATCACAGCCACAAGGCTCTAGTAAATGGCCCAAATGACTTCCCTCGAGAATAAGCTAACAAAAGATTAACAAGCATTTGCAATGCAATAGGTCTCGCCTTTGCAAGAGTTAGAGCTATTGGTGTTGAAAATGCTTAATTGGACTTATATTGCCACATAATTTAGTCCTCTTCTGCCACAGAGTTCAAGTGGCCCTGCATATAAGTAAAGCACTTCCATTGACCTTCTTCTTCTATCTGTAGCAAAAATAAATAAACATGTTGTAATTTAGCATTTAGCATTTGCCATGTTAATTTCACTACAAAACCACTTTCATCACCCCACCATCAGATTTGCTGGCTAACACATTTTCAAGAAAATAAAAACCTAGAAAACACTCACACCGTCATGTAAGCTGACAAACACAAGAAGACAGGCACGAAATATGGATAATGAGTGGTGTCAGTGGGGTTACACATCCATGTAAGTAGCAAGGAAAGGCATCGATATACAATCTAAGTGCTGTGAAGCCTGCCTGTTACCCAACGGCAGCTCGGCAAAACAGGTACTAACTTTTTGTGACAGTCAGAAGTAGTGTGTGAGTGGGTGAGTAGCATGAAAGTTGCAGAAAAGCAGAAGGGCCAGAATGTATTCTGGAGAGAAAGACAGATATTGTGATGATGCAGGTTGTAAGCTTTTACAACATAAGATAGTTCGGTGTCATAAAAAGTGACAAATGCACCCTTCCAAGATGGGTAATCTTACTTAAAATTTCTTTTTAGAAAGTAAAGCCAGTAGCAAACAGAGAGAGGAAGTTTACAAACACCATTGAAGATGTTTTGAGCTATATATCCATGGGACCAATTGTTATTTAGTTTAAGACAGTTTAATTTTTGCTTAAGCGCCAGAGCCACCACAGTTACAGCAAATGTAGCTTGAAATGTACATCAAATAATTTGGTAGGTTGCCAACTCCGTTCCAGTCTCTTTGTGAAGTTTAAGAGCTGGTGATTCAGGGCAATTCATGCCATGTTTACACAGCAACAAAACAGACATTTCCAAATGTGAGGAGCGATACAGACCTTTACAGCTAGGCTCATTTGGTCTTTCATGTAGGGTAGATATCGCTTTCTAAACAGATGTGAGTGCATGGGAATTGGTTTTCATTGTAAAGGTAGCCTAAAGGCATGAAAAAGAACACATTTGGCCTTTAGAGCCATCTGTGGAAATTTTTTTTTTTTTTACCCTGAACAACAGTAAATTAGCAACAAGTAGTCTGGCGGGCGGGAGAGAGTTATATAGTTTTTAGGGTACCGAAAAATATAATGTATTTGAAAGAAAAGGCCTCTACAATATTTAACACACCATACAAAGCTTTCCATTTTGTAAAGTTTAAAGAAAGAATGCCTCTGTTGTGCTCCTCATATATGCAGTGCTTAATTTCTAAATAAAAAAGGTGTCAGGGCCCAAAGCCCTCCTCTGAAACAGGCGTCTGCTTCAATTAAATGTACGAACAGGGAATACTGAGGCAGCGTAATCCTGAAGCCATCTCGGGCCTCTCTAATCCATTCAGAGCCACTCCCAGCCCCTTCAGCTCACTCTTGCAGCCTTCTCTTTCTCACTTTATGACGCTTTTTTGCTTTTCTCTTCCTTTGTCTTTCCCATATGTGTCTTTTGCTCACAGCAAATGCTTGAGGCAAAAAAAATAAGTGCCGGCCTAAAAAATAAGTGCTGGTGCTCCGCACCGGAAACAACAAGCACAAATTAAGCACTGCATATACGTAAATGGTATTTTATGTCTTTTGTTTGTTATTCGGTATCACAGCTAGTATGCTCTGTAATGTATTTTATGAAAGTGGCAGTTTTGAAACCCAGCAGAAGGCTGAAGACAACAAAAATAAGGGGAAAACACAGAGTAAAGACACATATCCCCACAAAAAGTGCGATTTAGGCTCGACCTTAAAAATGACATTGGTTTGCAGCTCTGATGCGAGAAGCAAGATCGGCAGAGCCAGAAGACCACTAAAAGCGTCAGAAAAGCATAAGTGGCCGTATGCCCACTGAAGCAACAAGCATTGACATAGCCAATAGGTCTCGCCTTTTGGATGTGAATGCAGGTTTGCTATTTTTGTTTTTTTTTTATTTTTGTGCATTAGTAGGAAAGGTAAAGGGTGATGATACGCATACATGTATATGTAATTGCAAGGCTGGTTGGTGTGGGGTGAAAGGTTACCACAGGAAACTTCAGTGAGCAGCAAATTGTGTGGAAAACTTAAAAATGTCAAAGTAATGAAGTAATACCATCACAAAATGTGCTGCATAATTTTCATTTTTCTTGCTGCATAGTTTAGTCAGACCTGTTGCATATTTCGGCTCTCCCCTACCGCATAATTCCAGTGGCCCTGCTTGTATCCACCCGTTTATCGTTAGATACATTGAGCCTCTTTTAGCCTCCATGAGTGGACAGTAAGCAGTTTCTTTAGGGGGTCTTTTTGGCCCATTAATTATCTAGAATGGTGGCCAGCAGGTATATGCTCCCCGACTTTTACACGTGCGTTCTATAACGGATGAATGTAAATTACAACTGCTTTGGTTTTCACAGGCAGTTGCCCTTACCTTTTGGCTTTCAATAATGAACACTTTCTCTCAGTTTCTATTTGACCACTCCCTTACAAGAAGCCATCTTTTAGGCATATGACCATCCGAGCCCGGCTTTCCGGTCAGGAGCCCTGGGAACGATGGGACTTGTAGTGCTACGCGTCCAGCAAAAGAAACAAATATAAAGACTCCTCTAGCAGCCGAGGGTTGGATTAGAGGGTCTCCTCGCCAGCTCAGTTGACGCGAGGGTTTCATGGGGCATTTCTTCTGAGTTATACTAAATAACCATTTTGAAAAACTGAATCAAAGGTGACTGTACTCTTAATTCACAAATGTTTCGAGTAGTTTTTCCAACTGGGTCAAGTGATCCATAATAACAGTGCCCTTGAGTCTGACATAATGAAAATGGGGATTAAAAAAACGTGAAATCTCTTCCCTGAGAGGGCTTAGTGAGAACCTAGGGGTTTCTCGGCGCGCTGTCCCTTGAGCAGCCAGCGCCAATGGGCCCTCCTCCAGCACCTAAAGTGTTATCCGTGTGTTTCTGCCAGCAATTTAGAGCCCTAGTAAAGTAAACATACAGCACGCCCTATCCTGTGAAGAATCTAAGTTCCAGGCGACAAAATCTCAAGCAGCCCAGCACAGTTCAGAGCGAAACAAGGAAGGTGGCCACGAGTGACCAGCTCTGGCGGACGAGCCACCCAGGAGGTCCTGGAGGCATGCAGTGCTGAGAAGGGGGCCAAAAGAGCAAAGGAAGCGCTGTGGCCGTGAAGGGGCGTGCGGCGAGCATCCACAAAAGAATAAATAACAAGCATTTGAACTGCAATAGCTCTCGTGTTCGCTCGAGTTTCAGCTATTAGCGTTTTCTTGCCACAAACTGAAAATAAAAAGTAAAACAGTTGACATAAGAAGCCGGTCCAAAGCGCTGCTGAGAGCTCGCAGAAACAGACAAAAGGAACAAGCATTTGTAATGCAAGAACAGAAAATGTGTGAGGGAGAGTAATGAATGGAATAAAAAAGTCACACATCACTGCAGATGAAAAGTAAGTAATAGACTAGAGCCCTGTTAACAGAAACAGACTGGGGCCACTGAAGCATCCAGCGCTCTGGTCAAATGCTATTAGCCTTTGAACAAAGTAATCCCTAAGCACATGCTTCATAGGCAAAAGTGGAAGGGTACAAGTACTAGGGCCATGCTCCAGGGGAGTGCACAACTGTGGAAAAGGTGGGACAAAGAGCAAGGATTGACCACTAGCAAGCAAGGATTTTTTAAGGACACTGAAACAAACCAGTGAAAAAGCAGAGACCCCCACAAAGAAGTATAGAAGTATATACTAAAGTATATACAAGAGGCCTCGAATGCTCGACCTAAAAACAAGGTACTTTAATGAGGCGCGTTGATGAAATGTTCAAAGATGAAATGTAATCACACCAAAACGAAATCAAGCGGTTCCTATAAAAGTAAATTGCGCCCCTTTCCACTCAAAACATGATGCTGTAGTTTGTGACTGTTATTGTTTTAATATGTTGATTCCTCTTCCGAACATGAAAGCACTTTCCAAAACAGCCACAATGCTAAAAGATAAAGGGCTGCTTTCGTGAAGCGTTCACCTAGTTTGTGAGATTTCCTTTCTATAGGAAAAAACAACAAAGATTTGAAATAACACGGAAAAAAAAGTAAAGCTGGCCCTGTGTACAAAAATTAAATTGTGCTCCTTCTCACAGGTACTTAGTAAATTAAAGTGCTCAAAAATCAATTTCTCTCACAGTACTGTTGCGTGTTTTAAAGTATGATACTTATTCAACCAACAGTAAGAACACGTCCCCATACTGCCATAATGCTGCCAGATAAAGCGCAGTGGTCGCAAAGCAGATGCAACGTTTGGGAGGAAAACAAAACACATCAAAAATTTGAAATCACACAGAAAACAAATTGCGTTGGGGCTATGCACAAAAATTAAATAGCGCTCCTTTCACACCTGGTTAGTAAATTAAAGTGCTGGAAAAGCAACTTATCTAAGTGACTAGTAAAAAGTCCTCCCAAAAGTGCTATTATGCTGCAGGTTGAAATGAAAACACAAGGGAAAAAATTAAGGAAGTGCTATGTATGAACCTCAAACATAAATATCACTCCTTTCCCCAAGGGACATGATACTGTTTGTTTAAAAGTATGTTACTTATTCAACCGAGAGTAAGAACGCCTTACAAAACTGCCACAATGCTGCCAGGTAAAGAGCTGCGGTCGTGAAGCACAAACGCATTGAGGATGAAAACAAAACATGACCACTGATGGGAAGTGCTTGTCCCAATTTTAAACTAGTGGCGTCTGCTCCTCTCCTCTCGGACACCGGCGCCCCTGGGTCCAGCACTGCATGGACTTCCTTTTCTCATTCCTGCTCTTCAGGAGGATGGGGGGAGGAGGGGAGTGGCAGAGTGCCCTCACGCTGGATGGTGGGGAGCATCTCCACACCGCCTCCCTTGCAAGCGTCCAAGAAAACACATAATAGTGAACAGTTGCTTGGAAGCTGCTCCCCGCACAGCTCTGCCGGAGCGTCCTTCCCTGGGCACAGCAACCATGGAAATAGGCATCAGAAAAACACTCCTGGGTAAACTGAGCTGAGGGAGGGACTTCGAGTCCCCTAAAATCTAAAAACAAAACAATTTACATTCTGCGCTTTTATGTGCGCACTTCAGCCATAATTAGTGCAATTAACTATGTAACAGGGTCGATCTCATGGAAAGCGCTCGACTTCTGCCAAGCGAGATCGCGCTGTGAAAAAAGATAAAAAGCATTTGGAATGCAATAGTCTTGTGTTTGCTCGAGTTAGAGCTCATAGCGTTGTAAATTACTGACTGGACTTTTATTGTCACACAGGCTGAAAATAACGAAGCATTTGAACTGCATAAGGTCTTGTGTTCGCTTAGGTTTCAGCTATTAGCATTTTCTTGCCACAAACTGAAAATAAAAAGTAAAACAGTTGACATAAGCAGCCAGTTCAAAGTGCTGCTGAGAGCTCGCAGAGACAGAGAAAAGGAACAAGCATTTGCAATACAAGAACAGAAAATGTGCGAGGGAGAGTAATGAATGGAATAAACAAAGTCACACATCACTGCAGATAAAAAGTAAGTAATAGATTAGAGCCCTGTTAACAGAAACAGACTGGGGCCACTGAAGCATCCAGCGCTCTGGTCAAATGCTATTAGCCTTTGAACAAAGTAATCCGTAAGCACATGCTACATAGGCACAAGTGGAAGGGTACAAGTACTAGGGCCATGCTCCAGGGGAGTGTACAACTGTGGAAAAGGTGGGACAAAGAGCAAGGATTGACCACTAGCAAGCAAGGATTTTTTAAGGACACTGAAACAAACCAGTGAAAAAGCAGAGACCCCACAAAGAAGTATAGAAGTTATAGAAGTATATACTAAAGTATAAACAAGAGGTCTCGAATGCTCGACCTAAAAAGGTCAAGCCTAAATCTAATTAAAAGAAAAGCCTCATACAGGCTTTTTTCCATTAAAAGATACTGTTCAGTAGAAGGAACAGTGTGCAAAAAATAATGGGCATGCCCTTGGGGTTTCAAAAGGGCAGCATCTTCCCTAGAGCTGACTCTAAACTAGTAAAATAATTTATTTCACCCAATTCCGTTCAGCTCTGGTAATCCCTTCAGGAGAGCTAAACAGCTCATTCCTTCCTAGGCTCTGAGTAAGATCCTTAATGTACTTGAGCCATGGGATATGAAGTGACTGATCAAGTGCAATACAATCTTTCAAAAGCTCCTTATTGAATCATGCAGAGGGCCTTGTCCAGATGTCTAGCCATAGTGTTAGAGGGCGAAAGGCCGTTACTTCCATTATGCAGCCTATGCCTGCTAGCGCAGGTGTATTAATAAAAATTATTAAAGAGGGTTCATGTATTCTGAATGAGTGATTTGTGAAGAAAATATAATAACGTAGAAAAATAATGAACGTGTTTGAAAATGTGATTACGAAGAGTGGCCGCCAATGTTCACAAAGTGTACTTACTAGTAAAGTAATATAGTGAAATGTTGAATATATGTTTGACTTATGTAGTAATATGTCTTATTAAAGGTTATGCATTATGGTCTAGTTGTATTATTTGTCGACCTTAACTTAGTGAGTGTCTTGGTCTACTTGCCAGGCCTCTTGTCAAAGCTGTATTTCCTAACGTTTAATAAATGGCTGTCCTAGAGAGTTAAACTGTGTTTTTTATTGTATTGTTTAAATGTGCTCACAGCAGAAGTGTTCTCATGAGAACCGACTGCTAGAAGAAGCTGTTCTTGCTAATGTAACATTTTGTGTGTAATGTGTGTGAAACTGACTTTCTCAGGAGAACAATGGAGATACTGACTGGAGTGGAAGCTGCAACAATATTGTTACCTGACAAGCTGGATGATGAGGACATTGCAGGACAAACCAATCAAAGACATGTGAACAGAGTAACAGTAGAATTAATAGATTTGGAGTTTTAGTTTTATTGGACAAAGTGTGAACATGCGATGAACGGACCAGTAGGGATTTGGGAAATAGTTTTACTAGTTTCAATATAACAACACTGCACTGAGAGAAGACACATTCCTCATTTTCCTACTGGCTGAAAGATCAATATTTTCTTGTGCATTTTAACAAGAGACGTGCTTAACTTTACTGCTTAAAGACTTTGCGTTTTCTGAACTTTGATGCTGAATCCTGATGCTTTGCTGATCGACTGCTGTCCTTCGGACGAAGACTGACTGTGCTTGCTGATCCAGACTGAGGATAGGTATTATGCATTAGACTGTTGATTATTATGCATATTTGCTTTTCCTTTCTAGGTACCAACTGCACTGTTTTGATAGAGCCATAGTTAGATGTTTTTCCCAATTCGTGTTACTAAATTGTTTTGCATGAAGCCCAACATGCTGATGCTAATCTGATGTTAGTTAAGGATTCTCACTAATGAAATTGTGCTAAGAGGGAATAATGTTTGATGAATTCCTCTGCTGAATTTGAATGTATGTAATTACTCAGACGCAGTTGATTTTGTTATTAATTTGCATCGTAACCTTAGAATTTGTTGTAGTTCAAGCTTTGATTAGATTATGGTTCTTCCGCCGCTTTGGACAGCCAGTATTGTTTCTGTATGAGTTTCATTTGATTTTGAGATTAATCTACATGACCTTAGCATTATTAATATAGGGAAATAAATATTCTAACTTTTACTGATGCTTTGCTGATCGACTGATGTCCTTAGGTTGAAGACTGACTCCGCATGCTGATCCACACTGAGGATAGGTATTATGCATTACACTATTGATTATTATGCATATTTGCTTTTCCTTTCTAGGTACCAACTGCAGTGTTTTGATAGAGCCATAGTTAGATGTTTTTCCAAATGTGTGTTACTAAATTGTTTTGCATGAACCCCAACATGCTGATGCTAATCTGATTTTAGTTAAGGATTCTCACTAATGAAATTGTGCCAAGAGGGAATAATGTTTGATGAATTTCTCTGCTGAATTTTAATGTATGCAACTACTCAGACGAGGTTGATTTTGTTATTAGTTTGCATCGTAACCTTAGAATTTGTTGTAGTTTGAGCTTTGATTAGATATGGTTCTTCCGCCACTTTGGATAGCCAGAATTGTTTCTGTATGCGTTTCATTTGATTTTGAGATTAATCTACATGACCTTAGCATTGTTAATATAGGGAAATAAATATTCTAACTTTTACTAAAAGGTGTGGTTATTCATGACTGAAAGGTCATGGTGCATGACAATTACTGACTCCATTGATTATTGATGGAGTTGATTGTTGTTGATTCTTGATGATTGTGTATGGGTTACTGATTATGTACTTGAGCTATGGTAAGAAGATCTTAATTGCAAGTCAAAAGGTTCATCGACCCTTGTAAGTATACTTATTAAGGTCAGAAGCGCTATTACGCCCAACTCCTCATGAACAGAAAATATCGGTGCACTGTGCTGAACACAAAGTAAGTATCTTAGGAAGGAGATTTGCAGATCTGCCTGTTTAACACACCCTCAAACCCCACTCCTGTAGACTACCTTAGAGACACATTTTGCCTGATGTATCTGCAATACAGTCTTGATCGGTCTATTCCCTAAGTTTGAGGCAAAGCTAAACACTGCTGTGTTAGCCCAAGAAAACTCTTCCTTCTTCCTAATCACTAGGGTATGCCAACAAAGGGAGGAGTCAAATAACAGACCCAAGTAAGAAAAAGCTCTAGTTTTAGGGCGAAGACTATTCTCCAGAGTAAATCTACATGTTTTAGTCTCACAAGGGCCTACAACATTAACTGTTAAATCCAGGTCCTCCTTAAAGTTGGCAAAGGTGTGAAACAGGGACTGCAAGCTCCTGGACGTTTTGGCCATGATGACTGCATCGTCCGGGTATAGGAGCACCGGCAAGCTCCGAGCCCCCACATGTGGACAATCTGCCCTGAAGGCCTGCTCTAATTTATTGATGTATAAGTTAAACAGAAATGGGGGCAAAATGCAGCCCTGGCAAACCTCCCTTTTTATGGCAAAACTGCGTGAGCATTTGAATTCTCTGGAGTAACACACTAAGGCTGTGGTATTCATATGCAGAGCTCTTAAAAAAAGAACAATATCACTGTCCACTCCCATCGACAACATGAGCTGCCATAGCTTCAGGCCCTGAGGCCTTGCTAAAGGTCAGACCTGCTATACCCTTCCTGACTTTTTCAAGAGAAAAAAACAAATTAGGGCCTCCATTGACATCCCCTCCCCCATTACCAACAGGGGACACTGTTTTATAGGATTACTCAAAAATGCAACCCAACAATCCTCAGTGTTGTGGGCACTCACAGACCCTGCACGTCTGCAGTCAAAATTTTTCCATTAACTAAACCCAAAATTTAGAACTACATTTTAATGTACTGACTATGAGCAGATCTTCCCATATTTCTGCCTTTAGATCATTTTTAAGCATCCCCAACTCTTTTCTATAGTGCAAACGACTGGTCTTCACTAAGGCAAAACCAGGGCATTCAGGGCACACATAAGATGTCTACGCATCAGGGTACAACCCTTATCAATTGGTTTTGCAGTCGGTCCCCTGGGCACTGGGGCCTCCAAAAGGCTGGAAGCATGTCGAGAGATTAATTCAAATGCCACCAAAACTTTGTGTGGCAGGCTACTATACCCATAGACAGGAACTGAGCTTATTCCCACAATGCGAATATAATGTTCAATAAAAAGCATCCAGGTCTATGTGCGACCATCTCAGTCTCCTATCTTGGGACATAGGTCTACATACCCCCCGACTCCAACTGGGGTGTGCTGATCCAAATGAGACCAGGACAAGGACACCCACACCCTAGGTTGTGATCACCAAATGGACTCATAGGTATCTCTGACTTAACAATGCAAGCGAGAAGGACTGCTGAAATAAGGACAAAATCATAAAATGTCTCACACCCTTTCCCAATAACAGGGGGATTAAGATCACCTACACCTGGAGAAAACCTTTCCAAAGAAAAGTTTAAATTAAACTCATCAGGGTGTTCAAGAAGGAGCCTTGAAACAAATGATCCAAATGTGTCCACCCCTTTCTAGGGTCCCCACATAGGTGAACATTAAAGTGTCCTACCACCAAAAGGTTAGCTGCGCATGAGACAGAAACTGGCAACTTCCATAAATTACTTACATCTTGCAAGTGGGGCCTAGCATTGTAAAGATTCGGCAACATCTACTTAGTAGGTCCCACCCAGGTAAAAGACAAGCATTATAACATGGTAACCCCTGTGGATAACACATGTATCCTTGCCTTAACTGCCAATGGAACAAAAATAATCAAGCCCCCCTTTAGATCTACCATTCCAAGGTTCCAGTGCTAGGGTTATAAAAGTGTTATACGCCTTTAAAAAAACGGTTAGAGGTTGCCCATGTCTCCTGAAGGCAAATAACTCCAAAACCCCTAATAAAGTTCTGCCACTTAAGATCATTACATTTACCTGCGAGGCCCGCAATATTCCAGCTAATGAATTTGAGAGCTCTAGCTTCATTAACTAGTAAGTCCTCTCAAGATTAATGTCTGTCATGTGGCGAGTACTTTACTTCTGCTATACCGAGGAATCTACGTCTGCCAAATTTAGAATCGTCTGCCAGTTCTGCAGACAACTCTAAACAGTGATGGCGGTCCCTGCCAATGTTCTAAAGTTAAACATACAGCTCTATCACAAATGACAGCCGCCCGTCAAACTTTTACAACTTTCTACTATTTCTAAAAACAAATGAAAAGTTTCTTCTTGGAAAAAGTAAGACTAATGTTTTCCACACCATGGGAGTTGTCTCCCATGGTTGGGGGGGATGGGGAGTCATTAATTATTTGTCTTGTTGTCCCTCAGAAAAAACATATACAATTGTCCAGTTTAAATAGCATGGATGATGTAGCATGTGGACACTCTTTTGAAGTGGCAAAGCTACGGAGTACCCTAACTCCCAAAGTGTAAATCAAAAACTTAAAATAAAACCCCTTAGGAAATAATGTTAAATTAAATTAAAATATTTACACTAGTTAAACGTGTAAATATATTTAGCATGAAAAATAAAAAATAAAAACGTTTAAAAAAAAATTAAGAACTATTGTAATTCAGTATTGTATTGTTATTCAAATATAATTAAATTGCTTTAAAATAATTGCATGTATGACAAACATTTTAATACACAAAAAAATATATTTTTTTAGTTTAGGTGTTTTTGAATAATTTAAACTCCAGATTTTTTTTTCATTTAATTGAATATATTCAAAATATTTGAATTTAAAATTTAAATTAAGTTACAAATGCTGTAATTTATTTTATAGTGTTCTAAAAGAACAAATCCAAAGTTATTTAACATTCATACTTTAAAATAAAATGTTTTCTATTTTAAAAAAATGTTGATAAACGTTTACACTTTTCCCTATACTTTACCATACGGAGATATGCACAATGGAAATTTACTAACTTTAAACTGTTAACATATTTTTGCTTAGTAATTAAATTGGTTTAATTCTTTAAATTAATAAAAAATAGCCCTGAAAGATTTTTTTTTAAAAGCCGTCCTAAGTAAAGTGTTTGAATTGACTTAATATACATTAAGGCCCTCAATTGGATAGGAGTCCGTCTGGGCTCAGGTATGGTTGGGCCCCTTTTTGATAATATAAAAATGGTTAGGAGAGTTAAGTGGATAAGCAGCAGTAAGAAAGTGCTGGAAGGTGACTGCGTGGCCCTCTCATTCAGGTCACCAAATTTAGTGGACAAACTTATCCACGAAATAGGAGCCACACAAGTCACTCCCCAAGGAATTTCACTACTACCCTTAGGTTTTTTCTATCAAAGACCAGCGGGGTATAACTCCATAAGCCCACAACCAGCAAGAGTATCTTTAAATTTACCAGACTTCCCTATAGGGCGCAACCGATTCCACCCACTCACGGTCTTAGAAGACATAGATTGACTCAATAAGAACCAGACAGTTCCCCCAGATGAATTAGCCCAGACAGAACATAAACCAGGGCAGGCTTCAAACAAAGAATATACATCTTATACAATAGATCTTATAGTAAACAGGTCCCAACTCCATCTAACCCAGAGCAGTGCCCCCAGAAATACATCACAGCCACCAGGCGACGTTCTACCCCCCTATACACCAATGGACCAGTATGGCATCCCTAAACCGAAAGCGGAATTTGCTCTACTGTTCTGGAACATTGCAGGTCTAACCAATAAGATAGATAATGAGAATTGGGTGAACTTTATAGAAGAATATTCATGTATATGCCTTCAAGAGACGTGGCTATTGAGCCCTCTTCACATTAACGGCTATAAAACATTTCACACACCAGCTGTTCAGTCTAGGCATGGTAGACCAAAAGGGGGCCTATGTACATATATCTCTAACAAGTTGCGACTACAAAACCTAGAGTTGAAATTTACGAGCTCATACTATCAAATGATAGAGGGTAACTTGGATCATAAGACTCACCTAGTCATCATTAACCTTTATAATAATGCAGCCCCAGGAGAGTTTGCTAATATCCTAATGGAGATGGGAAACAATTTTTAAAAAATAACAAGTATCAATAATAATCGTGAGATCTTTATGATCTGGGGTGGAGACTTTAATGTCCATCCCTGCAAAGAAACCTCAGATAAGGTATGTGGTTGGGATCCCGAAGGCAGTGGCTTAAGTCTTCATTTTGCACATAACATCCAAGGAGACGCATTGAACTTACTGGCTCAAACCCATAATTTATCTTTTGTAAACAAATTATACTCTGCTGAAACTCAGTTTAAACCAACATACAATGGAAAGGGTGCGAATACTGTGATTGATTACGTTCTAATGTCAACCCACTTTGCACACCACCGTGAGAATTAAACTTTGCATGACATTGCAATTAGCGACCATTATCCTCAGAGTTTGAACCTCCTAATAATCCCCCCTACAGCAGATAGAGATGACAGGGCCACCCTGATAGATGATATTGAATTAATGCCGCGTAATGGGTATACTTTGAAATGGTCACAGACTGACCCCGAGTCCCTGCTGAAACAGTTACTAAGTGACTGCAAGTATGCCTTTGCAGAATGTTTAAGTGAGAATCCAGACCCAGGGCGATGTTTAAGTGCCTTTACACTGATTATGCAATCTATAAAGAAAGCCCTTACAATCAGAAGTGGTAAGCCGGGAAAAAAAAGGGCCACTGGATGGTTTGATCATAACTGCTCACAAGCACATAGGAAATTGAAAAAGGCTCTAAGAGCCCCAAAAAGATCTTTAACTGAGATTCGTAAGCGCAGACAAGAATATAAAACAGCAATGAAGGGAAGGAAATTGACATTAAAAAGAACCCTGTGGGAAACTCTACACACAGCTAGCCGAACGAAAGATAACATTATTTTTTGGAAAACAATCAATTTTCCTGTGCTTGGGGATAGAGACTCCCCCAGGATGGAAATAGCGATTTCTGAAGAAGACTGGATTGCATATTTTTCTAAAATATATTCCCGGGCTAGCGATGCGAACCCTACATTTTCTGTATACGATCAACCCCTCCAGGAAGATGCATGCCTGCTAATAACCCCACGATTTAGCCTTGAGGAGGTAGAGGAAGCTATAACTTTAAGTAAATCAGGGAAAGCTCCGGGCCCCGATGGCGTTCCGATTGATATATACAAGGCCAATATCCAGTTATGGGGGCCCGTACTGACGCAGTCATTGAGGGCCATTTGTATACGAGGTCCCCTACCATCTTGGCAAGACTCTAATATAATTCCAATATATAAAAAAGGTGACCGCCTCAATCCAGGCTGCTACAGAACAATCTCCTTGCTGGATTCAACGGCTAAATTAGCAGGGAGAATTATCTTGAACAGGTTACAAACTTGGGCGGAAGAAAAGAGTATGGTATTTCCTGTCCAATATGGATCCCGGAAAGGAATTGGGACAGTGGAACAAAGCCTGAATCTAAGTATTATTATAGGAAAGTATACAAGGATTAGAGAAGGTAACCTGCATCTGGCTTTCATCGATCTATCATCAGCATTTGATTGTGTATTACATGACAAACTATGGGATATTTTAAGTACCATGGGGGTAGAACCAGCTATAATTCAGTTTATACGAGAAATGTATACAGGGTGCAGTGCAAGAGTGAGGTATGGCCTAAAGGGGGAAAGTATTCGCCCTTTCGGCATACATAGAGGCGTGCGCCAAGGTTGCGTTCTTGCCCCGTTTCTGTTTTCAATGTATATAAATAACTTAGAAAATGTATTGGCTAGTAACTGTAAAGATCTACCCCAAACAGGCAATCGTCCTGTTCCGGTTTTACTCTATGCAGATGACGCAGTTTTAATGGCCAGGACCCCGTTAGCCCTACAAAAACTCCTAACTACCTGCATCACATTTATGTCACAACTGGGTCTTACGGTCAATCGCTCAAAAACGTTCATTATGAACTGTGGCGGGAAATGCGGCAAGTCCTATAATATTACCACGGGAGAGTAGAAATTGCGCAAACCTTTTCTTACTTGGGCATAATGTTTGACAAACAGGGCTCCTGGGCTAACTGTAGGAGGATGAAAAAAGCTCAGCTTATTAAAACAACAATGGCTCTAAGGCTTTTTTCCAAAAGGATAGGGGGGATCACCCCGCCAAATATGATAAAAATGTATAAAGCCAAGTGCACCCCAACCGCCATGTACGGGTCTGGAATCTGGGGATACACCAATTGTAATCTGGTGCAGACGGTTGAAAATGATTTTATGAGACATCTATTGATGGTACCAAAAGGTACATCATCCTACATTATCCACTCAGAACTGGGGCTCCCCTTTATTACTGACCTAATAAAGATTCAACCCTTATTGCTATGGCACAAAGTTTGGACCTCGGAACATACTGAACTAAATAAGGCCATTTTGACTGACTGTATGGAGTCTATATACGCAGCAAGGGTGCCCTGGCTACGATACATAATGACCTTTTTTGAAAACATGGGCAATAAAGCCTATTACACAAACCCAGCCTCGCTGGAGAAAATCTCTAGGAAGGACTTGAACGCTCTGGCATTAAAACATCTAGAAGATTTACGATGGGAAGTCGAATCAAAAAAGCCTACCGTCATTTACAATCAAATAATTCTGTCGACAGAGGCCATTCAGCCTTATTTGACGAATGTGATAAACCCCGCCATCGTTTTGTTCTCACCAGATTGAGGCTAGATATATTCCACCGTCTAGTGACCTTTCCAACTATGAATGATTGGAGTACCATCTTGAAGGCTTGTCCATGCGATGCAAAGGCACCCCAAACCACAATTCATGTGGTTTTATTTTGTAAATTCTATGCCAAGCAAAGAAAGCGCTTAGTAGCCCCTCTTCTAAGGTTAATCAATCTCCCCCAGTGTCGTACCGCGTATGCCAGCCTTCAGGTGCTATCCTCGATTGAGAAGTGCGGAACCTTGGTCAATTTTCTATGCTCTGTATTAAGTACAAGAAAGCGCATGGGGGTAACAATTTAATTTTATCTAGTCCACCCAACGGTTCGTATTTAGGAAATTTTCCTTAAAGAATTTGAAACATTTCTCATGTATGGATCTTTTTATTATTGTAAATTATTAATACTTTTAGCTTATTTATTGTATTTATTGTATATTGAAATGTAGAATACTTCATACTTTTATGACTTGTGGAAAGTCGAATAAAGTTTTTTGTACTTAATATACATTAAAATTGCATAAAATTAATTGAAATGCATGTAATTTTTGTTAAACAATAGTTACACTTATTTTTAGATTAAAAAGGGAGTTTATAAAAGGTTTTAACATTAAACTATTTATTTATAAAAAGTATATACATTTTGTAATGTTCAACCTAATTTATAAACAGTTTTTAAAAGTCAAAATAAATTATTTCAGCTTAACAATATTTCCCTTAGGGGTTTATTTTAAGATCTGCCTCCATTATTTTCTACAAGGGGTGCTGCAGTTTCAGTGGTTGACGAGTTCGAGGCCCTCCTCCACCCGCAGGCTTCTGCCTGCGCCTCATCCCTGGTGTCTAGTGGGAGAGCTCTGCTCTTCTACTAGGCTGCCCTCTGCCTCTTTTCTCCTTTTCTCCTCTTTTGCCTCTGTTTCACTCTTTGTGTGCTTTTCCTTCCGTGTTCTGTCCCTTTTGTGTTCCTTTTGTCTTTCACTTTCCGTGTTTCACTCTCTCCTCTCCATTTTTCTCCTCTCACTCCGCTCTCTCTCTCTCTCTCTCACTCTCGCTCTCCCCCTTTTCTCTCGCAATAACAACTGCAAGCAAGCAGCTCCAGGAAACGCACATGGTCCATTCAGCTGTCTTCGCTGCCGTCAAACCTGCACCACCACCAAGACCCGGGACCCAGCACAACCTACCCGCAACAACTAATCGAACCCTAAACCTCTGAAGTGCATCCTCCTCAATCTCCACTCCCTCCATAAACACTCCACTGAAATCTGGGACCTCATCGACAGCATCACCGCGGATGTCGGATTCCTCACCGAGACCTGGACCAACAACACCTCAAGCCCAGACATCGCCATCGCCATGCCCCAGGTGTACAAGATCGCCTGGAAAGATCACCCCAGCCACCCTAGGGGGGCAATCGCCATCGTCCACAGGTCCAACCTCCGCCTGAACACACACTCCGAAGACCCAGAAGAAGTCACTAACTTGATGGAACACCTCCACTTCAAGCTACACACCAGTCCGACATCCACAATCAGGGGAACCATCATCTATCGCCCTCCCGGACCCCGCACACCTTTCGCCGACTCCATCATGGATTTCATCTCCTCACAAGCCATGCCAGCCACCAACTACACCTTGCTGGGAGACCTCAACTTCTGACTCGAGAAACCACAAGACCCCAACACCGCTTCCCTTCTAGACAACCTCCAGAACATAGGACAGAGCCAACACACTCGGCAGGACACACCCTTGATCACATCTTCACTACAGGAACCGCTGCTACATTCATCCACACCACGGAACTCCCATGGACACATCACCGATGTATCCACTTCACCTGCAACTCAGCCACCATCACCAGACCCCAAACCCAGCCATTGCATAGAAACTGGACAAGAATAACCGACGCCCTCACCATCGCCGCACTCACCATCGCACGTAACGGGGACACAAACACCGCAGCACGCATCATCCACAAGTGGATCACCGACTGCGCCGACACCATAGCCCCCCTCAAAAAGAACAACAACACCCATGCAAAGAGAGCCAGCTGGTTCACCCCTGAACTCCGGAAATCAAGATGCACCTGTCGCCGCCTTGTGAAAATCTGGAGAAACACTTAATCTCCAGAATCCCACTGCAACGTCAAAGTCGCCACCACCGCACACCACCAACTCATCAGAAACACCAGAAAGAAGGCTATCGAAGAGAGGATCTCCTCACAACCACCCAACAGCAAGGAACTCTTCAACATCATCAAGGAGTTTGCCCAACACAACAGCGAGACAATGGACATCCAACCCTCACAGGACCTATGCAACAGACTCAACACCTACTTGCACCACAAAATCAAGACCATCTACGACAGGTTCAACAAGGACAACCCACGCCCGAACCCCCAATCCAATAACAGACACCAACAAACCCACAATCTGCACCTGGACACCCCTCTCCACCGAAGATACATTGAAAACCATCAGGTCCATCCAATCCGGGGGCCCCATGGACCCATGTCCCCATTACGTCTTAAACAGAGCTTCAGACACCATCACCCCCAAGCTCTGCCTCACCATCAACTGCTCACTAGCTGCCTCCACCTACCCCGACAACTGGAAACACACCGAGATCAACCCCCTCCTCAAGAAACCATTGGCTGACCCCACCAACCTCAAAAATTTCAGGCCTATTTCCCTACTTCCATTTCCTGCGAAAGTCATGGAAAGAGCAGTCAACAGCTAACTCACCACATTTTTAGAAAGCTACAACATCCTCGGCATCTCCCAATCTGGATTCAGGTCAAACCACAGCACCGAAACAGCCCTCTTGCCCGCAACAGACGACATCCGCTCCCTAATGGACAAGGGAGAGATGGCGGCACTCATCCTACTTGACCTCTCGGCAGTATTTGACACAGTCTCCCATGACACCCTGGTAAGAAGACTCCACCAACCCGGCATTCGAGACAAGACCCTTGACTGGATCCAATCCTTCCTCTCCGGCAGAACACAACGAGTGAGAGACACCCCCTTCCTCGCAGAAACCACAACCGCCACCAGTGGAGTGCCTCAAGGATTCTCTCTCAGCCCCACGCTGTTCCACATCTACATGGCCCGCTAGCCACCATTGTCAGAAGCTACAGAATAAACATCATCTCCTATGCCGACGACACCCAACTCATCCTCTCCCTCTCCAACAAACCAGACAAGGCCAGACACTACTTCCACGAGGGCATGAAAGCAGTTGCCAACTGGCTGAGAGATAGCTGCCTTCAACTCAACACCAATAAGACCAAGGTACTCATCCCGGGCCCACAACCCAACACATGGAGCGACTCCTGGTGGCCACCCACCCTCAGAAACCCACCCACCCCCACCAGCCATGCCCGCAACCTCGGAATCATCCTGGACCCTGAATTCAGCATGAACCATCAGATCAACGCAGTCACCTCCACCTGCTTCCGCACCTTCTGCCTCCTAAGCAAGACCTTCAAATGGATCCTCCCCGAACATAGAAAGACCATCACACACACGCTCATCACCAGCAGACTGGACTACGGCAACACACTCTACGCCAGAATCAACAAAAAACTCACTGTACTGGCTCCCTATTGAAAAAATAATCACTTTCAAAATCCTCACCTACGCACACAAAGCCCTCCACAACACCGGACCTGCCTACCTTAAACAGCAACTCAACTTCCACATACCCCACAGGACCCTACGCTGCTCATCTCAGCTCTCCCTCGCAGAAGTACCCCGCATTAAGAAAACCAGAACAGGAGGACGCTCCTTCTCCTACCTTGTCGCTACCGCCTGGAACACCCTACCCATCCACATCAGACAAACCACCTCCCTCCCCAGCTTCACAAAGGAACTGAAGACATTACTTTTCTAATTTACCTCCAGTACATCCTACACCCTACCCCAGCGCCTTGAGACCCTAACGGGTGAATAGCTGCGCTCTATAAACTCTGATTGATTGATTGATTGATCTATGTAGTTTGTACGGAATGGCTACAAGTGTGTGCATGTGCATTTAATTGTGTACCAGTAACAAAAAGAATGTGTTATCATCTGTATGTATGTGTGTGTGATGCATGTGAGGACTGATATTTCAAATGTGCCTATTTATGAAGACTCTTAGCCACATACCTGTTTACACATGTGTACTGAGTGTACATATGTGATGCTACTCATGTTGTGGGTCTACCACATTCTCATGTCAGAATTCCGACTGTATGTTATTATAGACAACATAAGATGGGAAGGGCCATGTGAAATACATGTTCAGGCATACCATACCCTTAACAAATCTTTAGCAAAGGATGCTGTTGACTAAGGCCAGCATAAGATCCTGAAAGCCATTCAAATGTGGGTGCATGTATTTGCACACTCTGGTGTGTTGAAAGGAGTAGACTTAATGATGCAGAGCAACACATGTACCGTATGCTTCCCCATGCATGCACAATTTTGGAGATGGTATGCTGACGTGTCATTGTAGGTATGTATGTGACATGTTTTTTGTGTGAAAATGTATGTATCATATATATGTATCATGTCTGATACGTGCTGCATGGTACAGTGGTGGTGTGTTTAGGGATTGGACACATACCATATCTCTATTCCAGCTATCTTATATGTAGGCCATTGTTCCAAAGCTATGTTTCACAATGGGGGGACATTTGTACTGTTCATGATAAGTCGTAAGTTATCATGTGACACATACATATTTTATGATGTAAATTGAACTCATTTGTCCATCCGCAAATTGACAGCAAGAAGCCTGGTCAAACTAGCTGGGACATGTGTGGATATATTTAGGTATGTTGTGTTAACTACATACATTTTCAAAGTTCAATTACTCAACATAGATGTTATTGGCAGATTTATGAAATTGAATAATATCTGTACGGCAGGTGTGCTTTCATGCAGTGATAGCTCCCTAGTCATCAGTCCTTCTGTTGCAATTTGAATGGCCATACAGGGCAATTGTTGCATGTATGAAAACCGGTTGACTGTGGTCACCTCAGCTCAGTTTACTGTGCGCAATCAGCACCCCCCTGACTGTGTCAAGGGTCAATGTAGCCTACTCAGGGCTATGCTCATGATGGATCCTCAGCACTGCAATGCACAGTCCCCTGCAGGCATACAC
Organism: Pleurodeles waltl; assembly: GCF_031143425.1. NCBI lineage: Eukaryota > Metazoa > Chordata > Amphibia > Caudata > Salamandridae > Pleurodeles > Pleurodeles waltl. The sequence goes on from NC_090448.1 coordinate 706,139,572, forward strand.
CTGCACATTAGTGATCCCATGGCTAAGGATGTCTTGTTACCTTTGAGGTACTTGATGTCAGGCTTGCCCTATCATTTACTGGGGATTGGCAGCATGTTTGTGTAGGACATGTCTCATCAGTTCCCATGGTTTCACATGATTTGCCAAGAATCGGTGTGGTTATTCCTAGGATGCTTGGTTAGGTCATTGATAGTTTCTTTAAATGGGTCTTGTCTGTAGACCCAAGGTACAGATACTGTCCTCCCTGGGCTTCTCTTCTTTGTGGATTACCAGTATGAAGCCTAACCCTTGTCTAACTGGAGTACTCAACAGTTCTGGCTCTTCTCATACATCTGCTTCAGATGTGACGCAAGGTAAGCGGCTATCAACTTATAGGGTTCCATTGTTACCCCGTTGGGCCCTGATACTTTGACAGGCTTCACATCCCTGGTTGCTCTTACAATTTCCTCCAGGGAAAGTGCGTCTTCTAAGGCTCCCCTATCCTCGGTAGTGAGGCCTGGGTGAGAGTCACTCAGGAGTTCACCTGCTTTGATTTTTGTGGTGAAATACCTTGCCTAATCAATATTCCCACAGTAGTGGGCAAACATTTGGGCTATGGTTTGTCTACTACTAGCAAGTTCCCCTGACTCCTCTTGGATCCCAGGAACTGTAGGAGGCTGGCCTGGTTTGTAGTGGGTACCTAAGGTACTTACACCTCATACCAGCTCCAGTTATCCCTTATTAGTGAAATGTAGACAGTGTCTAGAAGCCAGGCTCTCTAGGAGTAGTGTGTATGAGCAGCCAAGGCTTAACTAGGAGACATGCAAAGCTCATGCAATACCACTGTAGTCACACAGCACTCACACACATGAAAGAAAATAGTCAGTGTTACAAAAATAAAGGTACTTTATTTTGGTGACACAAATGCCAAAAATACCATAGAGACTATACTCCCTTATGAGGTAAGTAATACACAACATGTATACACTAGAATGCAGAAATAGCTGTAAAAACATTAGAAAACAGTTCAATTCGTGAAAATCACAATAGTTAGAAATGTGCCTAGGGGGTAACACAAACCATATACTAAGAAAGTGGAATGCGAAAGTCGGTTTCCCACCTAGGTAAGTGTAGTGTGTACAGGGCGCTGGGAGTATTAGAAAACACCAAAGGTAAGTAATAGAACCCGCCCTAGACCCCAGGAAAGCAGGAGTAAATCACAGTAACTTTCCTAGAACAAACAAGAACACGAGAAAGAAGATATTGCAAGAACCAGAAGAGACTGCAAGACACCAACGATGGATTCCTGGACCAGAAGACCTGTGGAAGAAGGGGACCAAGTCCAAGAAGCACTGAAGAGTTCAGGGAGAACAGAAGCCCCTGCTAACCTAGATGAAGGTGCAAAAGAAGAACCACCAGTGAAGAACAAAAGTCAGTACTGTACCCAAGAAGATGGATGCGGGTTCCTGGTTGGTGCAGATGATGTCCCATGCCGGATGGATGATTGCAGTCTGGTTTGCATTGCTGGATTCCGCCAACAAGCCTTGGCACACGCAAAGCTTGCAGTTAGTGAAAAATTGCGCTGCCCGGGACCAGGGGAGACCTGGTGGACTGTACCGAGGAGAGGGAGTCAGAGGGGGCTCTAAGCAACTCAGTCCTCAGAAGATCAGGCAGCATGCACAGGAGTCCCACAGCACGGGGACAAAGAAGGTGCAAAAGGAGGCCCATGCAGCACTACAGAAAGGGATCCCACACCGCCGGAGAACCACGCAGGAGGCTGTAGATCACAGGAAGGAGTGCTGGGGGCCGGAGCTCCATGTGCATGAAGACGTTTGTGGAAAGATGCCAACAAGCCTTGGCAACTGCAAAACACGTGGTGCATAGGGGTACTGTCTGGCGTGGGGAGGCAAGCTCTTACCTCCACCAAAGTTGGACAGTTGGATGTTAGGACGATCAGGAACACTACAGTCCACCACCCATGATGCTGGATCCACGCACTTCATCAGGAGAGGAGACCCAAGCCAGTGGTCTTCGCTGCAGAGAGGTGCCTGCTGAAGCAGGGGGGGTAAGTCCTTCACTCCAAGGGAGATTCCTTCATTCTTCTGGTGCAGGCTGAAGACTGGCTGTCCTCTGAGGGTGCACGACCGGGAAACAGTTGCACTTGCTGGCAGGAGCTGAAGATACAATGTTGCATAAGTCGTCTTTGCTTCTTTGTTGCAGTTGTAGAGTCCTGGAGGGTCCAGATGCAGTTTATTCGATAAGAAGGTGAAGTAAAGGATGCAGAGGATTCCTGCTGGAGTCTTGCAATCCAAATTTGAACAACCACCCAAGAGAGAGTCCCTAAATAGCACTGAAAGTGGGAATGATCAGCTACACAGGTAAGCACCTATCAGGGAGGACTCTAACATCACCTGTTGGCACTGGCCACTCAGATGCTCCCAGATTTCCCTGCCACCTTGGAATTCAAGATGACAAAACCCAGGGACCCTCTGGAGGAGCTCTGAGCACCAACCCTGGGGTGGTGATGGACAGGGAAGTGGTCACTCCCCTTCCTTTCTCCAGTTTCATGCCAGAGCAGGGACTGGGGGTCCCTGATCCGGTGTAGATTGGATTATGCAAGGAGGGCACCATCTGTGCCCTTCAAAGCATTTCCAAAGGCTCGAGGAGGCTACCCCTCCCATGCCTGTAACACCTACTTCCAAGCGTAGAAGGTGTAACATCCTTCTCCCAAAGGAAATCCTTTGTTCTGCCTTCATGGGCTTGAGCTGCTCAAGTAACAGGAGGGCAGAAACCTGTCTGTGAGGTGGCAGCAGCAGGGGCTGCCTGGAAAACCTCAGAAGGCTGTAATGACAATACTGGGCATCCTCTAAGGAGCCCCCAGAGTGCATGGACTCATACAACCAATGCTTGCAAAAGCCTTGGGGTATGATTCCAACATGTTTGATACCAAACATGGCTATATTCCGAGTTACTATTGTGAAGCTGGACATAGGTGGTGACCTATGCCCAGTGCACGTGTAAAATGGCATCCCGCACTCAGAAAGTCTGGGAAAAATAGTCCTGGAGGTCATGGGGGCACCTCTGCTAGTGCAGGGGTGCCCTCACACACAGGTACTCTGCACCCAGCCTTCAAGGCTGGATGGTCTGCAATAGGGGTGACTTCTATGTTACCTGGTGCAGTGTAAATGGCAGTGAAAGGGATGCACCATTTCACACAGGCTGCAATGGCAGTCTAGTAGAAGCCTTTGCAAGGGCTCCCTATGGGTGGCAAAAGAAATGCTGCAGCCCATAGGGATCCCCTGGAACCTCAGTGCCCTGGGTACCTAGGTACCATATACTAGGGACTTATAAGGGGCACCAGTATGCCAATTGTGGGCGAAATACTGGGTTACCAGTATGCAGTGACCGTAATTTAAGGGAGAAAGCATAACTACTGGGGTCCTGATTAGCAGGATCCCAGTAGTCACAGTCAAACACACTGACAAACAGGCCAAAAATTGGGGTAACCAAGCTACAAAGAGGCTACTTCCCTACAGGAACCCATCTATCCGCTGCCCCATACCTGTCCGCCAGGCCAGTAATTACATTACATTGATGTTGTGCTGTGTTCCTCTATGGTGGATATTGGTAGCTTCCTGCGCCACGTCTCAGTATTAATTTTGCTTCAGTGCTAGGATGTGGGCTCCCTCTGATCCCTCCTCATTAGGTAAGCTGGCCTCAAGGGACAAAAACTCATATTCAAGAGCCTTCAATTTGTCCCTTTTTAGTTGTTTCCCTTGCACCATCATGGTGAGACCCAACCCCTTGAATACTATCTCAAAGGCCACCCACAATGTGAGTGGAGACTCGACTGATGTGCTGTTTCCCTGAAAATAATGATCTTTTGTGGCTAACATGTATTCTCTAATTTTTGGCTCTTTAAGGTACCAAGAGCTCAATATGATGTGGGTAGTGTTTGGCCTCTCATCCTGACCATACCCTAGCTACAGGGGAGAATAGTCAGAAATACCGCTGGTTAAGTTAGTGGCCTCACTGACTTTTAACAGCTGGGGAGTCGGCATGAGAAAGTGATCAATTCAGGAGAAACTATCATGCACCCCCAAGTAAAAGGATGAAGTGCTGGCTTGCTGGGTTAAGGGTACACCATACATCTGCCAGTCACTGGGCAGTGAGGAAGTCTGCTAATGGTCGTCTGACTGAGCCCAGAGGCCTGGGGGGATGTCGGTGAATGCCATTGCTCTGCTTTGAGGCCTCCTCACATGATCTCTTCCCCACCTGGAAGACTGTGTAGCAGAATGGTCAGGGCTGGCAGTACTGAGTCGTGAAGTCATGTTGTGATATCTACTGAAGGTATGTTTAAGAGCCCCTCCCTCCAGATCCCAGAGGGCACCACATAGGGACCCAGTTTGACTTTGTCGCCTAGGCCATTGACAATCCAGGATGCTATCCTTAGGGTTGAGATACTAACTTTGGACATCCCACTGTATGGTTAAAAGATCACACACAGGGGGTGCCGGCCCTAAGCTGGTTGGGTTGGGGTTCATTTTGTGAGAGTGAATATCCTGTGTGCCTCAGCTAAGTTGACTGGCCGTATGTATCTTGCACAAACTTTAACTTCAACAACTATCCAATTACCCTTTGGTAATCATCACTACCCACTTCCTGCTACACCGCGCTCCAAACTACCAACCTCCTCAACTGTGCATAGAGCCTGTTGCCCCAACCAAACATACTGCTAACTAAAATGCATCACTAGAGCCTTCTGGCCCCCACCCAGCCCCTTACTGGAATGTCTTTACCAAGTTGGTGTCTCATATCCTCTGTCTCAAACTTGCTCCCAATTACTGATTTAGGACCATCTCAGCCTGCTCCCAGCCCTCCCACAAGACGCTCTGGGTGCATATCCAGTGCCTGTGAGTGGTACTTGACCTGAGAGGATTTTGGCAGCATTTCCAGCAACCCCAGATTAATGTTCTTTGTTCTCTACTCTCCGCTGATGAAGGGCTAAACCCAGAAACATGTGTCTAGAGACATACAGCAATGTCTGCACCAACTTTGGTGAAAAACTACAGATAATTTCCAAGTAAACGCTAACTGTGAACTGCATTTACCAGGATGCAAAGGGGCGACCTGTGCTGGGATGTGAGGCAGTGTGCTCTCAACCTCCCCTTCCTGTTTAAAAGGCTCCTTTGAGCCAGTGAGCTGCCGAGCTTTGGAGATGCACCTGTGTGCCGGTGAGTGGTACTTGACCTGAGAGGATTTTGGCAGCATTTCCAGCAACCCCAGATTAATTTTCTTTGTTCTCTACTCTCTACTGATGAAGGGCTAAACCCAGAAACACGTGTCTAGAGATATACAGCAATGTCTGCACCAACTTTGGTGAAAAACTACAGATAATTTCCAAGTAAGGGCTAACTGTGAACTGCATTTATCAGGATGCAAAGGGGCGAACTGTGCTGGGATGTGAGGCACTGTGCTCCCAACCCCCCTTCCTTTTTAAAAGGCTCCCTTGAGCCAGTGAGCTGCTGAGCTTTGGCGATGCACCTGTGTGCTTGTGAGTGGTACTTGACCTGAGAGGATTTTGGCAGCATTTCCAGCATCCCCAGATTAATGTTCTTTGTTCTCTACTCTCTACTGGTGAAGGGCTAAACCCATAAACACATGTCTAGAGATATACAGCAATGACTGTGCCAACTTTGGTGACAAAGTACAGATAATTTTCAAGTAAGCGCTAACTGTGAACTCCATTTACCAGGATGCAAACGGGCGAACTGTGCTGGGATGTGAGGCAGTGTGCTCCCAAACACCCTTCCTGTTTAAAAGGCTCCCTTAAGCCAGTGAGCTGACGAGCTTTGGAGATGCACCTGTGTGCCTGTGAGTGGTACTTGACCTGAGAGGATTTTGGCAGCATTTCCAGCAACCCCAGATGAATATTCTTTGTTCTCTGCTCTCTACTGATGAAGGGCTAAACCCAGAAACATGTGTCTAGAGATGTACAGCAATGTCTGCACCAGCTTTGGTGAAGAACTACAGATAATTTCAAAAGTAAACACTAACTGTGAACTGCATTTATCAGGATGCAAAGGGGCGAACTGTGCTGGCATGTGAGGCAGTGTGCTCCAAACCCCCCTTCCTCTTTTAAAAGGCTCCCTTGAGCCAGTGAGCTGCCGAGCTTTGGCAATGCACCTGTGTGCCTGTGAGTGGTACTTGACCTGAGAGGATTTTGGCAGCATTTCCAGCATCCCCAGATTAACTTTCTTTGTTCTCTACTCTCTACTGGTGAAGGGCTAAACCCATAAACACATGTCTAGAGATATACAGCAATGTCTGTGCCAACTTAGGTGACAAACTACAGATAATTTTCAAGTAAGCGCTAACTGTGAACTGCATTTACCAGGATGCAAACGGGCGAAGTGTGCTGGGATGTGAGGCAGTGTGCTCTCAACCCCCCCTTCCTGTTTAAAAGACTCCCTTGAGCCAGTGAGCTGATGAGCATTGGAGATGCACCTGTGTGCCTGTGAGTGGTTCTTGACCTGAGAGGATTTTGGCAGCATTTCCAGTTCCCCAGATTAATTTTCTTTGTTCTCTACTCTCTACTGATGAAGGGCTAATCCCAGAAACATGTGTCTAGAGATATACAGCAATGTCTGCTTCAACTTTGGTGAAAAACTACAGATAATTTCCAAGTGAGCGCTGACTGTGAACTGCATTCACCAGGATACAAAGGGGCGAACTGTGCTGGGATGTGAGGCAATGTGCTCCTATTCCCCCCTTCTTGTTTAAAAGGCTCCCTTGAGTCAGTGAGCAGACGAGCTTTGGAGATGCACCTGTGTGCATGTGAGTGGTACTTGACCTGAGAGGATTTTAGCAGCATTTCCAGCAACCCCAGATGAATTTTCGTTGTTCTCTACTCTCAGCTGATGAAGGGCTAAACCCAGAAACACGTGTCTTGAGATATACAGCAATGTCTGCACCAAATTTTTTCAAAACTACAGATAATTTCCAAGTAAGCACTAACTGTGAACAGCGTTTACCAGGATGCAAAGGGGCAAACTGTGCTGGGATGTGAGGCAGTGTGCTCCCAACCCCCCTTCCTGTTTAAAAGGCTCTCTTGAGCTAGTGAGCTGACGAGCTTTGGAGATGTACCTGTGTGCCTGGGAGTGGTACTTGACCTGAGAGGATTTTGGCAGCATTTCCAGCATCCCCAGATGAATTTTCTTTGTTCTCTACTCTCTACTGATGAAGGGCTAATCCCAGAAACACATGTCTAGAGATATACAGCAATGTCTGCACCAACTTTAGTGAAAAACTACAGATAATTTCCAAGTAAGCGCTTACTGTGAACTGCATTTACCAGGATGCAAAGGGGCGAACTGTGCTGGGATGAGAGGCAGTGTGCTCCCAACCCCCCTTCCTTTTTAAAAGGCTCCCTTGAGCCAGTGAGCTGACAACGTTGGAGATGCACCTGTGTCCTTGTGAGTGGTACTTGACCTGAAAGGAATTTGGCAGCATTTCCAGCAACCCCAGATTAATTTTCGTTCTTCTCTACTCTCTGCTGATTAAGGGCTAAACCCATAAACACATGCCTAGAGATATACAGCAAAGTCTGTACCAACTTTGGTGAAAAACTACAGGGAATTTTCAAGTATGCGCTCACTCTGAACTGCATTTACCAGGATGCAAAGGGGCGAACTGTGCTGGGATGTGAGGCAGTGTGCTCCCAACCCCCCTTCCTGTTTAAAAGGCTCCATTGAGCCAGTGAGCTGATGAGCTTTGGAGATGCACCTGTGTGCCTCTGAGTGGTTCTTGACCTGAGAGGATTTTAGCAGCATTTCCAGCAACCCCAGATGAATTTTATTTGTTCGCTACTCTCTACTGATGAAGGGCTAAACCCAGAAACACGTGTCTAGAGATCAGCAATGTCTGCACCAACTTTGGTGAAAAACTACAGATAATTTCCAAGTAAGCGCTAACTGTGAACTGCATTTACCAGGATGCAAAGGGGCGAACTGTGCTGGGATGTGAGGCAGTGTGCTCCCAACCCCCTTCCTTTTTAAAAGGCTCCCTTGAGTCAGTAAGCTGACGAGCTTTGGAGATGCACCTGTGTGCCTGTGAGTGGTATTTGACCTGAGAGGATTATGCCAGCATTTCCAGCAACCCCAGATGAATTTTCTTTGTTCTCTGCTCTTTACTGATGAAGGGCTAAACCCAGAAACATGTGTCTAGAGATATACAGCAATATCTGCACCAGCTTTGGTGAAGAACTACAGATAATTTCCAAGTAAGCACTAGCTGTGAATTGCATTTACTAGGGTGCAAAGGGGCGAACTATGCTGGGATGTGAGGCAGTGTGCTCCCAACCCCCCTTCCTGTCTAAAAGGCTCCCTTGAGCCAGTGAGCTGACAAACTTTGGAGATACACCTGTGTGCCTGTGAGTGGTACTTGACCTGAGAGGATTTTGGCATCATTTCCAGCATCCCCAGATGAATTTTCTTTGTTCTCTGCTCTCTACTGATGAAGGGCTAAACCCAGAAACATGTGTCTAGAGATATACAGCAATATCTGCACCAGCTTTGGTGAAGAACTACAGATAATTTCCAAGTAAATGCTAACTGTGAACTGCATTTATCAGGATGCAAAGGGGCGAACTGTTATGGGATGTGAGGCAGTGTGCTCCCAACCCCCCTTCCTGTTTAAAAGGCTCCCTTGAGCCAGTGAGCTCACAAGCTTTGGAGATGCACCTGTGTGCCTGTGAGTAGTACTTGACCTGAGACGATTTTGGCAGCATTTCCAGCAACCAATGATGAATTTTCTTTGTTCTCTACTCTCTACTGATAAAGGGCTAAACCCAGAAACACATGTCTAGAGATATACAGCAATGTCTCTACCAACTTTGGTGAAAAACTACAGATAATTTTCAAGTAAGCGCTGACTGTTAACTGCATTTACCAGGATGCAAAGGGGCAAACTGTACTGGGATGTGTGGCATTGTGCTCCCAACCCCCCTTCCTGTTTAAAAGGCTCCCTTGAGCCAGTGAGCTGACAAACTTTGGAGATGCACCTGTGTGCCTGTGAGTGGTACTTGACCTGGGAGAATTTTGGCAGCATTTGCAGCAACCCCAGATGAATTTTCTTTGTTCTCTCCTCTCTAGTGATGAAGGGCTAAACCCAGAAACACGTGTCTAGAGACATACAGCAATGTCTGCACCAACTTTGGTGAAAAACTACGGATAATTTCCAAGTAAGCGCTAACTGTGAACTGCATTTATCAGGATGCAAAGGTGCGAACTGTGCTGGGATGTGAGGTAGTGTGCTCCCAACCCCCCTTCTTGCATATCCAGTGCCGCATTTACAATCCCACAAGTCCCTCTTGTCTCCCCATGGGTCCCAAGATCCGTTCAAGGGATCAGGGTGATGCCCCAGGCTAGACTCGCACTTTCACTTCAAGTTTTACGCTATTCTCCTTTGCCATGTCGCCACCCCTGCTCCTCCTAGGGCGGTTGCAGTGTCTTGACCCTCCTGCCACCTGACATTCAATCCAAGCAATCCCTAACAGCTTGTGGGCTTGATAAAAAGTGAGTTTTGTATGGTGCCACTAATCAAAGTCGAGCACGATAAGTCATTGCTTACTTTTGGTCCCATTCCCTCAGAGCCTTCTTTACCTAGAGGAAACTGCGGCGCAGCATCTGGACCCAAAGACAGAAATTGGAGATGAAGGTAACCTGAGCTTTACCTATATGCAATGGAGGGGCACTGCGAGCTGCTTGGTGACTCATGTCCCGGTTTTGGAAGTTTATGAGCCTTGCTATGATGGTACAAGGGTGTGCTCCAGGCTTTCATGGTGGACCTGGGATGTGGTGGGCTTCCTCCAACTAAAAGATTTTTGGGAGTCCACATGTTTGCAGCTGTTTCAGGATGAGAGCGTCCACAAATAGGTCCATGGCCATACCCTTGGTATTTAGAGGCATATATCATTTCAGCTGGACCAGCCCTCCAAGTCTTCCAAATTCTCTCACAACTGTTCTACTGTGGCTTCACGTCATTTTTCAAACATGGCCAGATGCTCACATTTGCTTTCCACATCCTATGTCAAATTCCCAGTGAGTGTATTTCGGTACTGTAATTACTAATTTCAGGTATGAGTAAAGGTAATGACACAATCAAGCTTTCTTTGTCATTTTTCACACATGCAATTGGCAAGGGTCTGTGACTTACTACATTGCTTGACTTACATGCACATTATGAGCTGATTGGGTGTAATGCACCTAGACATTTGTGTGTATTGGTCCCTGTATGTCACTATCTTGCTAATACATTTGAGTGGCACTGAGAAGTATGTTCTCAGTACTTACGTGTGATATTGTCATTCTGACTTAGGCCCTCATGACAACCCTGGCGGTCGGTGATAAAGTGGCGGTAATACCGCCAACAGGCTGGTGGTAACTACCGCCAAATTATGACCATGGTGGAAAGATCTCTGAAAGACAGCCAATGTACCACACCGACCGCCAGTGCGGAAACAACAGGCACCACGGTGGTAGCCGCCAACAACCAGGCGGTAGTTAGAGTTCCGTCCACCATATTATGACAAGACAATCTGCCACTTTTTCTGGGGCGGTACCAACAACATCAAAAGCCTGGCGGAAACACTGCACAGAAGTGAAAGGACTCACCATTGGAGACACAGGGAAGAACCACGCCACCATGGAACCAGAACGGCAAGTTTTCCCGATGATATTCTACGTCATGCTCTACCACGAACACCAACGCGAAGACGACGATGGTGAGTACAGCCACCTAGCCCACAACCGCGGGGGGAACGAGAGTGACACACACAAGCACCATACACACACCCCACACACACACACCATACACACAACCAGCTGCCCAAGAAAACAAGTTAATCCCCGTAAATCGACTGAATAGTGCAAGGACAACAGGAATTGACTAAAGTGATTGTAATAAGATCAACACAATATTAATAATAATTTTGCAAAATTACAAATGTACAAAAAAGGGACCTTGCCCAGTCCTCAGTTCACGTGGGCCACATAGCCACAGGGCAAAGTGCAAGGCCCCACTCGTTACCTGCATCAATACGGAGAGAACACTGCAGGAGCATCATCTGGCAAATAGGCAGGCACTTCAGGGGAAGGGGGGGCACCTCAGCCGGATGCGGAAACAAGACCACTGGTTCTGGAGGAAGCAACGTGCCCTGAGCTTGGTCCTCGGGAGTGCAAGGCCACAGTCTCTCGGTGGGTGTCTTCCCCACTGGTTCTGCAAGGAGCAACATGCCCAGTGCTTTGTCCTGGGGAGTGCAAGGCCACAGTCTCTCAGGTGGGTATCTTCCCCACTGGTTCTGGAGGGTGCAACATCCCCTGTGCTTGGTCTTGGGGAGTGCAAGGCCACAGTCTCTCGGGTGGGTGTCTTCCCCACTGGTTCTGGAGGGGACAGGCCACACAGCAGCCCATAGAGGCTGGATCATATTGCGTCCGCCGGTGGTGACAGCTGCACTGTGGTGGTGGTAGTGGCAGGCTCCTGCTCACCCACTGCACCCTGCGATGGCTGCACTGTGGTGGTGGTGGTAGTGGGAGGCTCCTGCTCAGCCCCTGCACCCTGCGATGGCTGCACTGTATTGGTGGTGGAGGTAGTGGGAGGCCCCTGCTCAGCCCCTGCGCCCTGCGATGGCAGCACTGTGGTGGTGGTGGAGGTAGTGAGAGGCTCCTGCTCAGCCTCTGCACCCTGCATTGGCTGCACTGTGGTGGTGGTGGAGGTAGTGAGAGGCTCCTGCTCAGCCCCTGCACCCTGCGATGCCTGCACTGTGATGGTGGTGGTGGAGGTAGTGGGAGGCTCCTGCTCAGCCCCTGCACTCACTGATGGCTGCACAACTATGGTTGATGGTGGGGGCTCTGTGACAGCTGCTGGTGAAGGCTCCTTCCCCTTCTTACTTGCTGGTGCTCCTTACCCTTTCTGCTTGCTGGTGCAGGCTCCTTCCCCTTTCTGCTTGCTGGTGCAGGCTCCTTCCTCTTTCTTCTGGCTTGTGCAGGCTTGATCCCCTTTCTGCTGGCTGGTGCAGGCTCCTTCCCCTTTCCGCTGGCTGGTGCACGCTCCTTCCCCTTCAGTATTTGTGGCCTAGAATCCTTGCCACCACAAGTAGGTGCAGATGGAAGTGGGCCTGTGGACTGTGTGGTTGAGGTGCTTGGCTGGGTTCTTGATACCCTGGCCATAGTGTGCAGAACATGGGGGGAAGGGTAGGGAGGAGGTCAATGGTGGAAAGGAAAAGCTTTTTAGGGACATTGGGGCGGGAAGAGGGGGAAGTAATGGGAGCGGAGGATGAGGGAGTGGTTGTTGGAGGTGTTTGTCTGCTGGATTTGGGTGCAGGTGCATGGGCTGTATGCTGTTGTGAGGTGGATGGCTATTGGGTGTCTGAGTGCTTGTGTTTGTGTACCTTGAGGGAGGGGACAGACACGGTGGGAGAGGACACAGGGGACGTGTGCATGGCTTTTGTGGAGGTGTTTGCCAGTGAGGTGTGTGTTCTGCTTGGTGTGGTGATGATGCAGGTACTGGATGATGATGTAGTGTATACAGGTGTGAGTGTGGACGTAACTGGGTGGGAGGTGGAGGAAGAGGAAGAGGAAGAGGGGGAGACAATGGAAATAGTGGATGTTGTTGTGTCTGCAACTGGATGGTGTTTGTGTAAGTGCCTGTGGGATGAAAGGTGGTGTTTCTGTTTGCCTGTGACACTCTTGGGTGTTGTCCTGTGTGCTTGTTCGTCAGGCTGTGTGCTTGGGATGGGTTGGGGTTGAAGAGAATGGAACTGGGAAGTGGAAGTTGGAGGGGGGAACAGTAGAAACAGGGACAATGGCTGCCATCAGAGAGGAGGCCAGAGCCTGAATCGATCTCTGTTGGGCCACCAATCCAGTATGAATGCCCTCCAGGAATGCATTAGATTGTTGCATCTGGGCTGCCAGCCTCTAGATGGCATTCACAATGGTTGACTGCCCTACAGAGATGGATCTCAGGAGGTCAATAGCCTCCTCACTTAGGGCAGCAGGGCTTACTGAGGCAGGGCTTGAGGTGCCTGGGGCGAAGAAGATGTCCACCCTCCTGGGTGAGTGGGCAAGGGCAACTCACTGAGGGGCTGCTCGGAGGGCAGTGCAGGTATGGGGTGGTGGCTGTACCTGTTGCTGGGGAGGTAACATAGGTTTCTGCCACCACCAGGGAGCTCCCGTCAGAGGAGGTACCAGAGTCTGTATTGTATTGCTCCCTCCGTCGCTGGTGCCTCTGCTCCTCCGCCAGATGATGCTAATGTACATAAGGACAGGATGACAAAACAAGAAAGGGGTGGGGAGAGATAAAGGATACACTGGGTCAATGACTGCACCAAAACCACCGTTGGCGTACACAGCACCCTCACACACAGGGAACAGGCCTATGCACTATGCATTGCACTACCAGTGATATTGCTAGCCACTAAGGCATGAGGAGGGGCACACACCGCCAACTGCAGCACACCTGGGACCCACGCAGCCCTGGCCAGTAGTGGATGCTAACAAGCTAGGTAGCCATCATTTTCCATTCAGACCCCTAGCCACCAGAGGACCTACGCTGCTATGTCTGGCCTGGCCTTGGGGCACCCACTGACACACACCTTCCACGCGGATACCACCCCACCAAGCGTAAGCTGTGATGATAGCCACTGTACTCACCCCCTTGTGGCTGCTGTGTTGCCTTGAAGCACCCATCCAGCTCTGGATAGGCCACTGCCAGTATGTGGGCAATCAGGGAGGTCAGTGTTCGACGGGCACCCCTTCCTCGTTGGGAGGCCATCCCCAGCTGGGCCTCCATGGTATTCCGTGCCCTACGTCTCAGGTTCTCCCACCATTTGCGACAGTAGGTGCTCCGCCTGCCATAGACCCCCAGGGTCCGCACCTCCTTGGCGATGGCATGCCAAACACCCTTCTTTTGATGGGCACTGACCTGCAGAGGCAATACAGACAGGAGAACACCATTAGACAAACAGTCCAGCCTGTCACACACATGGCCCACCATACCCCTTTCCATCACCATTGGAACATACATAGCCGAGCTCACAACATGTACACCGCCAACAGATAATCCCCCCCTTACACAATGCCTTCACACACATCTCCATGCATCCATGCCACATGCATCGTGCCCACAGTGTACTCACCTGTTGGTCTAGAGGCCCATACAGCAGTCCGTACTGGGGTAGGACCCCATCCACCAGTCGCTCCAACTCCTCCGAAGTGAAGGCTGAGGCCCTTTCCCCGGTCACACTGGCCATGGTAGGATCCAGACACAGGTCACAGCAGCACATGCAGTGTAGGTCCTTTCCTATAGAAGGTCAGGTAACAAGTGAGAAATATGATAGAAAATGGCTGTCACGTCCGCTGTGGTGCATACCGTCACCGCCGGCGTAGATCACCATTGGCCACTGTAACCCATAGGGCCCAATATTAACCAATGAGGAGTAACACGGCGGTTCCCGACTACTTCCCGCCACGGCTCACAACGTCAGCGGAATTACCTCACTTCCACCTGTCCCTCCACACAGGACAGGTGGACACCATTTAGGGGGGGGGCAGCCCTATGGAATAATGCTGCATCACAGGAGAAATAGGCACATACTGGACAAATCACACTGGCCCATTACATGTTCACAGAATGCAAACTACTGTTGTGACTCCATTGTTCAGTTTGTGATAGGCTCCTCACTCTTTTGTCCCATAGATTCCTACCGCTGCAGATGAATAGGAGGTGGAGACATACCCCAGTGTACAGACCTCTGGTGGACTTGGCTACACTGGAGTACAGGCACATAGTACTCACCTATAGACTGGGCAGGGCCACAACTGGGATCGCCCCTCTTGTGCAAGTGCAATCAGTACTTAATTTCCTGGCAACTGGTTCTTTCGAAGTGACAGTGGGCTTGGCAGCAGGAATGTCACAGCCAATGTTCTCAATAGTGCTGACAAGAGTGTTGTCTGCCCTGATAAAACACATGCGCAGCTACATTGCATTCCCAAAGGTTGAGGATTTGGCCACTGTAAAGGCTGAATTTTATGCAATGGGACATAATTGGGGCAATAGATGGAACACATATTGCATTTGTTCCCCCCGCCAGAATAAACAGGTGTTCAGGAATCGTAAGAGTTTCCACTCTATGAATCTGCAGATAATGTGCTTGGCGGACCAGTACATCTCTCATGCCAATGCTAAGTATTCTGGGTCTGTGCATGATGCCTTTGTCCTAAGGAATAGCAGCATCCCAAATGTGATGGCCCAACTACAGAGGCACAGGGTGTGGCTTATAGGCGAGCCCTGGTTCCCACCCAGTATATGTTGGTGTATGGGTATGGTGTGGGCCATATAGGATAGTGTGTGGCTAAATGTTGTCCATCAGTAATTGCAGGTGACTCTGGTTACCCAAACCTATCATGGCTGCTGACCCCTGTGAGGAATGCCAAGACAAGGGTAGAAGAACGTTATAATGAGGCACATGGGCGAACGAGAAGGATAACTGAGAGAACTTTTGTCTTCCTGAAGGCTAGGTTTTGGTGCCTCCATCTAACAGGTGGATCCCTGTGGTACTCACCCAAGAAGGTCTGCCTGGTAGTAGTGGCATGCTGCATGTTGCACAACCTAGCCCTCACACAACATGTACCTTTTCTGCAGGAGGAGGAGACTGGAGATGCCCCTGTGGCAGCAGTGGACCCTGTGGACAGTGAGGATGAGGAGGCAGAGGATGAAGATAAGGACAACAAAACATCTGTGATCCGTTAATACTTCCAATGACACACAGATAAGACAGTGTAACTTTACATTTCAATGACTTTGGTTGTATTCTGTGTGGCATTGGCATGCTGGTAATTCCCAATTCAATGCCCACTTACTGTTCCCTCTGGATATTCATTTTGCAGATGTTGGTGATTTGGTAAATACTCCTGGTGTGATCACTACATCCAGCTACAGGTCATTAATTCTATGCTCATTCTATGTACAGTTCATTTGCAATGGTTGTAGCTGTTTCAAAGAATACATATTTGATACACATGGCATACTCGAAATCGATTTTTGTCAAAGGATGTTTATTGAAGTGCTAACATATAGGGGGAAAATGCAATGGGATGGGGTGATGAAGGAGGAAAGTCCAGGGTATTGTTCCAGTCTGTTTGTAGCACAGGTGCATTGTCCAAGGGGACATAGGAAGGGGAGTGATGGCAGTTCAAGGTGGGCAAGGGTGACTGAGTGGGACACAAGGGGGACAATCAGGAGAGTCTAATTTCCTGGTGGGGGTCTTGGCAAGTGTCTCTGGCTTCTGTCTGGATAGCAGGGAATGTTTGCGGGGTGGTTCACCTTCTGCAGGAGGAGGGCTGCTGGTAGCCTGTGAGTCCTGTGGCGGGGCATCCTGGCCACTAGTGACAGCAGAAGTGGATGGCTGTTCAGATGACTGGCTAGTGGCAGGGGCCCGCTGGTGTGAGACTGCCTCCCTCATTATGTTGGCCATGTCTGCCAGCACCCCTGCTATGGAGATCAGGGTGTTGTTGATGGCCTGCAAGTCCTCCCTGATCCCCTGGTACTGTTCCTCCTGCAGCCGCCTGTTCTCCTGCATGTTTTCCAGGATCTGGCCCATTGTGTCCTGGGAATGTTGGTAGGCTCCCAGGATCTCGGAGAATGCCTCCTGGAGAGTCAGTTCACTAGGCCTGTCTTCCCCCTGGCGCACAGCACTCCTCCCAGTTTCCCTGTTGACCTGTGCCTCTGTCCCCTGAACCGTGTGCCCACTGCCACTGACCCCAGGGCCCTGATTGTCTTGTGTGCGATGTGTGGCCTGGGGTCCCTGTACATGTGGAAACACTGCTGATTGATGTGTCCTGGGGACAGAGGTGTGGGTACGCTGGGTGGGTGCTGTGGTGGTGTTTCCTGAAGGGGGAGGCTCTGTGGTGGTCTGTGAGTGGGGTTGGGTAACCGGCTGTCCAGAGGTCCCTGATGGGCCAGGTAGGTCGTCCAGATCCTGAAGTCCAGAGTTACTGTCATCACTGTGGGCCTCTTCAGTGGGGGGCTGGATAGTGCTGGCACCTCCTCTCCATTGACATTGGCTGGGGTGTCTGTGGGGATGTAAATGATGTGTTTATGGTTGATGTGTATGACATATTGTGCATCCCTGGCATCCCCTCTATGGTTGGTTTTGCCTTGCCAGCTTTCACTTTTGTATGTTAGTGTATGGTAGGATTGTTAGTTCTCTATGATGTGCATGCTTTAGTGATGGGTGTCCATGCAGGGCTGTGAGGGGTGTCCATGCATTGGTACAGCATGCAGGGCTTGGCCTTGGGATTAGCGAGATGTGATGGTGGAGTATGTGGAATAGAGTGGAGTGATGGGACTGAGGGTGAGGGTATGTGATGTCATGCAGGTAGGGGGGTTATCATTGTTGAAAGATGACTTACCAGAGTCCAGTCCTCCTCCAACTCTGGCCAGACCCTCAGGATGCGGTATTGCCAAGACTTGCTCCTCCCATGCTGTGAGTTGTGGGGGAGGAGGTGGGGGTCCTCCGCCAGTCCTCTGTATAGCGAGCTGGTGTCTTGCTGTTATGGAATGTACCTTCCCCGTAGGTCATTCCACCTCTTCCTGATGTTGTCCCTTGTTCTGGGGTGCTGTCCCACGACATTGACCCTGTCCACGATTCCCTGCCATAGCTCCATCTTCCTAGCTATAGATATTTGCTGTACCTGTGCTCCAAATAGCTGTGGCTCTACCCTGACAATTTCCTTCACCATGACCCATAGCTCCTCCTCTGTGAAACGGGGGTGTCTTTGTGGTGCTATGGGTGTTATGTGAGGTGTGTTGGTGAGAGTGTGTTGGGGTGTGTAATGTGGACTGCGTGAGTGGTGTATGGGTGTGAGTGGTGTGTGGCTCTAGTTGTCTCAGTGGTCTTGGTGGACAGACCACGGCTGCATACACTTCTCCTACCAGAAACCAGACACTCACCACCACCGCACACAAACCCCCGGCTCAACTGGAGAAAAATTTCAGCAGAACAACTGATCTCCACCCTCGCCCAGGCCCCGCCACCAGGAGCCCCGGACCCCGACACAGCCACCACCAACCTGCATCGCTGGATAGAAGACTGCGCCAACACCCTAGCGCCGCTCAAAAAACCATCAAACACCCTCCACAGCACTAAGGCCAGCTGGTTCACCCCAGACCTACAGAAGTCCAAACGAGAATGCTGCAGAATGGACAAGACCTGGAGCCAGGATCCTACCGAAGCAAACCACATCGCTCTCAAGGAGTCAATCCGCAAGCATCACCAGTTGATCCGCACCACCAAAAGAACCCACTTCAAAAGCTGCATAGACAACAATGCTCACAACAGTAAAGAACTCTTCGGCATCGTCAAAGAGCTCTCAAATCCCAGGACCTGCTCCAACGAACCCCCACCTTCACAGGAGCTCTGCAATGCCCTTGCCACCCACTTCCACCACAAGATAGAAGAAATCCACAAAAGCTTTAACCCCAAGACCCACCTACAGACCACAGGCACCCTCAAACCCAACACCCCAAGCAACATCAATCTCCTCCACACCTGGACCCTCGTCAACAAAGAAGACATCGCCAACACCATGGCCTCCATCCACTCCGGATCCCCATCGGACCCTTGCCCGCACCACATCTTCAATAAAGCAAGCAACATCATCGCTCCCCACCTCTGCGACACCATCAACAGCTCCTTTGAGTCAGCCAACTTCCCGGAAATCTGGAAACACGCAGAAGTCAACGCCCTACTGAAGAAACTCAAGGCGGACCCAGATGATCCGAAGAACTACCGGCCGATCTCCCTCCTTCCCTTCCCAGCCAAGGTCATCGAAAAAATCGTCAACTCCCAACTTTCCCAATTCCTGGAAGACTGCAAGGCGCTCGACACCACCCAATCCGGATTCCAAAAAAATTACAGCACCGAGACCGCACTCATCGCTGCCACGGATGACATCAGGACCATGCTCCACGAAGGCGAATCCGCAGCACTCATCCTCCTGGACCTATCTGCAGCCTTCGACACGGTATGTCATCACACCCTCTGTACACGACTCCACAACACCGGAATCCGCGACAAGGCTCTCGACTGGGTCTCGTCATTTCTCACCTGCAGAACCCAGAGAATCCACCTCCCGCCGTTCCTGTCAGAAGCCTCCAAGATCATCTGTGGGATCCCCCAGGGATCATCCCTCAGCCCAACACTCTTCAATGTTTACATGGCCCCACTAGCCAACATCGCATGGATTCACCACATCAACATAGTTTCCTACACAGCGACACCCAGCTAATCCTCTACCTCACGAAAAAGACCCTACAAAAATCAACCTCCACAATGGACTTCACACCATCTCCAGCTGGATGGAATCAAGCCGTCTCAAGCTAAACACCAATAAAACAGAGATCCTTATCTTCGGCTCCAACCCCTCAGCGCGGAACGACTCCTGGTGGCCCAGCTCCCTAGGTACTGCACCTTCACCCACCATCCACGCACGCAACCTGGGTTTCATCTTGGACTCCACCCTCAGCATGACACAGCAGGTCAACGCAATCTCCTCTTCCTGCTACAACACTCTCCGCATGCTCCGCAAGATCTTCAAGTGGATTCCCGTTGAGACCAGGAAAACTGTCACCCACGCCCTGGTCAGCAGCAGATTGGACTACGGTAACACTCTATATGCAGGGACGACAGCCAAGCTGCAAACGAAGCTGCAACGGATCCAGAACGCATCCACCCGCCTCATCCTCGATGTCCTACGCCGCAACCACATCCCCCCCACCTCAGAGCCCTGCACTGGCTACCCGTATCGAAGAGGATCACCTTCAAGCTCCTGACCCACGCACACAAAGCTCTCCACAACACAGGTCCAGCCAACCTCAACGACAGACTCACCTTCCACGCCATCTTCGCTCCGCCAGCCTCGCCACCGTCCCCCGCATCCGCCGTACCACGGCCGGAGGAAGATCCTTTTCACACCTCGCCGCCATGACCTGGAACTCCCTACCGCTCCACCTACCCCAGACCCAGGACCTCCTGACGTTCAGGAAACACCTCAAAATCTGGCTCTTTGATCAGTAGCGCCCCTCTCCCCAGCGCCTTGAGACCCTAAAGGGTGAGTAGTGCACTTTATAAATGGATTGATTGATTGATTGATTGGTGTCTCTCTGGTGGCAATGATTTGTAATCGTAAAGGGTTGTGGGTAATGTGGGTGGGTGTTATTTAGTGGTGTGGGTGTGGTGTGTGTATGGGTGTCAGGTGTGTGTTGTTTGAATTGTCCAATGTGGTGGTGTTTTGTCAGTGGGTGTCCATTGTGAGCGCAGTGGATTGTACCGCCAATTGTTTACCCCCGTTGAATGTCCGCCGCAGTGATTCGTGGGTCATAATGTGGTGGGCATTGTTCTGTTGGCATAACGGTGTGAGTTTTGATACCGCCACTTTAGAACTGCCCTTTGGACTGGCAGATTTTTGTATGTGGCTGAATTCTGTTGGATTGGTGTGTGTGTGTCATAATATGGTGAACGGATATCCGCCGCCGCCGCGGTAAGTTGGCGGCCGCCAGCATGTCAGTAAGTGGGATTTACCGCCAGTTTCATAATGAGGCCCTTCGCTAGGTTACCTAGCAGACACAAACCTGCCATTGTAGGTACTTGCTAGGCTTTTCCTACCTAGCCCATACATCCGCACAGAAGTCTTCACGCATATTTCCTAGATTGCTACAGGCATATGTCAAGCCAACACACCTGTTTGATATGTGTGTGACAATGTTTTAGAAATGGGGTCTTTGGTTGACAGTCAGGTTACCCCCTGTTCAAGCAAGGACCTTCACTTTAGTCTGGGTAAAAGAGAATCACCCTCAGCTAACCCCTGCTTACCCCCTTGGTAGCTTGGCAGAGCAGTAGGCTTAACTTCAGAGTGCTAGGTGTAAAGTATTTGTACCAATACACACAGTACCTTAATGAAAACACTACAAAATGACACAACACCAGTTTAGAAAAATAGGAAATATTTATCTCAACAAGACCAAAACGACAAAAATTCACAATACACAAGTCAAGTTATCAATAAAAATGCAAAAAGAGTCTTTAAGTAGTTTTAAACACACACTAACGCTGTCAGCGTGAAAAAGTACCCTGGGTGCGTCAAAAATAACCCCGCACAGGCGAGTGTGCGTCAAAAAGGGCTTGCGATGCTTTGATTCCTCTCACGAGCGGAATCTTGCGTCGTTTCTCCTTTTGCCGGATCAGTCGTGTCGTTTCTTCTTTGCGTCGATCCGGTCAGCGCTCTCGTGTCCGGGCTGGCCTTGCGTTGTTTTTCCACACCCAGCAGTACTTGAGTGGGAAATCCAGCCGCACGATGATCTGAAAACCCTGCAGCTCGGGTTGTGATCTTCCGGCCTCCGTCAGCGATGCTGTGCATCGTTTCTCCTGCTCCGTGCATCGATTCTTCGGTCGCGTTTCCTGCGAGCATCGATTCTCAGCTGCAGAGCCGACGGCGCGTCGTTTCTTCAGCCGCAGATCGGAGTCGCATCGATCTTTTCCCCACATGGCGCTCTGTGCTTGGATTTCCTTGTCTTTAGGCTGCCAGCTTCTCCTTTCAGGGTCCCAGGAACTGGATGGGCACCACAGGACAGAGTAGGAGTCTATCCAGAGACTCCAGGTGCTGGCAGAGAGAAGTCTTTGCTGTCCATGAGACTTCAAACAACAGGAGGCAAGCTCTACATCAAGCCCTTGGAGATTTCTTCTCAAGATGGAAGGCACAGAAAGTCCAGTCTTTGCCCTCTTACTCTGGCAGAAGCAGCAACTGCAGGATACCTCCACAAAGCACAGTCACAGGCAGGGAAGCTCTTCTTCCTCAGCTCTTCAGCTTTTCTCCAGGCAGAGGTTCCTCTTATTTCCAGAAGTGTTTCTTTAGTCTGTGGTTTTTGGTGCCCTTCTTATACCCAATTTCTCCTTTGACGTAGGCCTACTTCAAAGTAAAGTCTCTTTTGAATGTGAAATCCTGCCTTGCCCAGGCCAGGCCCCAGACACTCACCAGGGGGTCGGAGACTGCATTGTGAGAGGACAGGCACAGCCCTTTTTAGGTGTAAGTGGCCACTCCTCCCCTCCCTCCTAGCACAGATGGCTCATCAGGAAATGCAGACTACACCCCAGTTCACTTTGTGCCACTGTCTAGTGTGAGGTGCAACCAGCCCAACTGTCAAACTGACACAGACAGGGAATCCACAAACAGGCAGAGTCACAGAAATGGTATAAGCAAGAAAATGCTCACCTTCTAAAAGTGGCATTTTCAAACACACAAACGTAAAATCAACTTTACTAAAATATGTATTTTAAGATTGTGAGCTCAGAGACCCCAAACTCCAAATGTCCATCCGCTCCCAAAGGGAATCTACACTTTAATCAGATTTAAAGGTAGCCCCCATGTTAACCTATGAGAGGGACAGGCCTTGCAACAGTGAAAAATGAATTTAGCAATATTTTACTGTCAGGACATACAGAACACATTACCATATGTCCTACCTTAACCATTCACTGCACCCTGCCCTTGGGGCTAACTAGGGCCTACCTTAGGGGTGGCTGACATGTAAGAAAAGGGAAGGTTTAGGCCTGGCAAGTGGGTACACTTGCCAAGTCGAATTTACAGTTAAAACTTCACACACAGACATGATTACAGAGCTACGTATGTGGGTGGCACAACCAGTGCTGCAGGCCCACTAGTAGCATTTGATTTACAGGCCCTGGCACCTCTAGTGCACTGTACTAGGGACTTACTAATAAATCAAATATGGCAATCATGGATAAGCCAATTACATACACATTTTCTAAAGGCACACTTGTACTTTAGCACTGGTTAGCAGTAGTAAAGTGCCCAGAGTAACAAAAACAGTAATATCAGAGTCCAGCACACATCAGCAACCTGGGGAACAGAGGCAAAAAGTTAAGGGAGACCACGCCAAGGATGAAAAGTCTAACACAATGTAAAATGTATTAGCTGCAGACAATGCCTACATTCCACCAACACATTCATGTGGTAGTGAATTATTTAGGAGATGCTTATTGTTCCTGACTATGGGGCAGATTAAAGTAAAGTGGTGTAGAAGCCAGAGCAGGGCCGATTTTCTTTCCCTCCTTAGCATCCCCTACCACAACCATGTGTGCACTGTATTTGACAGACTCCAAACCATAGGACGCAATTGATGTACTGTTCAGGGTCCAAGCTAAGATTTCGGCCCTTACCATTAACAGTACTCAGGGTCCCATTGGTACCAATGGTGTGCCCCCTTTAAACAGCTGCTCTGAGCAGGTGTCAAAGGTAGAAGCAATATATGGCACAGTTATTTTTGTTAGATTCCACTGCACCATTTTGGCTGCCCCCTACCAGCTGTGCACCCTCCTTGCATACTTAATGCATGTTGTAGGCATTTTGTGGCACAAGGTGTTACAAAGTAGCAAAATGCCTGACTTGCACCACTATGAGTTTCTTCTGCTTAGGTATTTGCATAGTTGGGCCACATTAGCGTAAGATGTTTGACACTAATGTTGCACAAGGATGCACTAGGTCCTCTTAAATCATGGCCTATGTCCCAAAGTTGCCAAGCAGACACTGAAATTCAATGTGGGGCCCTGTTAGGGGGCCCCTGCAGTGCCCATGCCAGTGGCATGGGCACTGCAGGGGCCCCCAGGGGCCCCACGACACCCGTTCCCGCCATCCCAGAAACAGGATGGCGGGAAGGGGGTCGGAATCCCCATGGCGGCGCTGCTTGCAGCGCCGCCGTGGAGGATTCCCTGGGGCCGCGGGAAACCGGCGGAAAACCGCCGGTTTCCCTTTTCTGACCGCGGCTGTACCGCCGCGGTCAGAATGGCCCCAGAAGCACCGCCAACCTGTTGGCGGTGCTTCCGCAGTCGTTGGCCCTGGCGGTCCATGACCGCCAGGGTCAGAATGACCCCCTTAGTGTACCTTTGCAACACATTGTGCCTTTGCAAAGCTTCATGTATGCATGGGGTGTGTTCCCCCATTGGGCTAAAGCTAAAATGGTGTAGAGGAATATAAGAGGTTCCAAACCATCATTTCTATCTGGTACTTTTGACACTTGCACAGAACAGACATGAGTATGGGGCCCAACATTGCTTTAAATGTGGAACTATGTACTGTGCAGGATTTGCACCATACATTTGGCATTTATTCTATACAATCCATCAACAGCATCCATCATGTTGACACTATTGTACCTACTCTGCGCCATGGTGCGTCATATATTGACTACGACACACACATGTTGGGTGTGGGGGGCACTAAGGTGCCCAATTAATGTAACACTACTTTAGATGCTGTCCAACTTTTCTGACATGTGGCCCTTATTGCCTTCACTTTAGACCTGCAGAAGAGTGATGTATTAGACGTGTACCGATTTTGTGTGTTATGTGCCATGTAACAGGTTCAGGGCCCTGTATCTTCCATGTGAATCCCACCCTTTTGGCCTACAAATACCTCCCTTGCACAAAGTGTTGTTGTTGGCAATTGCTGTTTGGTATATGTATGTGCAAGAGGGCCATATGCCCAGTGAGGGACAGTTATATGGGATGCATTGTGACGTATGCATGATTTTTCAGACAGCTGTGGGACAGGACAGGGCATGCTATGCTTTTCAGTATTGCCCTGCATTAGAAGCCCAGCCCTGCTAAGTTCCATGTATCTTCATTCATATGCATTTCTGGCCTCTCCCTGTACATTTTCAGTAGTACATCTGGCAAAGTCCATTGTTGATACCCTTGAATCATGGTATAGAGATGTGGGATTTACTGGTATGTTTGTTGGTGTGTTGTGAGGTGTCTATTCCTGCACATGATCTTTCACTGATGGTGATGTTGTATTTCACTGTGTGCTGCACTATGCACCACACAAGGGAAAGTTGTACTCAATGAGCTTACCTATTATATTTAGCTGATATGTAGATGGTGATGGGACTACATGGGTGGCAATAGATATCAGTGTTGCCTGAGGCTTCTAAAGCATAGTAAATGTGGGGCAGTGCCAATATGTGAGTTGTTTGACGTTTGAATGCCCAATGTAGATCACATAGCAGAATGATTCCTTGGTATGTGTTTTGTGTGTAGGATCTGTGTTTTGTTGTGAACCTGTGGACACATGTAGTTGTTTGAGTTCAGCTTTTGTATATATAGGGGACATTGCTTCACCTGTCTGTCCAGTGATGTGTTAGCCAGGTGGTGCCAGGGACTTGTATATATGGGTGTATGTGAGGGTGATGTGCATTGCATGCATTATAGTGTGGCATGCGGCTTTTATGTTGTGGTCTATACATCTGTGTTTTTCTGTCTATGTATGTTTGATGTTGTGTTTGTATTGTTTGTAATACAAGTTTGGTGTGTTGTGTGTGTTATGAGTTATATGGTATGTTACCTACAAGTAGGCCATTGCCTTATTGTCTATCCTGGAATTGTTGGTTTATAGGGGAGTGCCTGAAGATGTAAGCATTGTGGATGCTTCTGGGATATTTTGCTGGGATATTTGTGATTATTCCACAGTGGTCCACGATGGCCTGCACAATGATGGAGTGTGTATGTTTGCAATTTCTGTAGAGGTGTTTGGTTGCTGCAGGAGGGACAAGTTAGACGCAGTTCATTGCACCCTGCACATGAGAGAAGCCAGCTATTTGGTAGAAACCTGCTTGTTCTCCTGCTGCTGGTCCTGGGTGTTGGGGAACCAGATGTGATGGGGTGTGAGTCTGATGATGGCGTCCACAACCTTCGTCAGGAAGGCAGAGAGAGATGGTTGGGAGGTCCCACCCACTTGTGACGCAGTCGTCTGGAATTAACCTGATGCCAGCAAGTGGAGGACAGCCAGGAGTTTGGTCATGGGTAGAACTACTGTGTGACTCCGCACTCTTGCTGGTATGTCTGGTGCAATGTGGTGGAGCAGGCGTACACTGGATTCCCGCCCCACACGGTAGAGTGTGAATACCTCCTCTTCCCTGAAGGTCTGGATGCTTGCACGCTGGCAAAAGATCCTCTCCTGTCTTATATGTTGCGTTTGTGGCGGCTGTGGTGGTGTTTGCGGTTGCTGCTGTGGTGCTGGTAGCACTTGGCGTCATCGCTTTCGTCTTCTACGGGTGCCAAGCTGTAGGAATAACACTTCCATGGTGTTCAGTTACTTTCCAGTGCTCCTGTGTGTTTCCCTTATGTATCAGTGTGTGGGTCTCATTTTAACGCCTGGTCTGACCAGGGGGTAAAAGTTGGTGCTAATCGGACTTAGCGTCATTTTTTGTGAGGGAACGCCTATCTTCCATATCATTGTCTTAAATGACGCAAGGAGAGGTGGTGCTCCCAAAAAATGACGCTAAGTCAAAACATTTGACGCTAGATTGCTCTAGTGTCAAAATCTAAATATGCCATTGTAGTGAATCCTAGTTTGTTTTAATGGGATACAGGAGTTAGCTTAGCCTGTGGCTTGCAGACTAGTGCCCCCGTCACCCAGTGACTTTTACCCTTCTTAGCTTGCTGTGTTTTAGCGCATTTATTTAATGAAATCTTTTAAGATGGCTGCCTTATTTTGAGTTAGGCCCATGTTTTAGTTTGCGTTATCAGTGCCACCGAGCTAAAGCGACAAGATCAAGCGACAAAGATAAGCAAACTGTAGGTGTTCACTTTAGGTACTTTCCCTCTTCATGCTTTTGAGGGGATTGTTTATATTAATTGCCATCCCAAGCATGCTTTATCTGTTATCTGTTGTTTGGGAATAAACCTACGTCAGGGGTCAAGTAGATCTGTATAAATATTCCTCACTTTAACAAATAGTCAGAGGGATTCCGACCAGATGCCATCGCTGCTATCGATGCTGCATGTCACCTTGACGCTGACTCAGTCTTCGTGTTCCTACGCAGTCTGAGCTAGAGACCTCATTCCAAGGTAACGAGGGTTGGGGGCTTTTCTCATCGACATGGCATTGGCAGATTAGGTTTAACAGACCTAGCTTTCTTCTAGGTTAGAGGTTAGGCCTATCATGCTAGATTATTAGGACATATTACACACTTCATGTCATCTCATTATATTGCAAGATGATGGGGGTCTTTGTAATCATTGCAGCCCATGCAACTGATTGCAGATTGCAGATTGCCGTTTTACTAAAATAAAACCTATTGAAATTTTACTGCATCTTCTTCATTGCCTGTGTGTGATTGAGACATGTTGTTTATGTTAGAAAGGGGTAATCTCCATTTAACATCAATGCTCCCTGAGATGTCATACTCTTGAGTCAATGCGTAAAGGCTGCCACAGATCACCTCTTACTGTTTTGGGTTTTTGGTGAGGTACTTCTTGTGAGTCGGAAGGGTTGGGACGACAGATGCGATTTGTTGTAGGACTGGCATAGTCGCCTACAAACATGAGTACTGTCATCCTTAAACCAGCAGTCTTGCCTAGAGCAAGAGTCCAACTACGACACGGCACCACCAACGATGGTGTTTAGGCACTAATTTATGGATACCTTGATTATGACTGTCTCACATACTACAGGCACCCTAAGTACCATTACACAGAGACGTCTGTGGTCTTGGGGAAGATCCTCCTCAGCTGAACAGGGAACACCTAATTAGGCTGTAGGTTGTTCGAGCTAGAACTCATAAAAGGACTTTACTCCCCACTTGGTGTTCCATCTCTTTACTCATTTTTACAATATGGCTAACACCATAGACATTCCTTTGAATGCTAGACAAGCATTAACTTTACATTTAGTAGGGCATGGCTTAACAGAAGAGGGCGGGGATGTTACATTCATAGTAGAAGCTAGTGAAGCTTACCAAACAGAAATATTTTAATCTTGGGTCACATTTCCTGCAAAAGACACAGATCAATCACATTCCACACATATAACATTGAGAACGTATCTCAACGGTACCAAGCATACCAGTATCTTGAAATACCACTCACTTATCAAGAGCATCAGAACTGGTTTGAAGGCCCCCTACCACATGTAGTACAACAAGTGAGATTAGGTCCTTCAAGTAATGATGGACCAACATGGCCTGTGTTTGCCACATACACACCTCACCCAGGTATACAAAACATGTAGGTAGCAGACCTGCAAATTTTATATCTCGAATTAGTAACAATTTACAGACGATTAGTCCAATTCGTAATGCGAACATTGAACGCAACACCAGTGCGTCCAGCACCACCAGCACCTGCTGGATACCAATTGGGTACTGAAATTAATCCACAAACAGTACATACCATCACGGGTAAGGAACCCACAGAACGAGAGAAAATACTGTTTTGGATAGCCCAGAAAACAAATCATCTGTGTTTCCCCATACGGGACCACAGGAGAAACATAGAATCCTCACTATATGCTTGCCCTTCGAGATGGTTCCCTCAGTGGATGACTGCGCCACATGGGGTACAGTCTTTGCTGCAATATATACTACCACACATGGTTCCCCAACACTTGCCAATTTACCAGAAATCTTAAAACAAACACAGAATGAGCACGGGGCTGCACCATCACTAGATTTGGAGATGAAAGTAATGCGTAACTTCGACCCAGTCTCCTCAATCATACTCAGTAACATTAAAGGGAAAGCGGTAGCACTGGCTATACACCAGCATCTCCGAGAGATTCCACATTTGGACCAGGAGAAAGAGCTACTGAAAGTTATTTCTGATACCTATACTAGTATAGGACGGGATAGTTTGGGAGCCAAACCGAAGAAGCTGGAAATACAAAGTACCACCCCTAAGGAAGGTACTAAACAAGCACAGGATAATTCTAAGAAGCGCTGAGATAAGCAGAAACAATTTAAAGAAAGATGAAATAAGAGAGCAGATTCTTCACATCCGGAGAACTCCAAAAGGAGATATATTCTCGGAAATAGAGAAAGTATAAAAGCTCCTGACAGATATACTGATTTGCTTCCCTCTCGTTCCTTTCAGGACTCACCGGATAGTCGTAGCGAGAGAGGGGGCCGTCCTGATCGACATCCTGAATACATGAAACAGAAGAAAGACTCACCACAGTCTTCAGACAAAAAAAGAAGATAAGTTCCCACAACAGAAGCCACAGTTTAAAAAGAAAAATGTGGCAGCACTGTCAATTAAAAATGCCAGTACACTTGAGAACATTACTGAAGAAATTGACGTGGGCAGTGACACTGTTAGACAGCGCAGCAGAGGTCACGATATGTTGCCAGAGTCTGAAAGATCATCTGGATGCGACTGCAACTAGCAATTTCATTGCAATTGAGACTTCGGACGGACGCGTTCTCCCCCTGATAGGGTTTGATTTAAATATCCAAATTGAGGGAAACATAGAGCGCACCATTAAAGTGATATTCTGGGATGAACTTAATTGTGATATTCTATTGGCTGAAAGAGACTGGCCACCTGAGCACGTCTGTAAGCTCCCACATGGGGATGATGTCATATTGCCTTCTTTCTCTGATCTTGTTCCGGAGTCGGTAAAACAAGCCTGCGCTTTCGATTGGGCTTTAATGCAGTCACCTGCACTATACCGCAATCATGTAGGTTGGGACAAAGACTCTCCTTGTCATGTAATACCTATTAGGTCTACACCCCAACCTCAGCCACAATATCCTGTTAAACATTAAGCAAAAGCTCCAGTGAGGGAGATCCTCACTCAGCTCGAATACCAGGGAGTAATTGAGCACTGTGTCTCTGCGATGAATAACCCGTTATTCCCGGTTGCAAAGCCAGACCATTCATATAGAATAGTCTTAGATTACAGACACTTAAACAGTCATTCACGCACATACACTATACAAAATTCACATAGCACAGCACTAATTAACAATATAGTACGCAGAAAATACAAAACAACGTTGGATATTTCCAACGGGTCTTCTGCTAAAACTTAGCACACAAAAGTCGGGAGCTGAGTGCATTCTCATTTGGCTCACAGAAACGCTTCTGCTGTTTGCCCCAAGGCTATAAGAACAGCCCAGGGCTGTTCTCAGCCCGTGTAACGTCAGTATTACATGATATTGATCCCAAGACATTAACCTACATGGATGACATCTATCACACGAACGACTACCTCAACATACATCTTGGCAGGGTCGACCGGATCATTTTAGGATTTGCAGACCTCGGTTACAAATTTAACTTTAAGAAAAGTAAGATAGCCTTTCTCAGTGTATTGTTCCTGGAAAATAAGCTATCAAACGAGGGGAAGAGCCTGGCCCCACACTTTCCAGAGAAATGTGCACAACTTCATCCACTTAACACGCTCAAGAAGATACAGTCCCTACTTGGCTTCTTTAATTTTGGCAGAACATACATTCCGGACTATGCAAAACGTATAAAGCCACTTTTTGACTTAATACACCCAGATTTTTCTAGCAAACACTGGACGGTTGAACACACACGCATCCTTGGGGAGTTGCAACAGGACATGCTAGAAGCCAAACACTTGCACACACGTGACAACAAAACAAATTTGGTCATCAGAATAATTGTTGGTGCCATTGAGTTTACTTATGTCACCTCTAACGAGGGCGACACAGTGCCCATAGCATATAAATCACATTTATACTCCAATGCAGAACAATGTTTTGCACCCACAAAAAAAATTCTAACTGCAGTTCAAATGGCTGTCATCAAGGAGAGACCACTTGCTCCACGGAAAAGCATCATTGTCGTTACGCCGGTGCCAGCCTTAGAAGCCGTCACCAAAGCGAGCGTTCCTAACACTAAAGCATTGCATCCACATTGTATTCAATGGGCAACCTTCCTCACCACCCCCACTGATGTTGACTACATCTTTGATCCAAAACTTCAGACACAAGAATTTCTCCAATACGAACAGGAGTACCCCACTCCTCTAGATATTTTGCCACTTGACAGATACCATACTGTCATTTATACTGATGGTTCAGCACAACCAGCTGTAGGTACCAAACATCAATATTCAGCCGCTTGCGCAGCCGTGAGCTGAGTGATGAAGGATGGAGTTTTCCACCCTCACAATACCGACATGCAGATCCTAGGGGACTGCACATCTCAGCTGGCTAAACTTAAAGCCCTTCTTCTAGCGCTAGAACACCCTGAGCCAGGATTGCCAACTTTGATTGTCTGTGACTCATACTACTGTGTCCAGTCCTACAATGATTACCTTAATCATTGGAAACTGAACGGGTTTAGTGATTCCAAGGGGAACATCATAAAACACAAAACATTGTGGGGGAGGGTGGCTGATCTTAAGGATAAGCTACCGTGTGCCCATGTAGTACATACATTGGGTCACCAACGTGTAGGAGAACACATTATCGGCAACACTTTGGCTGATGAAGCAGCCAAATCCGCAGTAGTTAGGGCTTCTGTGGCTGCTGTGACTCGTTCTCAGACGAGATTGGATAGTGAAAGTCTGACTGCCGTGAAATCTTCGGCTGAGGCAAGTCTCTCCCAAAAGCATACCCTACAAAATATTCTTGCCACATCAGTTCACAGAATGTTGCTTACGCAACAATTCCTAAAGTTGGAGATCGAGCAATCACCAACGAAGACCAGAGATTAGATCTAAAAAAGCAGCGCATGAGGGTGTTGCTTCTGCACATGCTGGTACCTCGGCCACGATAGCACTCTCACAGAAACGCTTCTGGTTGCCAGGTCTATACAAACAGACGAAACGATATGTCCTTTGTTGTGACATTTGCCAGCAAATAAAGGGCTCTAATATCAAGCGCCCACCGCAGACATCCCTCTTAGTGTCCAGCAGGCAGTGTGTGTACCTGGACCATTGCGGTCCACTCCAACCTGATGGTGCACACAAATACATCTTAGTCACTGTAGATTCTTGTTCTAGATTCCTGTGGGTATGGCCTCAGCGGTTGGCTGACGCTCAAACTGTTATAAAAGACTTGCTGATCTTTATTGGTACATATGCGGTTGTGGCATTCCATTCGGACTAGATCCCTGCATTTGCCTCTAAGGCATTCAGGGAAACCATGGGGACAATGGGTGTTGAACTCCATTACTCCTCACCACACCATTCTGAGGGAAATCCGGTCGAGGAGAGGTGGAACCATGATCTAAAGCCGTCCTTAACAGCTAGAGTATTAGGTTCTGGCCGCAGTTGGCTTCATCCCCGATATGGGGTACAGAGAGCACTGAACAATCTGCCAAGACGGTCCTTGGGGGGACGCACTCCTTATGAGGTTCTCTTTGGGATACCCATGTATGTCCCAGACCTTGATGGCCCTGGTTTGGTGGCAGCAGACACACTTTTTGACATAAATGAATGTCTCACTGTCTTACAGGAGCTTTATCAGTTGGTGATGATAAATCATCAGTCAGTGCTGCCACCCTAGGAATAAGGGATTTACCAACAACTTCCACTGGCTGGATTCCTAAAGTCGGGGATCTGGTTTGTGAGAAGATCGCTGTGAAGAAGAAATTTGGTCCATTCTACAGAGCACCGGTCCCAGTCCTGGGAGTACAATGTACCAGAACTGTTATCTTACCACCACTGCCTGGTTCCAGAGCAAACAGATACATTTCCATTGATGATGTTAAAGTTCACCATGTGGCCGATCCTGCACAGTGGACCCAGAGGTCCATTGGGTAGTTCCCAATCCCCTCTCACTACCCAACAGGACATACCTCTTCAAAGTAGAATTAACAACACTACTTCGGACTATATAACAATGTCCAACAATGCTACAAATACCTCCTCGATCATGGGGAGGGCGGAAATCAAGCTTTTACTGATTCCAGTGACCACTCAAACGACAGTACCTGTCCGAGATTTGGCTGTTTTCTACACTAACACTACACAGACTGATGACACAGTCTACCATGAGCCTCCACGTGAAGTGGATCCATCTACCAGGAATGCACCTGCTTCTGTGTTTGCAGACACTGCCTCTGGTTATTTCATTGACATTTCATTTTCTTCAGACTCATCCACTCCAGTGATTGAAAATGTATCAAAGACATGTAAGCTGTACAGATGGCTTAAAAATAACTATTTAATTCACCCATGGAACTATTTACGGTTCTGTTTGACATTATTTGCATTGTTCCTATGGATTGGGTTTGTGACTTTTCTTTTTGCTTATAAATGGTCATTACCTTCCTGAACGCTCCTCAGTTGAGCTTGTGGATGAAGACTTAACTCCATATCATTCCTCACATAAGGTCCGAAGAGACTTGTCCCTTGTGAACATTTCACCTGTGCCAATTCCTGATGGTATTGTGTGGGACAATGTTCCATTTGATATATACGGGCCTACTGAGGTCATTCAAATTCCATAAGTATTTAACATTTCTATGACAGATGTCATTACACCTGTTGTTGTATCTGATGATTGGGATGTCCAGACAGTTGATTCTATGTTAACTGAAATGAAGAACTATTCAGTGTTTGAAAGTGATGATGGATATCGACATACAATGAATTATGGGGAAATGTTCTGTTATAATAACTGGGGACATGTGTCCAAGATGGCGACCGCATTGGATGCTCTTTAGCGAGCTCCGTACAGGACCCAGTCATTATCCTGCATTTCGCCGACATGGAGGCCCCACGGACAGTGCGCGGACCAGCTGAGCCCGATCTAAACATGCGGGGACATGGATGGTGGCAGTGGTGCCAAGTATAGCATTGCGGGGCCTGGATCACCCGACGCTATAGAGGCCACGGGAGCGGTGAAAATGGTGCCTCGCTGTTGACGCAAGAACTGGCGTTGTATGCGGGGCCGCTGAGGAGCCACGTCTGACCCCGCGGAAACCATCTTACCTGCACAGGCTGACAGGACCTCATAGTGATGTCCCGAAAGCGGCGATGCGCAGCGTTGGACTAGGCAGCATCGCGCCTAGCTGCAGGCCGCCCCGTACCACGGGACTGCAAGGGACGGGTGCGGTACCATGGAAGGCAAAGGAACGGTACTGCCCTGGAGGGCAGTAGACCTGCAGATTCAGTGAGGATAGTGGAGCGTATGACACTGTTGTTGTGAATCGATCACGGCTTAGAAACTAGCTGAGACTTTGAGACCCTAGCTGGATGTTGGTGGGCTGATCCACGGGGTAACACTGGCAGGTGCAGGACAGTGCCGGCCCTAGTAGTCTAGCTGAAAATAACCGAGGTCTAAAAGACGACAGAAGGCCCTGCCTTGAAATTATTGCACGGTCCTTCGAAGTATGTGAGACCACGCCAAACCTGCTAGTCACGCTAGCGACAGCCCCGGGCATACATATTGGGACCTGCTTATTCAACCACCCTCCCTTATTCAGCAGCAAGAGATGTTGCGATAATACACACAGAACACAGGATTACACCTTAATGATCGTTCGCTGACCACCTAGCATTACAGCCCTTTGAGCTATATTATGCCACTGTCTGAGTGACTTGTTTTTCTGTGAGCTCTGGCATTGCACGGCCTACTTGCGACAGTAGATATAGTGTGGCGCAATTAAAGCGAACCATGAGGTCATCTTGCTACTGAACCAGCAACACGAGAGCACGCTCACTGCCATAGATCCTTCCTTCGTGAAGTTATGGGGAAACCACGACCTACCAAAACATCAGGAAACACCATGCAAGCAATCGATACTCACTCAACAGACTCCCCATCACAAGTTGATCAGTTCCGACATCTTGAGTCCACACTTAACAGCCACTCTGAGAAATTTGATTTTTTTTATATGCGATACTAGACAATAAAACCTCGCTGGAGGCTAAAATTGACTCGGTATCTCTGGAAGTGAACTGATGAAGAGCAGATCATCGCAGCCTAGCAGATAGGGTTACCCAAACTGAATCAGTCACGCAAACTATATCCCTGACCTTCCAGTCAATACAAATGCAGATAACGTCCATGCAAGAAAAGTTATCTGCATTACACCATAGAGCTGAAGATGCAGAAGGACGGTCACGGAGTAAGAATATTCGCTTTATCGGCTTCCCTGAATGCTGAGAAGTTCCCAGTGCCAAACTGTTCTTAGAAAAGTGGCTTCTGTCGACAGTACTAAAAGATAACCCCCCCTTGTTCTCTATAGAGAGGGCTCACCGCATATCATGTCGCACCCCCCAAAGTGGGAGCTCCACCGCGTCCTCTTGTAGCCCGCCTCTTGAGCTTTCGCGATCGTGACCTCATCCTTCAATTATTCCACACCAAAGGGCCGTGGCATTTCGACAACGCAATGATTTCAGCATTCCCAGACTATACTATGGAGGTGCAACATAAACAAGGGTCCTACATGAAGGTTAAACGACGGCTACACGACCTACAAATCAAATATGCACTCCTTTTCCCAGCAATACTTAAAATCATGGACCATGAAAAAACGCACCTTTTCCAGTCACCAGAGGACGTGTAGACTTGGCTGCATGCCAAAGGCCTAGCAGCGACACTTGGAGAGGAGAAAGGAACAGACACATGGGTGACCCCTAAACCAAGACGGCGTCGCAGGAAAACTCCCAGCTCCCACCCAGATCAAAACCAAGCAGCAGTGGAACAGGCCCGAGCAGTAGTAGCAGTGTCGCAATACCGAAATAACTCCTTCACCGCTCTTCACTCCGATCATATACAAATGTCGCAGTCCGAAACTGGCGGCCCTGAGATCTCCTCGACTGGCAGCAGTAAGGATCCTCACATCACACCTGGATCAGTAGACAATATTATTTGAACCCAAGCAACCGATGGGTTTTGTATTGTGATCCAGCAGATACCACCCCCTCTCTTGTCAACCGACAGGACCCTCCTGCAGGCACTGACTCTTCCGGAGGCCTCTTTGACAATATGTCACGGGCCCCACTGCGGGGCAACCCAATATCTGCGTTGACATTGCTCCTACACGATATATCTTTGGACACGTTGTTCACTAAAGTATCATGGTAAATGTTATTTCGCGCCTGACTATGTGCATTGGGCAGTATACTACGTGGTTGCGGCCCTGGGGGGATTGTTAATGAAGTTGGAGTGTTCTTTGATTTACCTGCTTGCTTTACTATGCTTAACATTGTATTACCCTGTACGGCATTGCTGTTATGTGCATGGGATACTAGTAACGGGGATGAACATGAGTGATGACCGCTGTGAGTGCAGTGGGAGGTCAAGTAGCAAGTCACAACTAGTAGATAAGAAGATATTATCTCGCACACATTGTATTAGGAATGATGTCTTGTATGCCTTCACTGATCCAAACTCCACAATATAGATTTTTGACCTTGAATGTAAGTGGTATGGCATCCTACATCAAGTGTTATAGAATATACTTGTATCTCAAACGCCATCAGGTACATATCACAATGCTCCAGGAGACACATCTCACGGCCTCAGAACTAAGTAGAATAGGATCTAGATGGCGGGGTGTAGGAGGCTGGACTGGCTTGTAGTGAGTACCAAGGGGTACTTACACCTTGCACCAGGCCCAGGTATCCCTTATTAGTGTATAGGGTGTCTAGCAGCTTAGGCTGATAGATAATGGTAGCTTAGCAGAGCAGCTTAGGCTGCACTAGGAGACGAGTGAAGCTCCTACAGTACCACTAGTGTCATATGCACAATATCATATGAAAACACAATACACAGATATACTAAAAATAAAGGTACTTTTATTTTTATGACAATATGCCAAAAGTATCTCAGTGAGTACCCTCAGTATGAGGATAGCAAATATACACAAGATATATGTACACAATACCAAAAATATGCAGTATAGTATTAGAAAACAGTGCAAACAATGTATAGTTACAATAGGATGCAATGGGGACACATAGGGATAGGGGCAACACAAACCATATACTCCAAAAGTGGAAAGCGAACCACGAATGGACCCCAAACCTATGTGACCTTGTAGAGGGTCGCTGGGACTGTAAGAAAACAGTGAGGGTTAGAAAAATAGCCCACCCCAAGACCCTGAAAAGTGAGTGCAAAGTGCACTAAAGTTCCCCAAAGAGCACAGAAGTCGTGATAGGGGAATTCTGCAGGTAAGACCAAAACCAGCAATGCAACAACGATGGATTTCCAGACGAGGGTACCTGTGGAACAAGGGGACCAAGTCCAAAAGTCACGACCAAGTCGAGAGTGGGCAGATGCCCAGGAAATGCCAGCTGTGGGTGCAAAGAAGCTGCTACTAGACAGTAGAAGCTGAGGATTCTGCAGGAACGACAAGGGCTAGAAACTTTCCCTCTGGAGGATGGATGTCACACGCCGTAGAGAGTCGTGCAGAAATGTTTTCCTAAAGAAAGACCACAAACAAGCCTTGCTAGCTGCAAGTTGTGCAGTTAGGGTTTTTGGATGCTGCTGCGGCCCAGGAGGGACCAGGATGTCGCCAATTGTGTCAGGGGACAGAGCGGGCGCCCAGCAAGACAAAGAGCCCTCTCAAAAGCAGGCAGCACCCGCAGAAGTGCCAGAACAGGCACTACGAAGAGGAGTGAAATGGTGCTCACCCGAAGTTGCACAAAGGAATCCCATGCCGCCGGAGGACAACTCAGGAGGTCGTGCAATGCAGGTTAGAGTGCCGTGGACTCAGGCTTGGCTGTGCACAAAGGATTCCCTCGGAAAGTGCACAGGAGCCGGAGTAGCTGCAAAAGACACAGTTCCCAGCAATGCAGTCTGGCGTGGGGAGGCAAGGACTTACGTCCACCAAACTTGGACTGAAGAGTCACTGGACTGTGGGAGTCACTTGGACAGAGTTGCTGGATTCAAGGGACCTCGCTCGTCATGCTGAGAGGAGACCCAGGGTACCAGTGATGCAGTTCTTTGGTGCCTGCGGTTGCAGGGGGACGATTCCGTCGACCCACGGGAGATTTCTTCGGAGCTTCTAGTGCAGAGAGGGGCCAGACTACCCCCACAGCATGCACCACCAGGAAAACAGTCGAGAAGGCGGCAGGATCAGCGTTACAGAGTTGCAGTAGTCGTCTTCGCTACTTTGTTGCAGTTTTGCAGGCTTCCAGCGCGGTCAGCAGTCGATTCCTTGGCAGAAGGCGAAGAGAGAGATGCAGAGGAACTCGGATGAGCTCTTGCATTTGTTATCTAAGGAGATCCCCAAAGCAGAGACCCTAAATAGCCAGAAAAGAGGGTTTGGCTACTTAGGAGAGAAGATAGGCTAGCAACACCTGAAGGAGCCTATTAGAAGGAGTCTCTGACGTCACCTGATGGCCCTGGCCACTCAGAGCAGTCCAGTGTGCCAGCAGCACCTCTGTTTCCAAGATGGCAGAGGTCTGGAGCACACTGGAGGAGCTCTGGGCACCTCCCAGGGGAGGTGCAGGTCAGGGGAGTGGTCACACCCCTTTCCTTTGTCCAGTTTCGCACCAGAGCAGGGCTGAGGGGTCCCTGAACCGGTGTAGACTGGCTTATGCAGAAATGGGCACCATCTGTGCCCATGAAAGCATTTCCAGAGGCTGGGGGAGGCTACTCCTCCCCAGCCCTGACACCTTTTTCCAAAGGGAGAGGGTGTAACACCCTCTCTCTGAGGAAGTCCTTTGTTCTGCCATCCTGTGCCAAGCCTGGCTGGACCCCAGGAGGGCAGAAACCTGTCTGAGGGGTTGGCAGCAGCAGCAGCTGCAGTGAAACCCCGGGAAAGGCAGTTTGGCAGTACCCGGGTCTGTGCTACAGACCCGTGGGATCATGGGATTGTGCCAACAATGCCAGGATGGCATAGAGGGGGCAATTCCATGATCATAGACATGTTACATGGCCATATTCGGAGTTACCATTGTGAAGCTACACATAGGTATTGACCTATGTGTAGTGCACGCGTGTAATGGTGTCCCCGCACTCACAAAGTCCGGGGAATTTGCCCTGAACAATGTGGGGGCACCTTGGCTAGTGCCAGGGGGCCCACACACTAAGTAACTTTGCACCTAACCTTTACCAGGTGAAGGTTAGACATATAGGTGACTTATAAGTTATTTAAGTGCAGTGGTAAATGGCTGTGAAATAACATGGACGTTATTTCACTCAGGCTGCAGTGGCAGACCTGTGTAAGAATTGTCAGAGCTCCCTATGGGTGGCAAAATAAATGTTGCAGCCCATAGGGATCTCCTGGAACCCCAATACCCTGGGTACCTCAGTACCATATACTAGGGAATTATAAGGGTGTTCCAGTATGCCAATGTGAATTGGTGAAATTGGTCACTATCCTGTTAGTGACAATTTGGAAAGAAATGAGAGAGCATAACCACTGAGGTTCTGGATAGCAGAGCCTCAGTGAGACAGTTAGTCATAACACAGGTAACACATTCAGGGCACACTTATGAGCACTGGGGCCCTGGCTGGCAGGGTCCCAGTGACACATACAACTAAAACAACATATATACAGTGAAAAATGGGGGTAACATGCCAGGCAAGATGGTACTTTCCTACACAGGGACAAACATATGGTACTACTACATATGCATATGCCAGGGGAGTTCTCATATGGGTGGCTCCTGGGATCCCCTTTGCCCTTACGACCCAAACCATAGACCAGGAGGTCGGTATGTGATTCTAGAAGGTAGAGTGGATGACACCCTCATTAATTTGGTGGCCGTATACGTCCCTAATGTGAACCAAATACAATTTTTAGATTCTATGACACCGGCCCTTTTTCAAGACCCACTAACTCCGGCAGTATAGGGTGGAGAGTTTAACTGCATCCTGGACTCCCAACTGAACCGCTCTCACCCCCCACTATCGACCGCAACCAGCAACCAGCAACCGCATTACCCACCACTTTAGGAGTTGGAGTACAAATATGGTGCTTGCCGATATATGGTGCATGGGTCACCCGCAAGAATGCGAATATTCATTTTACTCTTGGACAGATATCCTTTTTAGCACCACTAACAATGGGCCCCTTCTAGATCGCTCAGAATGCCTAGCAAAAACACACTCGGACCATTAACCACTGACAGCAGTACTGACTTGGGGTATATTGCGACTCTCCATACCTAACTGGCGCCTACAGACGGATGCTCTATTAGATCTTCTGTTCTATGAGGCACTATCGCAGACCATCCGGCAATACTTCATAACGAATGCTGGCTCAGCCTCCTCTCAGGCGATAGAATGGGAAACCCATAAAGTGGTGGTTCGTGGACACTGCATGGCCACTACCTGGGGGGTTAGACAGCAGTTATTGCGGGACCTCTCTGAGGTGGAACAAGACTTACACCACGTGGAAATACACGATATGAGGTGAACTGTGTCACCCGTACAGCTCCGTTAGTTCCGTAACCGTCGCCACGAAGCGGAATCTACCTTGAGTCATCACGATTATCGTATACGAATGGCTCTGCAGCATGCCCAAACAAGGTTTCACCCTTCATCAGCTAGGCTAGCTTGAATCCAGTGGTACAGTGAGCAAGGTACCCACGTCTGGGCATACCCTCCCCACTTGGGGCAACTTTAGCAACACAAAAGGATGATGGACGGAGTGCTGAACAATGCAAACACTCACATGGGTCCCTTGTTTACTGTGCCACTGGATTCAAACTAGCCTGGCTGATGAAGCGTGAAACCCTGAAACAGGCCCCAGGATTCTTGTTTCCGGTCTAGGGAGGACCTGGCTTGGCAGTTCGGGCTGGACTGTTCCCATGAGGAACAGGGTCAAGACTGATTTGCTCATGGCCGGGTCCAAACTGGGGTGGCATAGTGAGCAAAAGAACGATGG
The DNA here is from genome assembly GCF_031143425.1 of Pleurodeles waltl. Classification (NCBI taxonomy): domain Eukaryota; kingdom Metazoa; phylum Chordata; class Amphibia; order Caudata; family Salamandridae; genus Pleurodeles; species Pleurodeles waltl. Next base: position 706,180,232 of record NC_090448.1, read on the forward strand.
ATTAAACCCAGATCTGTGACTGGGGGTGAGTGTTTGCATTGTTCAACACTTCGTCAATCATCCTTTTGTGTTGCTAAAGTTCCCCTTAGTGGAAAGGGTATGCCCAGACGTGGGTCCCTTGCTCACTGTGCCACTGGATTCAAGCTAGCCTGGCTGATGAAGGGTGAAACCCTGAAACCGGTCCCAGGATGCTTTTTTCCTGTCCAGGGAGGACCTGGCTTGGCAGTTCGGGCTGGACTGTTCCCATGAGGAACAGGGTCAAGACTGATTTGCACATGGCCGGGTCCAAACTGGGTTGGCATAGTGAGCAAAAGAACGATGGATTAAACCCAGATCTGTGACTGGGAGTTAGTGTTTGCATTGTTCAACACTCCGTCCATTATCCTTTTGTGTTGCTAAAGTTCCCCTTAGTGGGAAGGGTATGCCCAGACGTGGGTCCCTTGCTCACTGTGCTACTGGGTTCAAGCTAGCCTGGCTGATGAAGGGTGAAACCCTGAAACCAGTCCCAGGATGCTTGTTTCCGGTCCAGTGAGGACCTGGCTTGGCAGTTCGGGCTGGACTGTTCCCATGAGAAACAGGGTCAAGACTGATTTGCACATGGCCGGGTCCAAACTGGAGTGGCATAGTGAGCAAAAGAACGATGGATTAAACCCAGATCTGTGACTGGGAGTTAGTGTTTGCATTGTTCAACACTCCGTCCATCATCCTTTTGTGTTGCTAAAGTTCCCCTTAGTGGGAAGGGTATGCCCAGACGTGGGTCCCTTGCTGACTGTGCCACTGGGTTCAAGCTAGCCTGGCTGATGAAGGGTGAAACCCTGAAACCAGTCCCAGGATGCTTGTTTCCGGTCCAGTGAGGACCTGGCTTGGCAGTTCGGGCTGGACTGTTCCCATGAGAAACAGGGTCAAGACTGATTTGCACATGGCCGGGTCCAAACTGGGGTGGCATAGTGAGCAAAAGAACGATGGATTAAACCCAGATCTGTGACTGGGAGTTAGTGTTTGCATTGTTCAACACTCCGTCCATCATCCTTTTTTGTTGCTAAAGTTGCCCTAAATGGGAAGGGTATGCCCAGACGTGGGTCCCTTGCTCACTGTGCCACTGGATTCAAGCTAGCCTGGCTGATGAAGGGTGAAACCCTGAAACCGGTCCCAGGATGCTTGTTTCCGGTCTAGGGAGGACCTGGCTTGGCAGTTCGGGCTGGACTGTTCCCATGTGAAACAGGGTCAAGACTGATTTGCACATGGCCGGGTCCAAACTGGGGTGGCATAGTGAGCAAAAGAACGATGGATTAAACCCAGATCTGTGAAGGGGGGTGAGTGTTTGCATTGTTCAACATTCCGTCCATCATCCTTTTGTGTTGCCTTTTACATATCATCCACACCACGTCCACCGGGGATACACACATTAAGTGGCAGTCTTCCTAGATGTAGAAAAAGCCTTTGATACCCTGGGATGGGATTTCCTGTTTGCATGTCTTGAAACAATGGGATTCGGACCTCATCTCCTGAGATGGATTAAATGTTGTATAAGGAACCATTAGCTAGGGTGAAGACACGCCAGGTGATATCAAATTGCTTTAGCATTACATACTTTCGACACTCCTCTTTACTTTGGCCGTGGAACCCCTAGCATGTTATTTGCGGAGCCAGGCTGAGGCTTGGGGCATACGATACTCACAACGGTTCTACGTGGTATCGCTCTATGCAGACGATGCTCTCATCTCTCTTAGAGTTGTGCGTACTATATTACCTGAGCTCGAGTGACTACTAGCAACCTTTGGGAAGATCTCAGGTCTCCAGGTCAATTGGCCTAAGTTATGCGTGTTCCCGCAAGCCCTGTGCCCCCCTGCGGACAGAATTACCATGGCCAACTCCTTTTTGCAATGGCAATATGATACTTTCAAGTATCTGGGAGTTAATATCTATCATGCGACAAAGGACCTTCTTGACGGCAACTTACATGAGGCAATAGTGAATACACGCTCATCCCTTAATTTCTGGCAGTCACTACTGCTATCGCCGATTGGCTGTGTGGCAATATCCAAGATGTTAATCCTACCCAGGTTGCTGTATTTTTTCTCAGCATTACCCATAGTGGTACCTCGCACCTTATTTAAAACACTGAACTGCTAGCTCTTAGATTTGATCTGGGGGGGCCAGATGCCGTAGAGTAGCCCTTTCTAAACTACAGAGGCCTCTAGTAGAGGGTGGATTGAGTGCTTCACACTTTGAGATATATTACGCAGCGGCACAATTGCAATGGCCGACCTCATGGTTGGTTTCGCCACCACATCTGGAAGCATGTGCTATACAAACCCATCTGGGGAGTGTTTCAGTATACTCTTGGCTAACTGATAACAATGGATCTTGCACCACTATGACCCCACTAATGAAAGTGGCACACATATGCTGGCACCGTTATTTACACTTAAGGGGACCATACATCCCCTACTTACCGGAGATCTCTATTTGGGAGATGCCCGAGGTACATCAGAAAACACAGGCTCATGATCGCGTCCATTAGATGGAAAAGGGAGCTACCCACTTGGGACATTTATTTTCGGAGGGCACACTCAGATCCTTTCAAGAAATGATCACAGAACATGACATCGCACCTGGACAATTTACTACTCACTATACTATATTGTAGATCATGCGCGGCCTCTGGGGTGCAATACCTACTGAACCCCCCATATCTCACGCATTACACTCCATCATATCAGCCAGGACCACTAAACGTGCTATCACCACCCTGTATACAGTACTACACTTGCCCGCAGATCACCTTTTACAACCTGCACACGAAAAGTGGAACACAGCGCTACCACAACCACTGACTGAAGCGGATTGGGGCAAAGCAGTGCAGTCGGTAAAGGAAATATCCTGTAACGCCAGGTTCAGATTCACCCAGTTTAATTATATACATCACGCATATCTTGATCCTCGATGCATCCACCGCATGTACCCCACACATGACCCGGTTTGCCGCATTGTGCCTCCCCCTTAGCAGGTTTTTACCATATGGTGTGGGACTCTCCGGTGTTACAGATAACTTGGCACAAGATTACCAAGATGATATTGGAGATGACTAATCATCCCTACCCGTGACACCGGCCTCTTGCTTACTCCGCATTTGCAACAAAAAAAAAAGGAAGATAAATATCTTTACAGGTTCATTGATTTAGCATTTCTGTTATTCAAATGTAGGATTTCTATGTCATGGAAATCTCCAACTCCCACGCCCATAAAACAGTGGCTAAACGATCTGCTGATCTGGGCTAAAGTAGAAGCTCACCATCTCCGCTGGCTTCGAGCTTGTGGTATCACTCATACAGGGTGGAATGCTGGGATCCCCTGGTTCTGAATGTGGAGGCCAAAAATGATTTAAATCCACCCTGAGATATGAGGTCCTTACCGATAAATGTATTACTACACTACATATGCACACCCATCCAGATGCCAAAGGTGAATACTAACACTGCAAACTCCCCTCTTTTCTGATATCAACAGCACACGATACACAGCACCCACTTCATCTCATTATATCACACACAAGTATATGCAAGCATAGTTATGTTTTTTTTTTCATCTAGTTTAAAGCTTTGTTACTATATAAAGCAAATGTTTGTAAACTACTATATAAGGAGGTTTTTTGAAAAAACTCCATCAAAGCAATCTCTTAATATATGTATTTTGTCATCTTCTACAAAACAAAAATGTCAATTTGAACAACGGAGTATTATATTGTACTGTATTCTATACATTTTGAAAACCAATGAACAAACGTGAAAAAAAATAATAATAACTGGGGACATTACTACCTGCACCGTGCTACTGGACACAGACCAGTACTTAATTACACACAGTGGGAACACGGCTCAACACCACCAGTGTGGAGCCCAAAACGCTATTAAGATAAGGGTACTTATTTCTCTGGGCATGACACAAAAAACTCAGGGTCATATTGTTTCAAGTAACTGATACAAAGCTGATTTATTCAGATTCCTTTGTTTCCTGTCTCACAGTTGAAGGTTACTGGAGGAACACTGTTGATTTAAAAGGCGTATGGGGAACACAAGATTGGCAAATACAGGGTAGGGAAGCTTTATTTAGAGCTTGCCTCATTCCTGTGCAAATGATCTTTTTAAATGACATGATTCAACAAACGTCCTGTCTGGGGTAAGCAAATATTAATTAAGTGAACACGCTCTGTATCCCCACACCTGCGAAATTCAACGATTGGCAATTCTTCCTGAATGTCATCGAGGAATAGCTAGATGCAAAGATTCAGGCTGCTACTTATAATTCTTCACTTTCCAGTCCCGGGGGGTGGTTAATTTTGCCAATGGATGTCAGGCACGTTTTTGGAATTCCTCAGGTGATTTCAAGATCAGCCAGCCAGACCCTCGCTTTATCTCGGATCAACACACGGGTATAGTTATAACATACAGTGTGGGTAAACTGTTCCAACAATGGGTACGGTCTAACACGTTAGCCGCAGTTAAGGAATATCTTACCACTCTTTCTGAAGATGTAGACTTGTAGGACTTTTTGCTAGGTTCTAGAAAGCCATGCTCTAAAAGATTCATATATGCTTTGTATAACGAGATCTGGAAGCTTTCTCAGATCGAAGCTGCTGCGTGCTTGAGGCAAATAGTTGTCGATAACGGCATGAACACTTTGACCAACAGAATTAATTCACTGACAAACATAGGCGGTCATTACAACATTGGCGGTAAAAGCCGCTTACCGCCGTGCAGAAGACCGCCAACACACCGCCGCGGCCGCGGAATTCCGCCACAGCTACTATGACCCACAGCACGCAATCCGCCAAAATTCAGACACCCACACAAGTCCGCTACACCAAAGGTCAGTGATAAACTGGCAAAAACAAATCCTCCACCATCACACAAACAGAAATACGCCCACACTATCACGACATACGAATCCACTCGGCGGTCTTTCAACCGCGGTATTCCATTGGCGGTAGACACCGCTGCGCTCAAAATACACACACATTTACAAAACACAGCCACATTGGACAATTCGAAATACACACACCTGATACACATACACACACCACTCCCACAAACCCAATACAATATAAAACACACACCCACATCACCCACAAACCCCTATGACCACAATTACAGAGAGAAGGCCAGAGAGAGACACTACAAACTACTACCAAGCATCCACAGGCACACAATAGCATCACCCACATAACTTCCACGCACCTCCCACAACACACCACTAAATATCACCACACACACCACCCCACACATCACCCACACCACCCCATGGCACGGCAAAGACACCCCAGGTTCTCTGAGGAGGAGCTCAGGGTCATGGTGGAGGAAATCATCCGGGTAGAGCCACAGCTTTTCGGATCACAGGTGCAGCACACCTCTATAGCTAGGAAGATGGAGCTATGGCGAAGAATCGTGGACAGGGTCAACGCAGTGGGACAGCACCCAAGAAATCGGGATGACATCAGGAAGAGGTGGAACGACCTACGGGGAAGGTGCGTTCCGTGGTCTCAAGACACCACCTTGCGGTTCAGCGAACTGGCGGCGGACCCCCACCTCCTCCCCCACAACTAACAACATGGGAGGAGCAAGTCTTGGCGATTCTGCGTCCTGAGGGCCTCGCAGGAGTAGATGGAGGAATAGACTCTGGTAAGTCAAAGCTTTACTATTACATCCCCCACCCTACCTGCATGCCAACACATACCCCCACCCTCACCCCCATCACTCCAACTCCTCACAAATGTCCCAATATCACAAACCGCCCATCCCAACACCAAGCCCTGCATGCAACAACAAAGCATGGACACCCATCACCAAAGCATGGCCACTGCAAATACCCATACACCCCCCTAAACCACCATCACACAAGGTCCCACACAGGAAAGCAAGCACTGGGGTACACGGTTACCCACCTATTGCACACCATGCCACACACAGATGTAATAAACATCCTTTTATACCCCTGCAGGACCCCTACCCAACGTCACCGGACAAGAGGGTCCACACATGTCCACACCACCAACAGAAGAGGCCCACAGTGATGACAGCAGCTCTGTCCAACTGGATCTAGATGACCAGCCCGGCCCATCGGGGACCTCGGGACAGTCGGTTCCCCTGACACAGTCACAGGCCACTACAGAGCTTCCCCCCTCTGGAAACACCAGCACAGCACCCACCCAGCGGGCCCATACCTCTGTCCCCAGGACACGTCAAGCAGCAGTGTGTCCACCACTACAGGGAACCCCGTCTAACCCACCACCCCAACAACATCAGGGACCTGGGGGCAGTGGTAGTGGGCACACAGTCCAGGGGACGGAGGCCCAGGAACACAGGGGAACTGGGAGGGCTGCTGTGCAACAGGGGGAGGACAGGCCAAGGGAACCCACTCTCCACGAGGCCCTCTCCTCCATCATGGGAGCCTACCACCACTTCCAGGAGACGATGGCAACAGTACTGGCCAAGTTTCAGAAGACCCAGGGCCTGCAGGAGGAACAGTATTTGGGCTTCAGGGAGGAACTCAGAACCATCAATTCCACCCTGGGCACCATCGTAGGGGTGCTGAAGGAAGTACTCAAAACCAGGAGGGACACTGTGGCACAACAAGGGGCCCCTGACACTAGCATGGACGATGAACTGCCCACCACCTCCGCCGGCGCTAGTGGACAGGACGCCCCGCCACAGGACCACCACACCAGCACCCCTCCCCCTGCAGAGGGAGAACCACCCAGCAAACGGTCACTGAGATCCAGGTCAAAGACAGAGAACGATGCCAAGACCCCCGCCAAGAAATGAGACCACCCTGAATGTCATTTTTCTGTCCCACTTTGTCACCCTGTCCATCCTCAAACTGCCCCAGCTCCACTTCCTATGCCCATTTGGGCAATACACCTGTGAGACTAATAGACTGGACTCTGCCATGGACATTCCTCCACCATCACCCCTCACCATTTTACAACCCCCTCCAATATTGAGCACTTAAATAAACACCCTTGAAGCACAAAACAATCTGGAGTCAGTCTGTGATTTCGAAATAGTGTATTAGCAATTACAGTGACAAAATGCTCTTTCAATTGTAATGTCAACATACCTATGTCACACAGCTCTCGTCCATGAGGAAACAAAGCAGATGTCACACTGTGGGACCCACATCTGTGAAATCGTAAGGGAAAGTGACAACTCATTGACGATACACTGGGTGAAAACGACAGACAGTAGAGAGGTAGCAGTGTTAAAGTACATGTAGTAGGCAGGTCTGCATTCTTACCTGTGTCTCACTGGAAATATTGTAGGATCACTGAGTTCCTGTTGTCCATGTCCTCTTCTTCTGCTTCCTCGTCTTTACTGTCCACAGGCTCCACAGCTGCAACAACACGGCCATCTGGACCATCCTCCTGCAGAAAAGGCACCTGTCGTCGCAAAGCTAAGTTGTGAAGCATACAGCAGGCCACGATGATCTGTCACACCTTCTTTGGTGAGTAGAATAGGGATCCACCTGTCATATGGAGGCACCTGAACCTGGCCTTCAGGAGCCCGAAGGTCCGCTCTATAATCCGCCGAGTTCACCCATGGGCCTCATTGTAGCGTTCCTCTGCCCTTGTCCTTGGATTCCTCACTGGGGTCAGTAGCCATGACAGGTTGGGGTAACCAGAGTCACCTGCAAATGGCGAGGGACAACTGTTAGACACACACTAACCTGTAGGGATATCCCCAGACCCAGACCACCATTCCCACTGTCTTGCTTCCAGGTGCTCACCTAATAGCCACACACGGTGCCTCTGGAGTTGACCCATCACATAAGGGATGCTGCTATTCCACAGGATGTAGGCGTCATGCACTGAGCCAGGGAACTTGGCTTTAACATGGGAGATGTACTGGTCTGCCAAACACACCATCCGCACATTCATGGAATGATAACTTTTCCGGTTTCTGTACACCTGTTCACTCCTGCGGGGGGTACCAAAGCCACATTGGTCCCATCAATGGCACCTATGATGTTGGGGATATGTCCCAGGGCATAGAAATCACCTTTCACTGTAGGCAATTCCTCCACCTGAGGGAAAGCGATGTAGCTCCGCATGTGTTTCAGCAGGGCAGACAACACTCTGGACAAAACTTTGGAAAACATAGGCTGGGACATTCCTGATGCTATGGCCACTGTTGTTTGAAATGACCCACTTGCAAGGAAATGGAGTACTGACAGGACCGGCACTAGAGGGGGTATTCCTGTGGGATGGCGGATAGCTGACATCAGGTCTGGCTCCTGCTGGGTACACAGTTCCTGGATTGTGGCACAGTCAAGCCTGTAGGTGATGATCACATATCTTTCCTCCATTGTCGACAGGTCCACCAGCGGTCTGTACACTGGAGGATGCCGCCTTCTCCTCACATGTCCCAGCGGACGGTGCCTATGAAGGACAACAGCGAGCACAGAGTCAACCAACTCAGAGGTACGTACCCACAGCTTACACAGAACACAAATCATAATCCGAAAAGTGGCCTGTATGAGTGTTGAGGCTAGGCCTAGGTATGTGTGATGCAGTTAAAACTTAAGCCGTGTGGGCCCCTGAAATGGCGGCTGCCTGACCTGTAAAGTGGGACAATGGGATGTGAGGTAGCTGTGCTGGCTTTGTACACCGTCGCGGTAGGCGGTCGAAGACCGCGGCGCAATGCTGCATTGGTTAACATTGGACCCTATGGGTCCCAGGAGCCAATGACGATGTACGCCGGCGGTCACGGTACGCACCGCCGCGGACGTGACCACCATTTTCTATCTGTTCAATCACTCGATACCTGATCTTCGACAGGAGAGGACCTACACTGCAAGTGCTGCTGTGACCTCGGGTTGGAAGAGCCAATGGCTCGAGTGTCTGGGGAAAGGGCCCCTGCCTTCACATCGGAGGAGTTGGAGAAACTCGTGGATGGAGTCCTCCCCCAGTACACGCTACTCTAAGGTCCTCCAGACAAACAGGTAAGTACACTGGGAGCATGCTGTATGGGCTATGCCTGTGTGGAGTGGGGTGGATGAAAGATGGGGGGTAGACTGAGGCGTGCATGAAACAACGATGAGTGCATGTGCCACATGGCAAGGGTAGGGATGGGGACCAATGACTGTGACGGTGCAGTTGGTAATAACATTTCTTTTCCCCCTGTACAATTCATGTAGGTCAGCGCCCACCAGAAAAAAGATATTTGGCGTGCCATCGCCAAGGACGTACGGACCCTGGGGGTCTACCACAGACGGAGCACCCACTGCCGTAAGAGATGGGAGGACATTCGCCACTGGAGCAAGAGGACGGCGGATGCTCAGCTGGGGATGGTCTCCCAATGTGGGAGGGGTGCCCGTTGCACCATGACCCCCCTGATGTTCAGGATCCTGGCGGTGGGTACCCGGAGTTGGATGGGCGCTTGGGGCATCACAGCAGCCACAAGGGGGTGAGTACACTCTCATCCTGCTGATTTTGCGCGCAGTGGAGGTGTCTGGGTGGGGGAGGTGGGCTGTGGATTTCCCTAGGCCAGAGCGAATTTAGTAGGCAAGGTCCCTCCGTAAGGCAGGGCATGAGGCACCCCACCGCACCTCTGTACAGTGCCAAGTACACCTAGTCATGCTCCTGTCTCATCCATGTGTGCAGATGTCATCCATAGCCTTGTAGGCCATCTCCCGGGGATTGAACAGTGGAGCCCAAGAGCGCGGCGTAGTGCAGGGGACTTCTGTGTCTGTCGTGTCCGCCAACGGTAGCGGTAATGCATGCACTCAACATGTCTTTCTTCTGTCGTTCCCCCCCTTTTTGTGGTCTTCCTGTTCTTGTGTGCATTAGCATCATCAGGCGGAGGAGAAGTGGCACCGGAGCAGGAGGGAGCTGCATCCCACATGGCTTGGAGGGTGAGACAGCGGACTCGGAGTTCACCAGTGGGACGGAGGGCGAGGGGAGCTCCACGGCGGGGACAGGAGCTGACACCAGTGACACAGACTCGTTCTCTGATGGGAGCTCTCTTGTGGTGGCGGCAACATCTGTGCCCCCCTGCATCTACAGGTACAGCCGCCACCCCCCTACCAGCACACCCTCCCAGCAGCCCCTCAGCCTTTGCCCCGTGCCCGCCAGCACCTGCCCTGCTGCCCAAGATGCCACTGCCATCATCCCCGCTGGGCCAGATAGGACCGCCAGCACCAGGCCAGCTGGGCCAGACACAACCGCCAGCACCAGCCCCGCTGGGCTAGAGAGGACTGCCAGCACCAGACCCGCTGGGCCTGACACGACCGCCAGCACCAGCCCCGCTGGGCCAGACACGACCGCCAGCACCAGCCCCGCTGGGCCAGACACGACCGCCAGCACAATCCCTGCTGGGCCAGAGAGGACCGCTAGCACCAGCCCCGCTTGGCTAGAGAGGACCGCCAGCACCCCCCAGGATACAGCAGTGGGCAAACCGCCCACTGGAGAGACTTGAGAGACTGTGGTTTTGCACTCCCCATGATTGAACAGTGGCCATGTGGCCCCCTCGTGGATTTGGCATCGTGCACTCAACCGGTTAAGGTGCCCCCCCTTTCCCTCCCCCTGAGGTGCCTGTTTGCAAAATCTCTGGAATATAGCAAGGTCAATGTACTTGTTCACATACCAATGTAAAACAGCTGTAGGCCAGCAGTAAACATAGCAGAGGGCACAGAGTGGGACCCAGATCTGTGAAATGGAAAGGCAAATTAACAAGTCAGGGTCCATACACTGAGTGAAAATGACAGACTTATGCTAGCTCAGACAATAGTATGAGATGTGGGAAGCAGTTACATCTTCTTACCTGTGTCTCACTGGAAGTATTGCATGATGATGTTGATCGGTTGTCGAAATCTTCTTCCTCTGCCTCCTCTTCTTCACCGTCCACAGGCTCCACAGCTGCCGCAAGACCACCATCTGGCCCATCCTCCTACAGAAAAGGCACCTGGCTTTGCAAAGCCAGGTTGTGCAGCATACAGCAGGCCACGATTATCTGGCACACCTTCTTCTGTAAGTAGTATAAGAAGCCACCTATCAGATGGAGGCACCGGAATCTGGCCTTCAGGAGGCCGAAAGTGCGTTCTATAATCCTCCTAGTTCGCCCATGTGCCTCATAGTAGCGTTCCTCTGCCCTTGTTCTAGGATTGCTCACTGGGGTCAGTAGCCATGACAGGTTGGGATAACCAGAGTCACCTGCAAATGTCGAGGGACAACTGTTAGACACACACTAACCCTTAGGGACAACGCCATACCAAGACATCTATGTCAACTGTGTTGGGACCTTGGCCTCACCTATTAGCCATACACAGGGCCTCAGGAGTTGCCCCATCACATAAGGGATGCTGCTATTCCTCAAAATGTAAGCGTCATGCACTGAGCCAGGATACTTGACATTCACATGGGAGATGTACTGGTGTGCCAAACACACCATCTGAACATTCATCGAATGGTAGCTTTTCCGGTTTCTGTACACCTGTTCATTCTTGCGGGGGTACAAATGCCACATGTGTACCATCAGTGGCACCAATGATGTTAGGGATATGTCCCCGGGCATAAAAGTCACCTTTCACTGTGTGAAAATCCTCCACCTGAGGGAAAACGATGTAGCTGCGCATGTGTTTCAGCAGGGCAGATAACACGCTGGCCAACACGTTAGAGAACATTTGCTGGGATATCCCTGATGTCATGGCCACTGTTGTTTGAAAAGACCCACTGGCCAGGAAATGGAGTACAGACAGAACCTGCACTAGAGGGGGGATTCCTGTGGGATGGCAGATAGCTGAAATCAGGTCTGGCTCCAACTGGGCACACAGATCCATGATTGTTGCACGATCAAGTCTGTATGTGATTATGATGTGTCTCTCTTCCATTGTCGACAGGTACAATAGGGGTCTGTACACCAGAGGATGCCGCCATCTCATCACCTGCCCCAGCAGATGTGCCCTATGGAGGAGAACAGCGAGCAGAGGGTCATCCAACTCTGAGGTATCACAATGTGTTATTTGCTGAAACGTTGGTAATAGGTGTGATGCAGTTTTTATCCATCTCATGTGGCCCCCTGAAATGGCGGCTGCCTGACCTGTAAGGTGGGACAAGGGGAAATGAGGTAACTGCGCTGGCGTTGTACACCGTCGCGGTGGGCGGTCGAAGACCGTGGCGCAATTCAGCATTGGTTAACATTGGGCCCTATGGGTCCCAGGAGCCAATGACGATGTACGCCGGTGGTGACGGTACGCACTGCTGTGGACGTGACCACCATTTTCTATCTGTTCACTCACTTGATACCTGACCTTCAACAGGAGAGGATCTACACTGCAAGTGCTGCTGTGACCTGTGCCTGGAAGCGACGATGGCTACAGTGTCTGGGGAAAGGGCCCCTGCCTTCACTTCGGAGGAGTTGGAGAAACTGGTGGATGGGGTCCTCCCCAGTACACGCAACTGTACGGTCCTCCAGACAAACAGGTGAGTACACTTGGAGCATGCTGCGTGGGCAATGCCTGTTTTGAATGGTGTGGATGGAAGATACATGGGGGGGGCTGAGACCTGCATGTGAGGATGGTGAGTGTATGTGCATCAGGGCATGGGTGGGAACTGGTGGGCAATGAGTATGACGGTCCGGATAATTTCCTTTCCTCCTGTACCTTTCCTCTAGGTCAGCGCCCACCAGAAGAAGGGTATTTGGCGTGCCATCGTCAAGGACGTCCAGACCCTGGGGGTCTACCATAGATGGAGCACCCACTGCCGTAAAAGATGGGAGGACCTGCGCCGCTGGAGCAAGAAGACTGCGGAGGCCCAGCTGGGGATGGCCTCCCAACGTGGAAGGGGTGCCCGTCGCACCATGACCTCCCTGATGTACTGGATCCTGGCGGTGGCGTATCCGGAGTTGGATGGGCACTTGGGGGCATTAGAGCAGCCACAAGGGGATGAGTACACTCTCTTTCAGCTGACTCTGCGCGCATTACGCGGTGTCTGGGTGGGGGAGGTGGGCTGTGGGTTCCCCTAGGCCAGGGCGAACTTGGTATGCAAGGTCCCTTGTGGCACCCAAACCCCACTAGTGGTAATAGCCATCTACACCTAGTCAGGCTCCTGTGACTTCCAGGTGTGCAGCAATTGGGCTTAGGCCTCGTACACCATGGGCATGTGAATTTGCTAGGAACTGTTAGTGCATGGCTTAGTGCATAGGGCTGCTCCCTGTGTGTTGTGTCCGCCAACGGTAGTGGTGTTGCATGCACTGAACATGTTTTTCTTCTGTCTTCCCCCCCTTTTTGTTTTGTCTCCCTGTTCTTGTGTGCAATAGCATCATCTGGTGGAGGAGCAGTGGCACCGGAGCAGGAGGGAGCTGCAACCCACTTGGCCCTGGAGTGTGAAGCACCGGAGTCTGAAGCCACCAGTGGGACAGAGGGCGAGGGGAGCTCCACGACGGGGACAGGAGCATACACCAGTGACAGCGACTCCTTCTGTGATGGGAGCTCCCTTGCGGTGGCGGGCACCTCTGTGCCCACTGCATCAACAGGTACAGCCACCACCCCCCATACCAGCATCACCCTCCCAGCAGCCCCTCAGCGTGTGTCCCGTGCCTGCTCACCCAGGAGGGTGGGCATCTCCTTCGCCCCAGGTGCCTCAGCCCCTGCCCCAGTCAGCCCTGCTGCCCTCAGTGAGGAGGCTATTGACCTCCTGAGATCCCTCACTGTTGGGCAGTCTACCATTTTGAATGCCATCCAGGGTGTTGAGAGCAATTTGCAAAAACAACTGTATACCTGGAGGGCATTCATTCTGGGCAGGCAGCCCAACAGAGAGCATTTCAGGCTCTGGCCTCAGCACTGATGGCAGCTATTGTCCCTGTGTCCAGCCTCCCCCCTCCAACTTCCTCCACCCAGATCCAATCCCCTGTATCTCAGCCTATCCCAAGCACACCATCAGACAAGCATGCACACTCATCAACACACAAGAGTGGACATGGCAAACATAAGCACCACACATCCCATAAGCACTCACACAAGCACCATATCCATGCAGACACAGCAACATCCACTGCCTCTGTCCCCCTCCTTCACGTCCTCCTCCTCCCTCCCAGTCTTGTCTCCACTCACACCTGCATGTACTACATCCTCAGCCACTACCTCCATCACCAGCACGCCCATCACCACACACCGCTCATGTGCAATCACCACCCCCACTACCATGCACACATCCCCAGTGTCCTCTCCCAGTGTGTCTGTGAGCCCTCCTCCCAAAGTACACAAACATAGGCACACACCAACCCAACAGCCTCCGGCCCATGCACCTTCACCCAAATTCAGCAAACGTACACTTCCTACAACCACTACCTCTTCCTCCACTCTCAAACCCCCTCCATCTTCCCATCCCAGTGTGTCTAAAAAACCTTTCCTGGCAAACTTTGACCTCTTCCATTCACCTCCCCCCCCCGTCCTTCCCCTAGGGCCAGACTTTCCAGGTCCCAGCCCAGCACCTCAGCCACCAAATCCCCAGGCACAGTGGTGCCAGCAACGGCTGGGTCATCGAGTGCGCCACCCATCAGGGCTGCCAGTGCGCCACATAGCGAGGGCAAGGACATTCTGCCACCTGCCAAGGTGAGGAAGGTGCCCACATCCCGGAGGGAGAAGCCGCACCTACCAGCCACCAAGGACTCCGCCAAAACAAAAGGGGACAGTGGCAAGACACCTGCGACACCATCAAAGGTGGGGAAGGGGCAAAAGCAGAAGAGCAGGTCAGGACAGGGCACGGTGGCACCGACTGAGGGACTAGTGTCACCCCTCCTGTCCACGACTACACCAACCTGTACGGCGGCGAACACCGCAACCTGCCCCGCCACCTGCACCGCCATCAGCACTGCCACCTGCACCGCCACCAGAACCGCCACCTGCACAGCCACCTGCACTGCCACCGGCACGTCTGCAGCCTCAGCAACAGTCCCCAGAATCATCCCCAGTAGGCAGCCGTCCGAGGCTGCAGGAGACATCCTGCTGTGTCCCTCAACAGGTGCTGACACATGCACCACCGCCACCACAGACACCGCCGCAAGCACCACCACCAGCCCCGTGACGTGCTCGGACAGTGGCACCACCGCTGACATGGCTACCATTCCCAGTGGTCAGTCGTCCGAGGCTGGTGGAGACTTCCTGGACCCTGCCCAGCTTCCATGAGGCATGACTTCCATCACTGTTTGCCCTGCAGGTGGAAGGCGAAGCCGCAGCAGTGTGGGGTATGTCTCTGCCTCCATGGCGTGTCATGCTACCTGTTCCTAGGCAATCTCGTGGCACACACACCCAGGTGAGGGAATGGGACCGGCCACACTGCATGTGGAGCACTCTGGGCACAATGCCCCCTCCAGAACCAGTGGAGAAAGACATCCACTACCTCAGTCCTTGGCAGGATGAAGCACTCTGGGCACAATGCCCCCCTCCAGAACCAGTGGAGACTGTTATCCACTTGAGAGACTGTGGCGTTGCACTCCCCCTGATACAGCAGTGGGCAAACCACCCGCTGGAAAGACTTGAGAGACTGTGACTTTGCACTCCCCAGGATAAAGCAGTGGCCAAACCACCCACTGGAAAGACTTGAGAGACTGTGGCTTTGCACTCCCCAGGATAAAGCAGTGGGCAAACCACCCACTGGAAAGACTTGAGAGACTGTGGCTTTGCACTCCCCAGGATAAAGCAATGGGCATGGAGCCCCCTCGTGCAGCAGTGGCGTTGTGCGTTCATCCGGCTGAGGTGCCCCCCCTTTCCTTCCCCCTGAGGTGCCTGTTTATTTTCGATCTGATGCCCCTGCAGTGCTCTCTCCGTTTCGAGTCAGGTATCTTGTGTGGGCTTCACCCATGCATTTTGGGACCACTGGTCCACGGACAATGATTGGTACACTATCCAGATTTGTGTAGTTGGTGTACATATTTGTATATACTGAATTTTGAACTTTCACTATCATATTTTTCATGATTACAATTGTTACAATCATTTAATTTTGTCCTTGCGTTCTTCCAGGGGGTGAGGGGGTGTATATGTAATGTTGCTTCATGTATTTGTGTGTATGGTGTTGTGGGTGAGGGTGGGGGTATTGCGTGTTGCCTGTGTGTGTCACTCTCTTTTCCCTCCCCCTGTGTTGTAGGTGCAGTACTCACCGTGGTCGTCGACGGCGCCTTCCTGCTCCTGATAGAGCAGGAGGAAGACCAGCATGGGCAGGACGTGTAGTTCGGGCTCCATGGCGTCCTGGTTCCTCGTTGGGTGTCGAGAGGTGAGTGGTTTCCCTTCTGTGTACTGTTTCCACCGTGCTTTTGATAGTGTTGGTTCCATCCCGGAAAAGGTGGCGGATAGGCCTGTTGTTATACGGTGGGCGGTACTTTGTCCTCCGCGTGTCTGTTGGCGGTTACCGCTGCGTTGTTTGTTTCTACCGCCGTGTCGGTCGGAGTGTTAAAGTGGCTGTCTATGTTGGCGGTTTCCGCCGTGGTCGTGATTCCATTTTTTTCCATTGGCCTGTTGGCAGTATTACCGCTACTTTAGCACCGTTCGCCAGGATTGTAATGAGGGCCTATATCTCTTGGTATTTTTTTGCCATTGATTTTAACACATTTTAAAGAAGATTTTTTGCTAGTTTTTATGCTTTTAGTCCAGAGCATTTTTAGCATTTGGATTCATTCACCTTCTGTGGTGTCAAGATATGGCGGCATACTTGTTACAGCAATGGGGAGGGTGTAGTGAATCCTAGTTTGTTTTAATGGGATACAGGAGTTAGCTTAGCCTGTGGCTTGCAGACTCGTGCCCCCGTCACCCAGTGACTTTTACCCTACTTAGCTTGCTCTGTTATAGCACATTTATTTAATTTAATCTTTTAAGATTGCTGCCTTGTTTTGAGTTTTAGGCCCATGTTTTAGTTTCCATTATCAGTGCCACCGGGCTAAGGCGTCAAGATCAAGCGACAAAGACAAACAAATTATAGGTGTTCACTTTAGGTACTTTCCTTCTTCATGCTTTCAAGGGGATTGTTTATATTAATTGCCGTCCCAAGCATGCCTTGTTATCTATTGTTTGGGAATAAACCTAGGTCACGGGCCAAGTAGATCTGTATAAATACTCCTCACTTTAACAGATGGTCAGAGGGATTCTGACCAGATGCCATCGCTGCTATTGATGCTGCACGTCTCCTTGACGCTGACCCAGTCTTCGTGTTCCTACGGAGTCTGAGCTAGAGACCTCATTCCAAGATAACGAGGGTTAGGGGCTCTTCTCATGGACATGGCACTGGCAGATTAGGTTTAACATACCTAGCTCTGCTCTAGGTTAGAGGTTAGGCCTATCATGCTAGGGTATTAAGAGGACATATTACACACTTCATGTCATCTCATGATATTGTAAGATGGTGGGAGGCTTTGTATTAATGGCTCTTGTCTTTACAATTTTATTTCTTGCACTGTTCATTATCCTAATCATTGCAGCCCATGCAACTGATCGCAGATTGCACTTTTACTAAAATAAAACCTATTGAAACTTTACTGCATCTTCTTCATTGCCTGTGTGTGATTGAGACATGTTGTTAATCTTAGAAAGGGTTAAACTCCGTTTAACCACAAAGCTCCCTGAGATGTGATACTCTTGAGTCCATGCGCTAGTACTGCTTGTGAGCCGAAAGGGTTGGGACGACAGATACGATTTGTTGTAGGACTGGCATAGTCGCCTACAAACATGAGTACTGTCATCCTTAAACCAGCAGTCTTGCCCAGTGCAAGAGTCCAACTACGACACCCTCAAAATAGTGCCACTTTTGCATTAAAAAAGGCGCAAACGTGGTGCTAAATTTTCTTAAATCTGGGCCTTACTGTCTTTCTACAATAGTCTCCAGTACCTCCCTCTTGTAGTTATCAGGCATGTATAGAACACTCAAGCGCTTAAAGGTTTTCATAGTGGTGAATTTGAAAAGACCTGATTTTGATCCCAGTGGAGGGGAATACTCTGTCGCAAATGTGACGGCTATCCCATCTGTCGTGTTACGATCCCATTATTTTCCATGGAGGCCGTAATATGGCGGACAGGATATCCGTCATGTTTGTGATGGAGTATTCCATCTGCTGAGATCAAAATCAGGCCCTAAATATTAATAGACAAAAAAAGAGAACACACATTCACGTGAAACTCATTTGATGAAAAACTATTTAAACTAAGCAAATAATAATTTTGCCAAAGAATTAATCAACCTCAAACTTCTCACTTTTGGATAGTTTTTGACAGAAATCCGTCATGCTCCCAGTACTTGACATGTTCTAAATATTTATTAAGCAGTTTCAAAAAGACCACGCTTGTTATAAGAACAGTTTTTGAATCATTTAGAAAAAAAACAGTGTGCTCCCCAAGTGCAAAACAAAAATATCACGAGAAGAGAATCAAAACAGTACATTAATATTTCTTGACATAGTTTAGTGGATCTATCTATGAAAATCCAGACAGCCTGCTGTTTTTTTAACCTATTACATAAATAACTCAGTTCATAATTCGCCAGGAAGATCAAGTGCTGGCCACAGCGGGGATGTGGAAGTTTGTATAGCCTGTTCGAAAAAGTGGGTCGAGTGACCATGTCTCTTGGAGGAGACATATGTCATGTTCGTCAATAAAGGAGGAGAAGGATGGAAGGGGAAGAATAGATTTCAGACCTGCCACGTTCCACGAAACAAGTTGTATCCCAGTCGGTGGATGAACTATCCTGTCTAAATGCCTGGGGTTTGTATGGTTGGCTGTAGGGGGTTGGTCTGGCAGATGTGGTTGAGTGAGCAGAAGTGGGTTGATATCAATGTTTACCCGTGGGGCCTGGGTTGGTTGGTGATGTTCCTCTGTTGGAACTGGCCTGGTCCTGATCCGGGAAGTGCTTGCAGGCCTAGCCAGCAGCACTTGGTTTGGTAGGAAATGCGCCTGCAAGATGAAAGGTGCATCGTTGTCATGATTGCTCAGTGGGCTGGCAGTGGTCTTGGTGTCATGGGTAGGGGAGAGAATACATGGGCAAACAGTGGTGGGGTAGAAGGTAGATCTGGGGGGATAGATGTTAGAAAGTTGCAAGGTTTGCCTGCGTAGATTTTGAGTGAGGCTGTGAGTCAATCATTTTTACCAAGAGTGGATAAATTTTCTGCTGGGTGGTAACTCGAGCACTCCTCATGGAGCGTAGGTGGCCTGGGGTATTTAAACTGGATGCGTGAGTGTGCTGGTGGGCTTGTTCTTGCATCTAGAGCCACCAGGTTGTTCACCATGGTCCCGTCCTTGAGTGTCAGTTTTAGGATGTCAAAGTGAGTTCCCGGGTCTGGCCGTCGTACTACATTAATTAGGTCCTTGCGTATTATGGATCGGCAGCCTCTAACATGGCGAATCCAATGGATTGCCTTGTTTTTGATAGAGTCTGCCCCTTCCTTGCGTGTCAGTGTGGTTAACTTGGGAACGTTAACCATTAGAACTATATTACCTGAATGGGACCGATCGGTGGCAGGTTGTGCAGAGTATTTTGAGGCAGTGTTGCTCATGGGTTTGAGGGTTTTATGATGGATGTCTAGTGGATTTCCTATGCCTGAATTGTGGAAAAAGGGTGTCTGGTAAGAGTTCGTGGTCTTATCTCCGATGGGGAGGGGCCCGACTTGGCTAGAAGCTGAGAAGTTGGGCGGGTTTGTTATGATGCCTGATAGGGTTGGGATTTGGACAAGGTTTGTGGTGGCCGTATTATTTGCGTGAGTTAGCTGTTTTACTATTGCAATTAATGAGTTAACCATATGCTTGAGTTCTGTAACTTCCTTCTTTAGAACTTGTATGCATTCAATATGTTGTGGGGTTACGTGAGGAAAATGCATATTTGTGGCTGCTGGCCCATCTGCCAGGGTGCCTGGGTCGATGTCGTCGTGTGATTCAGGGAAGTTGATTAAGGGATTAAAACGGTTGCTGAGCAGGATAAAATCGTTGGTGGCCAGTGGTAGTTCTTCTACAAGAGAAGGGGCGGTATAGGTGATAACGTTCCTACTCTTGCCCTGCCCTGTAGTGTCAGTGACTTGTTGTCCACGTTTCACAAAAATCTCAGCGATTTTCATGGGACCTTCCTTCCTGTTAATTGATGTGGGCTCCCCCCCAGTTTCTGTAGAATTAGTTCCCTGGGTGCTAGTTAATATTCCATTGCATTCACCCAGGAGAGAGTCGATTCTATCCATGACGCAGTTGCTAGCTGCGTGCTTGTGCCTTTTTCCCTTGGCTTTTAGAACGACCCCGGCCCCAGCCTCTATTGCTTTCCTTTTGCCCATCTGGTGTTGATGTTGGTGCAAGGTTGATCTATAAGGTGTCGGATTTAGTAGAGCAGCTTACTGAGGTCACAGAGTTGGCAATAGCAAATGGGGCTAAGTCCAAAGAGGCCTACTTGGGTGGTAGATGTCGGGGGGTGGCCCAGCCCAGCCTCTGTCAGCCGATGACGGGCGCAGGACGGGCCCGCCCTTGGCACGGGCTTCGCACGGGCGCGGCCTGCGCGCGTCCCGCGCAGCGGGCGCGCTACGTGAGATTTAAAGGGCTCCTGCCCGGTGAAGGAAAGTTTTTGGCGCAACCCGAGCAGCGGGCGCGCTACATGAGATTTAAAGGGCTCCTGCCCGGTGAAGGAAAGTTCTTGGCTCGACCCGAGCAGCGGGCGCGCTACGTGAGATTTAAAGGGCTCCTTCCCGGTGAAGGAAAGTCCTTGGCGTGTCCCTTGTGAATATTCTGTGAGTCCATTGGATAACATATGTCGTACTTCATTTTTCTACAACCTGAAGTTGTCACTAAAATGTTTTGTCATAATGTACAAACTTGTAAGTAACTTACGTGGTGTATTTTATTCACTTATTCAAGGATAAAATATACATGCATGAATAGAATTAACTGTATAATGGGGTTAAATAAGCATGCATCTGTAATATAAATAAAAATGTAAAAAAACTCGAAAAAATTATTTTAAATATATTAACATTTAATATCCTCCATATTATCTGAAAATTACACATTGGATGTAATTCAAATATAAAAAGGTGTGCGTTGACATGATAACTGTTTTCTAAATCAAATTTTAGTTGGAAAGTAACTTACAAATACATTGCAATACAAACAGTGGATTTATGATAATAAGAGATTTTTTATAATATAAAATATATTTTTATATTAGTTTAAAAATTTTAATGTGGAGTAAGTTACTCAATAATGTGGAGGTTACGCAATTTTACACAGTGAACTCATCCTGATGACGGCAGAACAAGTGATGTGAATTCTAGGCCTATATCCTTTTTACTTGGGGCCACCACACATAGGATGAAGTGGAGGTATATATCCCCCTGTGGTCCAGATGGGAGAGACCCTACTGAGAATGTAACACTGAGGAGGTGTGTTTGAACTCCCCATTTTTTCCACCACCTCAGGCTGTAGCACCCCCTGATTCCAGATGGAAAAATTTCCTTTTTCACCTGTTGAAGTGTACATTTGAGCTTGGGCGTGTGTCTGTTGTGGCCTGGGGATGGGAGTTGGGGTACATGTTATGATTTTTTTTTGTGAAACAACAGCACCACAACATTGACATGGATCGGGGTATAGAATTGCTCTGACTGACAGGGGGACGGGCAATGGAACCACACTTCACCATGGCATTAGATCAAGTAGATTCTCCACCCATGTATAACATCATAACTTGGAATTTATGGGGACTGGCCACCCCAAGCCGTCGTCATCAGATATTCTCCTATTTGAGACATAGACAGACACACCTTGCATAGCTGCAAGAAACTCAGATGGCAGCCACAGCGAAATTATATAGAAGATGAAGAGGCCAGATTGTTGGCACCTCCTATTTGGCAACTGCGAGGGCGGTACTCATTTAGGTGGTACCCGCTGATGATCACCCACTGTTCAGTAGACTCTGAAGAGCAATATGTAGTGGTTGAAGGGGCGCTGGATGGAGCAGCGATCACACTGCTGATGCTTTATACACAAAACAGTAACCAACAACAATTCCTAGAAAGTTTATCCTCTACTATGATACGCAGCCTGACTGAGCCGAGTATATGGGGTGGAGATTTTAACTGTGTACAAGATGCTACACTGGCAGCTAGCATCGCACACTCATTTGAAGAATGTCTTGGACACAAACATTTGCACGATATACTGTGCTTCATGCATATCCCCCACCCCACCTTGATGGAATATTGGTATTTCTCACCAGCCCATCAGCTGCACACTAGAACTGATCTTTTCTTCTATAACCCAGAAATGGTGCCATATGTTTGGGTCCCCGAGTACTTAGACTGCACACTTTCGGACTTCAACCCTCTCAAGATGACAATACATGGGGTAGACAATGTACATGGATAGCTACTTTGAAGACACACCCAGTTCTACATGACACAGTGTTTTGTGAAGCTATAGGCACACGTATTAGTCACTATTGCAATGAAAATGGCATTACTGTTTCCGATAGGTGGAATGGGATGCATTCAAGGCACTCATATGGGGCCTAAGTATTAATACCACATATGGCGTGAAACTCGCACTACACACACAGATCTTGGATCTGTAAAATACCACAACGGAAGTGGAGGTGCAAGTGGGAGAGGGCTTTGGGAATGGAAACAACATCACAACCCTTTGAAAGGCCCACATGGCCTTAGTGGACAGACTTGGGAAACTAGATTATGCAGAAAATGCGGCTAAGCAACATGCTGAGGGGGATAAGGCGAGAGTGTACTGGCTTTGCTCTTGCCATCAGAAGCCCCTAGATCCCAGGTAAACACCATTAGTTCCCAGAATGGGAACACCCTTCACGTGTAGGCAGATATTAATAAAGTCTTCATAGATTAGTTCAGCTCCTTGTATGAGGCAACAGATGCGAATGGCGGCCCACCTTTGCAAGAATATATAGACAATTTGGCAAACCTAAGACTTGCCCCTTGGCATCACCATGCTCTTGACGACCGACTGATGATTGAGGAGGTCCGACTTGTAATTCACCAGATAACTCGTAACAAGACTCCGGAGATGGTTGGGCTCCCGAATGAATTTTATTCAGCCTATAAGATGATACTCGGCCCTAAGATCTCCAGATGTTTCACCTTGCCAGGGACAAGGGCACTCAGCCTGCATCCATACAGGCATTGCTGATTACGGTCCTTCTTAAACATGACTGAGACCTCTTGGAGATGCTCTCCTGTTGGCAGCTGTCCCTCCTCAACACTGATTCTAAAATCTTCAGGAAGGTCATCACAAATAGGTTAATGCGTTTGTTACCACTCTGGTCCAACAAGACCAGAACAGCTGTATTCCGGGAAGGAATATATTTCTTACCTTAAAGCATTTTTCCACCTCATGGAGGAAAACCCTCAGGTGAACTCACCACACACAGCTTCATCCCTAGACACTGTAAAAGCTTTTCATACCCTCGGATGGCCCTACCTCATGCAGTTGCTGAAGGGAATGGGATTGAGGCTCAAGATATTGTGGTGGATAGAACTCATCTATGCTACCCCAGTTCCCCGGGTCCACGCGGGTAGAGAGATTTCCAATGCCTTCAGTGTGTGCAGGGGCATAAGGCAGGGTTGCCCAATACCACTGAACATATTTGTCCTGCCGATGAAGTCCCTGGTGGCATATTTCATCTACAGGGTTCACACTGGGGGATCCCAGGTGGAAATACCTTGGAAGCCATCTTTCTAAACACAGATGACACAGTGTTGTACCTGCAACACATGGGCAGAGATCTGCTGCAAGTGATGGAGACACTAGACAAATTTGGTGCAGTCTCCGGTTTGAAATTAAACTGGGTAAAATATTGCCTGTTCCCCCTCAAAAAACTCTTGGACCAAGAGCACAGGGATTCCCTCACACTGGCCTGATTTGGAGGATCGATACCTTTAGATACTTTGGGGTTAATGTTTGCCACTCCGATGAGGACCTTGTGCAGGGAAACTTGGGAACAGTGGTGACTAGTGTAGGGGTGTGGAATTTAATAAAATATCTACTTGTCAATGGGACAGGTTGATTAATAAATCTACTTGTCCTGTAAAAAGTCTACTTGTCCCTTGGTGCCATGTAGTATGACAACAGATTATGGCAGCAATCTCATTACAGAAGAGCTTTGATAATAGCCTCTCTGAATATGGCAGGGCTAATACTATAGTAGGGCTTGAATACTAACAATTTCCTTGTCATTGCACTTTTTCACAGATCTACATACTGGGGCTGGAGGTAGCGGTAAGCAATAATTTCAGAGCTGGAATGCACTTTTGAGTCTGTGCAAACCTACTCACTTCCATGTTTTAAGAGTTTTCATCAGCTCTTCTCTAATCTTTTCCTACACCGAGAAAGGTTGGACATAACTCCTGACAAGAGCAGAAGTAAAACTTCTTCCAAGGTTGGGGTAAAAGTGGTTAGAGGGAAAGTGAACTTGTAAACGCTCAACAGATTTTTGCATGAGCAAACTACACATGCATATTTGCTCATATTAAAATACAGTTCACAAATATTGCAAGGAGTACGATTTCCTGGTCTACTTCTGTATATTGTTTTGATATTTATGAAATACGTAAATCTGCACTAATGCAAAGACATATACCATGGGTGCAGTTTTGTGACCTTTAAAAATTGGGTCCCTAATTAAGTATGGCGTTAACAAAGACCTTTTGTTTTTATCAAAACTCTATTTCTCTCTCTATTCATCTATCAGCTGACATCAGTGTGAGTGACAGCATTCTGCTCTTTCACAAGGAGCATATTGGCACACAAAGTAGTTTTGTTCAATTCTGGGAACTACTGTGGCAATGAGTGCTTTTTGAGACCAAAAAATATTTTTGCTTTTTCCCAGTGTTTATTGCAAAGGTGAGAGCCCAGCAGCTGCCACAACAATAAAGTTTTACAGAAGCCATGTCAAAACAAGACACACATTGACAAAAACAAAACGACTGACTACCAATGTCAGACTTATTTGCTTTGCCAATGCTTGTTTATTTTCATGTTTCCCATAATCTTGCTGAATGTGATTACACTGCTTTTCCATTATGAATATTTTTTGGGAAACACTAGCATGCACCAACACAATAGACTAAATGATGCTTCAAAGAAATGGTTCTTAAAATTTCACAGTAGTTAAGCAAAACGTTTTTTTTCCTGGTTGCAATTTTAGTGAACATTATGGGGGTCATTCCTACCCTGGCGGTCCGAGACCACCAGGGTAGGGGATGGAGGAAGCACCGCCAACAGGCTGGCGGTGCTTCTTGGGCTATTCTGACCGCGGCGGTAAAGCCGCGGTCAGAAAAGGGAAGCCGGTGGTTTCCTGCCGGCTTCCCGCTGCCCCTGTGAATCCTCCACGGCGGCGCTGCAAGCAGCGCCACCATGGGGATTCCGACCCCCTTCCCGCCAGCCTGGTTCCGGCGGTTTTCACCGCCAGAACCTGGCTGGCGGGAACGGGTGTCATGGGGCCCCTGGTGGCCCCTGCAGTGCCCATGCCACTGGCATGGGCACTGCAGGGGCCCCCTAACAGGGCCCCACATTGATTTTCAGTGTCTGCTTGGCAGACACTGAAAATCGCGACGGGTGCAACTGCACCTGTCGCACACCAGCAACTCCGCCGGCTCCATTCGGAGCCGGCTTCCTCGTTGCTGGTGCTTTCCCGCTGGGCGGCCGGGCGGCCTTTTGGCGGTCGCCCGCCAGCCCAGCGGGAAAGACAGAATGACCGCTGCAGTCTTTTGACCGCGGTACGGTCTTCTGGCGGTTCCCGCCAGGCGGGCGGCGACCGCCGCCCGCCGCGGTAGGAATGATCGCCTATATTTTGAAAGCAAAGAATCATCCAATCTTGCTTTCAAGCTTCTGCAAATTTGCCCCTAATCAAATAGCATTCTGGGAGTATTATGCATATCCTCAAATCGTTAAGCTTTGCAAACTTGTGTACACATGTCTTACTGGAACCACTGTCAGTAGTGCAGTCCAATCTTACATTTATTTAGAGCGCTCATCCTAATAAGAAGGTTTTTGCATTACTGAACCATAAACACAAGTTTGAACATCATTAAAGTATAGACTCAAGCATTACCCGAACTGCAGATAACATTCCCTTCCATGATCCGTAATGTGGTACTGTAAATTGGCAGTGAAACAGTCTGTACTACAGGAGGTTGGGCCTACTTGTGCCAAGGACAAAATAATCATGAAAACTTGTTGTCCTTGACCCCAAACAATATGTCCTGGGCATCGGGTTATAGGAATTCCACACCCCTGCTAGTGTGAGCCTTTCTCTGGCCTTTTGGAGATCCCTTCCACTGTACCTAACAGGAATGTGGCAATAGCCAAAATATTGGTGCTTCCTAGATTGCTAGACCACTTTTCAGTGTTCCCTATTTTCTTGACCCAGCACTTTTTCACAGATCTGAATATTGTCCTCTCTGACCTAATCTGGGGCACGGGGAGGAAAAGAGTGGCACTACACAAGCTATATGCCCCACTAGAAAAAGGAGGGCCCGTGGCACTTAGGAATAACCTTTACTATGCAGTGGCCCGATTGCATTAGCCCATGCAATGGCTCTCAGATGTCCTTAATCCCAAATAGATGACCTCTACGAGGGAAATCAGGGGTTGCAGAATCGAAGATTGGTTGATGGACCCTCAGTAGGATGCCCCACCCTCTAAAAGCTGCTGGCACATATATATGCAGCCCAAGCATGTCCCATCACCATACTCACAGAACCTTCCACTATAGGTGCTCCCAGCTTTCTGTAGAGTGGCTGACTCTATGGTGGCCAGACCAGACAGAACCCATAACATCTTCAAAAATACAGCTATAGATTAGCCATGGTAATGACAGAAGGGCAGTCATAGTGACCTTTAGGGCACTACCGAAAGCTTGCATCACAAATTTGTTAGCCCTGAGGAATAAATGAGTCCTATTTATCGACCAGGATCTCATGCACAGGCAATGGTCCTCCTCAGTGGAACATGCCTAAAAAGTATCCAGTAATGCCTGCCTGAATTATACCCTGTTTAACTACCTGCATCAGACATATCTTACCCTCATATCTATCCATCACATGTTCTCTGGGGTTGTCCCAAAATAGCCAAGATTTCCATGCTCAGAGGTGAACTTTTACCACATTGTGTGGGCCTGTCCTTAGATTGGATGATTGCTGTCACAGACTGTGATGTTACTGGCAGAAATTATAGACTAGGCCCTGCCTGTGAACCCCACACCACGCTTACTGAGGCCATTACCTCGCAAACGTAAGAACAGGTAGTCCATGAAATGCATGAACTTAGCATATGGCCTGCTCAAGCACCGTATTGCAGTGGGGTGAAAATCCTATGATGCTCCCTGATACCACTCTGGCTACATGAACTTTCCAAGTGGGCCACAGTGGAGATCACACCCTTGCGTTCATGGCCAACAACACGAGGCAGTACCTCAGTGGGGCACTTGGAACACATATATGGATACATTGACTGCAAAGACAGACAAGAGACAGCCTTGAGGGTGCACAAACCTCTCTCCACTAAATTCCCACTACAGTCACTGGGAAAAGGGCATGACTTCTATCTAGGTTAAGTGAGTAGTGCCCACGCTGCATCACACTAGGTTAGACTCATATTCTACTCCCACCGCTAATTGATTGGAAATGTTATGTTAATATCTGTCCATGGCTTGAGCTTGAAATCCCCATCCACTGAATGATAGCATGCTACACAGGAACACTACATGCCCTTAGAGAGAGATGCTAGTTTGTTTTCACACACCTAAAACATTTAAACCCCTGTTGTGCACCATTATTCCTTCCTTCTTGTCAAGAAATACACATGTGGACTCTGAGATGGACACACACAGCACCTCCAATCACTGTATGTACTAAGGCCCTGATATAAGAGGGCCTAGCACCACTTGAGCACCTCCTTAGAGAATTTTTTTTATGCTAGGGTGGCCTGTTCCCTGCACCATAATTACAAAGTGGCGCAATGCATGCATTGTGTTACTTTGTAGCCCGTTGCTCCAGGTATAATGTATGCAAAGGGGTTGTTCTCCCAGTAGGGGGGGCGAAATAATGGTGCAAAGAAATGTAAGAGATTTCTTTGGGTCATTTTTTTCAGCACTTTTAACACATGTTCAGGAAGACGTTAAAAGGAGGCACACCATTGTTTGCAATGGGCCTCAATGGGCTTTGCAGGATTAGCATCAACATTTTGGACGCTAATTCTGCAAAGCACCGAACTAGCATCTAAAATTTTGATGCTGGTTTCCTAGCTACCGCCATGGTGCGCTGTATTTTAGATAGCTCGCACACATGGTGGCATTAGGGGGTGCTAAGGGGCGTAAAAAAAAGTGGCGCTGCACTGGGTGTAGCACCACTTTTCTTAAATATGGGCCTAAGTATTGCATCATTGGTTGTAGCTGTGGGTGTTCAAAACTGCTTGTGATATTGACACACATACCCTCGACTTGATGTACACACTTTATTTGTGTGGCAGCTCAACTGCCATACCTATTTTTTTCCATGTTTCCTTTATGTATCTGCTTTATAATTTAATAAAGATCTACTGAGAACAAAAAGACACTTTAGTCTGTTCTTCAGATTAGTAAATCAGCCCCAATGTGTTTAATTATTATATATCCTGTTTAATTTTTTTTTAAATAAAAGTTTAGAAAGAATAGAATAGAATATTATTAAGATATTGAAATATTTAAATGTCCAATTCTTTTAAATATGTTATTACTACTTCTCTGGGGGGTTATTTTGTTTTCCTGACTCAATATTTCCAATGGAAGCGTGTTGCATTATCTGTAAGGGACTATGGGGGTTATTATGACCCCGGTGTTCGGTGTACATACCCGCTGCAGCCCTGTAATTTACCATACCGACTGCCATGGCGGTAGCAGCTGCTGGGCGGGAGATAAGAATCTACAGCCTGGCTGCCGCTATTGTACCTCTGGCGGCATCATGACCGTGCCTACCACCATGGTTTTCGTGGCGTTCGCAATGCCACGAAAACCATGGCGGTAGGCCCTACTAGTGACAGGGAATTTCTTCCCTGTCACTGGTAGGAGGCTCACCCACCCCCCCCTCCATCCATGCTCCCCCTTCCAATCCCTCTGCCCATTCACACACACTCGCAGACACGCATCACGTGTACACACACTCACTCACACAGGCTTACACGCATTCATTCACGCATGCATCCATTCCTTCTCGCACACATCCGTACACACATTCACACCGACACGCAGACACGCATTCACATTTCCATTTATACACACATTCTCACACGTGCATACACAGACGCAAACAACACTACTCACACATTCGCATTTACACACACACTCACACATTCATGCACACAACCCCACACACACACACACAACTCCCCCCTCCCCTGTCGGAAACCAGGGCGCTGCTACCGCCCGCCAGCAGAATACCGCCAGGTCGTATTATTTGTCACAATACGGCTGGCGGTGGTCTACTGGTGTGGTGCTGCTGGTGGTAGCAGTGCCACCTTAACACCATCCGCCAGTATGGCCATAGCCGGATTTCCACCCTTCTTGTGGTGGAAATCCGTCTGTGGTCATAATTTGGTGGATGGATGTTAGCTGCGGCCTTTAGGCGACATTTACTGCCAATCTTAAAATGAGGGCCATTGTGTACTGCTTGATATACTAAAAGGCTGACCTGGAGTACATTTACATGTTTTCTGATGCCTTAAGAGGTGTAATAATATTAGAAGTGTAGTATGTGAATAGTAACAATATTATTCATTTGTGGGTGTGTATTTATATTAGCACAGCCTCCTTATACCCATACCGAAATTGTGCCCACATCTCTTCTGTTTAGTAGAAATTACTCTCCATTTCCAGTCACACTTCCTTGCCCCTCCTTCATTTACTATAGAAACTTATATCTACATGGTAGACAGCTCCACCTCCACGGCGGAGATCTCCTTACAAAAAAGGTAGAAGAGGTGCAGGTCTCTGCCTTCAGGTTTATGAGCTGCATTGTGTAGTACTTGAGTAGTATTATTGTAGCACTAGTTTAAGTATTACAAAATGCGGTTTGTGGTAGGCCCCCGCTCCTCAAGCTTGTATACATGTATTAAAACGTCTACAGGCTCAGAAAGACAGCAAAAACAGATTTTCTGCAATAAAGCAACGCTTTAGCGTGGCCCTTAAAGGAGGAAGGTACACTGTAAAAAACATTTAACAGTACTCAGTGACTGTAAAACTAGCTTAAAAAGTGACTCCTCTTGTGATCACAAACAAAAGATTAACAAATACTGCCCGAAGGAACATTGGGCACATCGTTTGCTATTTGCTGTGTATCTGGCACTCAATAGCACCATGCTCATTGCTTTGTTACCGATCAAATCTGCCCGTTATGCTATGCATCACTATTGTCCTTTTGACAACATGCTGTTTGAAAAGTTAATGTTGCTAAAATAAATAGTATCACGTCCAAGAATCTTGATAATCAATACAAAAAGCATCCACCATGCAAATTGTGAATGAACTCAATTCATCTGAAATTTCATGAAAGAAAAAAGAGCAAAATCTCTATCATTCTGATCTACTGTTAGGAAACAACCAACCTGAGACACACTAGTTATCGCGGTTGTTAGGATGGAACGTTTAGAGAGCACGTCGCATAAGTCAGGCATGGCTCCGCAACAAGTAAATTATTATGAGGAATCAGAAGGAAGAAGACATTAAGGTTATGTAACTGATACCTGCGTAGCTGTAGTGCCGCCTTTATGGCCTGGATTGGGGGGCGCTGACCTCAGAGGGGCGCTGTGTTTAGCAATAATTTACGAACTTACGATGGTTAATGTACCTTCTGCAAAGAACAGAATTATATTTTATATGGATAGCTGAGTGGAGTAGTAAACTAGGACTTTACATGCGCTTTAAAACAAATGAATGTATACGATAGAGGGGGTGTGGAGAGATGAGGGACACATTTTCTGGGTGGTAGTGAGTGAATCTGAAGAGGTGGTTATGGGGTGGAGTGGGGCGCCAAAAAAGGCTGTTGCACAGGGCTCCTCCAGCGATAAAGCCGGCCCTGGTAGCAGGGTTGTCTAAATGGTGGGCAAGGACTTCGTTGGGCAGTTTGCGTGGCTGTACACGATTTGCGTGCTTGGAAATGCTGCACATTTGGAGATATTTTATGCATCCAGAGACATAGGAAGACGTTTTTTTAACCACATTTTAAAAGCTTTAATTCGGCTCAGTACAGCGCATCTTGAGTGTGATTAGCATGCCATACTGTATTTGATTTTCAATACATTTACCGCCCCCTGAAGTATGCCTTGGCTATTCGCTATTTACAGCATACGAGAGACATGTGTACAAAATGAATATCTGCCATCTAAATGAAATGAAATAGTCTTAAACCCAGAAACATTAGTAACAAAAATCTGCATCCACCATAGATACTGCCCAATAACCGACTACTACTCCAGGACTTAAAGAAAAGGTATTGATGTTGGTAACTCTGTGGTTGAAATTACTAAACATACAAAAGGTGTTGAAGAAATACTTGCAATAAGTCTAACCACTGGCAATTGCTGTGGTAGCATTCCAACTCATCGTTCCTTTGCCCACCATGCCACCTCAGTTTGGACCCAGCCATGTATAAATCTGTTTTTACCATGGTCCAATAGGAAAAGTCCAGCCCAAAATGCCAAGTCAGGCCATCTCTGGACCAGAAAATATTCAAACCCAAGACTAGTTTCACCCTGATTGGGGCACATCAATCAGGTGTATCTCGTGTCCAGTGCAACAGTGAGCACATCTAGGCAAATCCTGAGGGCGATACGTGAAACACACAAAAGAGGATAGGAGATGTAATGAGCCACCTGAGCTATACTTCAGATGAAGTGACTGCAGCACACAACACACTAGCGGAGCTACTGGAGGTCAGCCCCATTAGCATGCCCAGTGTGTAGTGCATTATTTGCTGTGCAGCTCGGATGCAGTATTAGGCCTGGCCGCCCTGTGTACTCTAGTGACAAGGACAGAACGTCTCGGCACAATGAATCAGTCCACTAGCTAGCAGATTGTTGGAGATGTCCAGAGCTGCCCTTGTAGCCTTGGTGCCCCCCTCATCCGCAAATCTGACTCATCTTCCCCTGAGGTCCAGACAGCCATCCTGGCTGGTGTGAGAGCACTAGGCACTGCAAACATCACGGCAACACTCCACAGAGGGCCATCTGACTCAGTGCAACAGGGGCTGGATAAGAGTACTCCTCTCCACAGAGTGTTGTGTAACAGAGAGAGAACCAGTGTTCCACCTGCTGGTGCTCAGGAAGTACTGCACCCAATATTGCTTCACACCCATGGAATATGCTAGCGGCCCAACAGCCCTGAATGAGTACTTAGCGATTTGTGGCTGCAGCTCGGGAGACACTACAAGGCAAAGAGCATGGGCATGGCACGGGTGTACACACACCAGCCACAGCCTTCTTGCATGTGCCACTGGAAGTGGACTGGAGTGAACATGTCCTGCCTTACCTGGAGCAGAATACACCCCAGGGAGCGTACCACAGATCAACTGGAGCACACACTTGCACTTGACTGACTGTACAGCAGGGGCTTATGGCGGATGACGTAGAAGGAGCTGCAGCACACACTGCACACAATGCACTCCCACCATTCAGAAAGCTAATAAACACTGCTGTAATTATTGAGTATAATTCTCAATCACATTACATTATAAAACTATTTATAAGGTATTATTCTGTTTCCAGTTGTTCCTTCTTCCTCATCTGTATCCTCCTTCCCTTTCCTAGTTACTGATACATTCCATTATCTGTTATGACAGTTGGAACTGCGATGGCGCACGATCTGTCAGGAGTGGTAGCTTTGAGGTTGATCTCTCATCTTGAATAAAACTCTTATAACATGGGAGTTTTTCTTCATGTTAACATACATGTCATGGCATCCCCAGGTGGAAGACAAGGATCAGCCACCTCAACAACCACATTAAGGTGACCCATGAGAGAGATGGCATGGCACAGATGTCGATACTATTGCACTTTGCGGGTGTGATCTGCCAGTTGTTCAAGTATCTCCCTCCACAGGTAATGGTGATGACAACGAGTTTGCAATTTGGCAGTCAATGCACACTTCGATCCCCAGCTGAAGCTAGATTTTGAAAGTTTCAAGCTGACACAGGTCCAACAGCATGAAGGAGAGACAATCAATAACTTTTGTGTTACCCTACAAGAGTTGGTGAGCATGTTCTTGGATGAGGACCAGCTAAAGGAGATCCATGTACTTCTGATGCAGGGGTGATGGATAGCCATATTGTGCTGCCTAATCCTCCCTCAGCCAAGCATGAAATTGGAGGAAATGCTGATCCTTGCCTGATCTTATGACCTCTCGAGCACCCGCGCTGAAGAAATGGAGATGTCTTTCACTAGGGGACTGAACCAGGATGCAGTCAGGAAGACATTGGCCATAAAGTTAGAGACCATTTGGAGTTAATCAACCCCCAAGGCCGGCAGGAAGACCCAATGGGTGCCCAGCAGACAGTGTCAAAACTGTGGACTAGAACCCCATGTGGTGGACAAGTGTCTTGCTCAAGGAAAGTCATATTCTACCTGTGGGAAGGCATATCATTTCACCCAGGTATGCCGAGCGGGTAAAAGAGAACACAGATCAAAAGAGAGGGGCCTTCAGACTGCCTACATCTGACAATTCACCCTATAGGAGAAGATGCCATCAAATCCCCAAGATCGCAGAAGGTGGAGAGAGGGATAGGGGGTGTACAGCAGAAGCAAGATGGTGCCCATCTGAGATGACAGGCCCCGGATCTCTCAAGAGTCAGTGGGGCAATACAATAGTTTTTTCACAATATGAACCAATAGAGCTTGCAGGCGGCAGATTCCCCTCCGGACCGGAACATGAACGTCTGACACAGCTGCTTCTGCTGGAGAGCAGCATGCTGGCTCCTGGAAACAAGCGACACTTATTGAGCCTCCCGGGGACCAATGGATGGCGTAACAGCTCCCAAGAGCATGAGAGCCATGAACGCTTGCAATACAACAACCCTTGGTACAGGGGTAGGGACGGCATTCAGAAAGCCTGGTGAGTGCACCCACCGTGGCATCTCCTCGAATGCCAGGGGATATAAGGAGGAGAGGACAGAACCATTGAGCACTGCTAAGCCAACTATTGCAGATTTTATAAGAAAGTCTATGTGCAAGCATGGACGAACAGTAACAGAGAAGGAGAATCAGCCCATATATCACTCTCAGCAGCTGAGTGCCTCGATAAGAGTAAGGGTGGAAGGAACTCTGGGGGAAGTAGAGCAGGCACTATCCTGCCCAGAGAATACAGAAGGCAGAAGAACACATTGTTGCTCACTGCTAAGGAGCTACAGAAAGACGATGCTGCCAGCCCCTCTATATCGACACAAGAATGGTCTTTTTCTACTAACAGCACAGGAAAACAGGTTAGTGTCCCAAGGGGGGCAGGAGCCTAAGACTGGGGGGGGGGGATTAAGTGCTGTATGGGAGCACCCGCAGCAGTGGCTATTAAAAGTCAAGGAGAGGTGAATTTCAGGACCAAGAGGGTTTCCTCTATCATGAGACAGCCCATCGGGGCACAATTGAGAAGGGAAAGCAAATCTGCTGGCAAATTGGCTCAGCCAGTGAGGCTGTGGAATGTTTTTTTTAATGCCAGACAGGTCAAACAGATCAGGGGTGACTCTGAACTCTTGAGGAATGACTTCATAAGCAGCCTACAGAGTGAAGAGAATGATTGTTCCTTGGGAGTAACTGTGGATGGTAACACATGGTCAATAGCTAGAAAAGTTCAAGGAATTGTGGCGTGAACGGCCAGTGCTGGTAGTGATTTGAAACGGGATTACTCAACAGCACAGTATGCTTTTGAAAGTATAGCAGAGACTCGACATCACGTAACCCATAAGCTGTTGGCAACATCCGAGGCACCACCTCTTGAGGCCATCTGCCAAAGGATAATGTCACATAGGGAACAAACCCCCTCAGACAGTAAGAAAGCCTGGGCTGCCACCAGGAAGTTACAAGGGGCAATACGCAACATGCGCAGAGATTTCCAAACGGATCTCAGCAGTGGAGAGCCAGGCTGCAGGCTGGAGGCGAATGTGGTCTCTATAAAGGGTCAAACAGCAGCACACAAGGCACAGTTGATGGACACTCAATGGAAATTGGAAGAATTTGAGAACCGGCAATGCTGCAATATTTTAAGGATCTTGGGTAAAGAGGAGGTTGCAGAGCAAGGCGATGTAGGGGATATTTACGTAGACCTAGTGTATCCTCGCATCTCAGCGCCTCAGCCTCCGCCCATGTCAGAATGGAGTGCTCTCAAGCAAACACGGATGGAGGTTCAGTAGCTTTCCATCTCGGGGTGATCAAACATTTGGCTGATAGAAGCCCAAGGTCCTGAAATCACGTGGAAGCTTTGTAATTTTTGTTCCTGGGAAATAGGCCGAGGATACTGGTTTCCTACTTGTGTGGCAGCGGATGTGATGTGTATGTCGACAGACACGCTGTGACTGTGCTCCAGTAGGTATGTAAGGAGGGACAGGACCACAACATGTGGAGAATGTTTACGTCTATTTGCTTACAGCAGGGGCAGGCCGCATCAACACGGTTAAAATATCTATTAATGCAGGCCAGAGTAAGGTATGCTCTATGGATAATATAAAATTGAATGAAGCAGAATCTTGAATTGTGGGGGATAGTTGTATGACTGGACAGGGCCGACTTCCACAGTGCATCTGTAAAAGGAACACTGGAGTCGCCCTCCCAAGCAGTACGCAGCGCGTTGTGAGCATGCTGTGTATGTGTTCTGAGCGCGTCTGTGAACCATCTAATCAGGTGCCTGCCCTGTCCCATAACCTGTATGTATTATATTAGTAAATGTGTTGGAGGTTCGGTTGTCAGGTCCCCCCATTTACTCGATAATGCCCTCAACAATGAATTGTATAGCAGGAACTGCCCTGCCGGGAGGCCCATCTCAGCCACCAGTACATGGAATGGGGTCAGTTTGTTATCATTATAGAGATCACCTAGCGTATATAATTCCACAGCATGCCAGGATCTGAGTTCGGTAGCAGACATGACTCCCGGACTGCATGGTGTACTCAGCAGCGCTAATCCTGGAGCAAAAGGAATGATTCCCTTCGTAAGATGCAAGCATCTGCGGTAACAGCGATAGACCACATTTAGCAAGAGTACTTCAGGTGGTGTCTAGATCGTGAGTGGATGGAAAAGGTGTGTTAGTTGCGCAAGTGTCCAGGACCTGGAGGTGGTCACCGTATCCGAAAGCTGAAGGTCCGCCAGCCATCGGGCCACCCATTGAAGTTGCAAGGCCAAATAGTAATGTTCCAAGTTTGGCACCGAGAGGCTGCCGTGATCTAAAGGCAAATAAAGTTTTTTCAATGCCACTCTGCAACAACCCTTATTCCAGATAAATTCTCTTATTCTGGGCTCTAGCTCTCTAAAAAAACTGGTTGGGACATAGTATGGTAGGTTAGAGAAGTAATACAGTAAGTGCGGGAGCACTATCATCTTCAAGAGGGCGATTCTTGATTGCCAGAAGGTCATTTGGGAGCGGATGGATGTCACTGCCCTTCTAAGATTCCCATCATGTAGGTCTTCACTTCGGTGATATATTTGTATACCTAGATATCAGAACGTCCTTGGCTGCCAAGGGATACTAACACCTGAAAGGCACAGGTCTGTGTTCGGTAGCACCGGATCGAAGGGGAGAAGGCATGATTTTGTCAAGTTGACTCGTAGTGGAAAGTGGAGAGTGGAAAAGTGTTATAGGATGGTCCCCACCGCCGGAGGGATGTTATCAATGTCTCTGAAATACAACAGGTCCTCAGCATACAGTGATATGGTATGTTAGCCGTTGCCTAGCATGATGCTCCAGTCTACACCCCTTCCGCGAAGCTCCACAGCCAGCGGTTCCATCGCTAGAGAGAACCACAACGGAGAAAGAAGGCAGCCCTGCTGGGTGCCCCTGCTCACTTCCACTGGATCATCAATGTTCCCACCCACCTTGACCCGAATCCTAGGGTGGGTGTATAATAGCTTCACCACTCGCAAGAAATAGGGGCCAAGGCCAAAGCGCCGCAAAGATTCAAATAGATAAGGCCATTCCAGGGAGTCAAAGGCTTTCTCCAAATCAAGTACCAGGCACCCTGCTCGAGGCCAGTCTTGCGTTGAATATCTCATAATCCGAAATAGACGTCTGATGTTATGAGAGGTGTCTTGCGTGAGTACAAATCCATTCTGGTCAGGGTGAACCAGCTGTGGAACCAAGGGCTTTGGTGAGGATTTTGTAATCAGTATTAAGCATCGCCAGCGGTCTGTAAGAGCCGAGCTCTGATGGGTCTCTGGCAGGCTTGGGAAGCGACATCAGCAGTGCCTCTCTTTGCAATGCCGACGGGGATGCCCCCCTCTATGGATTCCTAATAGAGGCGAAGGAGGTGAGGCGCAAGGGTTGCAGAAAAGGTCTTTTAGAAGTCAGCTGGCAAGCCATCCTGTCCCGGGGTCCTACCCCCAGATAGGGTATGGATACTGTCCTGGACCTTGGAGGGTGTCAGTGGTTCCTCCAGTTAATCCTGATGGTTGTCAGTCAGGCAGGGCAGGGTAATTGAGGAGAAAAAGTCATCATAGTCCGGCTGGTCCGCCACTGCAGTAGAGCTATAGAGTACTCCGTAGTATTTCGTAAGCTCGGAGTGGATTTCCGAGGGAGTATGAAGCACATTCCCAGTCACTGAGCGGAGTTCCGTGATAGGGCTATGGTCATGTTCTTGTCAGGTCAGCCAGGCTAACAGTTTGCCCAAC
This sequence comes from Pleurodeles waltl, assembly GCF_031143425.1. Taxonomy (NCBI): domain Eukaryota; kingdom Metazoa; phylum Chordata; class Amphibia; order Caudata; family Salamandridae; genus Pleurodeles; species Pleurodeles waltl. The sequence continues at coordinate 706,218,089 of NC_090448.1, forward strand.
TTATCAGCAGAGGCATGTGTGCGTGCTGAGTGGGCTGCATAATTTAGGCAGCGTAGTCTCTCTAAAAGGGATATATGTTCTGCCCAGGTTGACGATAATTGTGTTGTTTCTGTAGGGTGCTGAGTAGCATTCTGTTCGTGTTGCATCAGAGTTCTTTCCACCCTTTTGAGATCACTCTCAATGGTATCACGAAAGTTTCATTGCGTACCCATACAGTGGCTTCTAATGAAGACTTTAAATGCGTCCCATTCGATCAAACCGGAGGATGCCATGCCTGTGTTATGTGCAAAATATTCAGGGATCGGTCCTTCTAGTGATGTTCTAAATGCCTCATCCTCCAGCAACTCAGGTCGCAGCCTCCAGGTAGGAACACGTGAGGGAGAGATGTCCCATCCCAATCACAGAAATTGTGGGTTGTGGTTTGAGTGAGTACGCCCTAAGTAGTCAGTATCTAGCACTGCAGGATATAGATTAGTTGTGCCTAGTAGTCTATCAAGGCAAACATGCAATTGATGCGGGGCAGAGTGATATGAATGGCCTCTGGCATTAGTGTTACGGTGGCGGAAAAATGTCTAAGAGGTGCCAATTCTGGATCCAGTTGTTCAGTGCACATGCAGCAACCACAGGAGGCGCAGTAGGTAATGGGGGACGTATCGGTCCAAGTGAGGATCCAGTACACTATTAAACTCACCCCCTAATAACCAAGGGTATCCACTCCAACGTGAAAGCTGGCTAGATAACGAGTGGAGGAGGAGGCCTGATCCGTGTTCGGTGCATATATGGAGCCCATCACCAGGGCTCGGCCTGCAAGTCGTCCTCGCACCAGGTCATAGCACCCCTGTTCGTCAATAATTTGTTCTTCTGCCACAAAGGGGGTGCCTGGTCCGATCCAAACAAAGGCTCCTCTGGCATAGTAAGAATAACCTGTCGCATAGAGATGTCCTCTCCATCGTCGCTGCAATCTAGTCACTTCAGATTGCGCGAGATTGTCTTTCCTGCAAAAGGGCTATGTTTATTGAGTGTCTTTTAAGATATGAGTATAAGGAATATCTGCGTGCTGGCGTATGTATGCCTTGCACAATCCACGTAAGGACGGTAAAGGGGTTCATGGTGGGTCATTGTAACAATAACGTGTAACGTGTAACTGGCTGGTCGTCATGAATGGGAGTGATTGTGTTGCCTGCGGCGGAGCTCCGGCAGATTGGTAGGTTAGAAGGCTCCAGACTCCATTCTGAAACAAACAAATAGAATACCATTAGAGCAGAGGGACAACTGATATCTGTCCAAACTAAGTAACTCATATCGTTAATAGAACAGGTACCCCTGATGTGGTAAAAAAAATGTGTCTTGCTCTCGGCTGCTATTCGAAGCCTGGCTGGAAATAGGAGGGAGTATGATAGATTAAGAGTGCAGAGTTTGTATTTTAAAGGCAGAAATGAGGCACGTTCCCTCTGTACAGCAATCGTATAATCTGGGAACAGCATGACCTGGGCATTATCTACTCAGATCGAAGGTAGTTACCTGACCACTCGGAGGATAATGTCTTTGTCCGCATAATGAAGTAGATGGGGCAGGAAAGAACGCAGGCCGACTCCTGGTGGTCGCGCCATGGTGGGGACCCTATGAGCTCATTGAGCCCTCCGGCATCAGTTCATGAAGCCAGGATTCAGAGTAGGCGACCACATCCAGGCCCTCCACGCCCTTCGGGAGGCCTATAACTTGAATATTATTCCTCCTGGTGCGACCCTCTGCATCCTCAACACAATGCTCCAGCTCGCCTATCCGGCCCAGTGCGTCTTGTAGCGAAGACTCCAGTTGAGACGTCTTAGGTGTCAGTTCATTGAGCTTGTCTTCCAGTGTGCGTGTTTTGTCTGCAAGCTTGCGGTGGTCCACATGGAGCAAGGTAAGGTCGCTGGCCACCTTGTCGATTTTGCCCTCTAGTGAAGTGCGGGCTTGTTCCAGAGAGGTACCTATGCGTTCCACCGCTGCCGGTACAGCGTCCAACTTGTGACTGTATGGGTGTAGCACCTCCAATAATGATCTAGCTCCAGTCCCGGAGCGGAGGCGGCCTGCGCCCACAATGCCTATGCCAAGGAAGTCTGTGTAGAGTGGTGCAGGGCGTTGCCAGTCAGGTCCCAGATAGCGTGGGCAGGGGGGCCTGCTTGCACGCATTGCCTGGTAAAGGAGACACGGCAGCATGAGCAGCCCCCTCCTTCGTCGCACCCACACCGCAAAGAAGGACAAATCGTATGCGGTGTTGTAGTAGGTGGCCAGGGCGATCGGTTGAGTCAGCACATTTGGGCGTGCTCCAGAGGGGGGCGATCAGGTAAAGAAGCGGTACTTCCCTTTTCTCTGGACTCGCAAACGACAGCGGGCAGTCACTGGTTCCGAGAGGGGCCCCTTCTGTACTAATTGCAGCTGTCACCTGAAACTGGGCTCAAGTCCGTGAACGACAAGAGCAGAAGCGGGACAGGCCTGCTTGCATGTGCATCAAAGCCGGTGGAGGCAGCAGCACGAGCAGCCTTTCCCCTCACCACAGCACTGCCACAGGTGAGACTCTTGGTGGGTATTCCAGAGGCAAAAAGTCACAGCGCTTGATCGCGCCAGTGCCCTCTAATGGTCCCAATGGGCTCAGCCAAATCAGGAAGTGTCACCGCTCATTCCTGGTGCCCCACAGGTCACTATGTCCAGCTCCAAGCTTGCCGTCCGCTGCAGGAGATCAGCAATGGGTAGAGGTACGTCAGTATCCCCTACACAGCTTAGAGTTTAAACCGGCTTCTGTTGCCTTACCTGATCCGTGTACAGCCGCAGATCTCCTCAGCAGGGCCCGCTCCTCCAGGTGCCACCACGCAGGCCACTCTCAGGAGCTTGTCTCGCGGGCCGGTGGTCCCGGCGGGGTCCTCTGTGCTCCCCCAGTCTCTTCGAGCAGGATAACCCACTCTCAGGGAGCTCCACCCGACAATGTGCGAGTCGGCTGCCGGTCATCGGCCCCCCATTGCCGTGTTTTGTGCAGATAATCCGGGGTTAGCCATGGAGCTTGATTAGATCACACCCACAATGTTGGCTTGCTGGCAACGCCGTACCGGACTATCCCGATTTTCATTTGGAATTTCCTCCTCAGACAGGTGGTATTTGAGAAAGTGTACCTGGACTCCAAGCGAAATGTCAACAGGTGTTCCTTTTTTGCCAGACCAGTCTTTTGTCACATCACGGTAGAGTTAATGTCTTCAATTTGTGGGGTGCAACCCTCAGGAGGGGCATGGAGTCCTGGGCAGGGGGTCATGCATTTCCCCCTCACTTTGTCTGATCGTTAAAATGCTTCAGCCGTGCTTTCATTCAGTGAGTCTCCTGTGCTGTGAAATGAAGCCACACATACAGCTAAAAACGCCTTTGTGCCAGGCGCCTGCTTCCTGAATGAAATGTAAATGTGCACTATGAGTTGATCTGCAACTGTGAAGGATGCTTGGGAGCTGGTTCTGGCTTTTATTGACCTAATTACTCGAAGCTTTGTGATGACAAACATTTATTCTTTTGGAGTGGTAGTGCAAAGAGTTAACAACTGAGCTGTGACATGTGTGCTTTTGATTGTAATCAGATTTACATTGCGCTTATTTTACCTGAAGGTGTTGAAGGGACAGCTAATAAAAAATGGTATTGCATATTCTCTGGTATTATTTAAATCTACATTTTGGAAGCACAGTTTTCCCCTTAAACCTTTTTGTAGTGGCTTATCTTATTCTGCATGTAATGCAAGAATAAAATAATGCCTTACATATTCACACTGCTTTCTGTCACAGGCTGTGAAATCGTGGCACTAAAATACACAAGTCACTAGTCTCCACTGCACCAACCAAGTTTAAATTCTGTTGCTCTCCAATTACACACAGACCTCTGTGGTGCATTAACTAATAGAGGTTTCATAATGCACTAAAGTGCATTTTCCAATAAGTAATAACTTTCTTTTATCTATTTTTCACTTAAACTGACTGTTGTTATATATGTAGCTACCTGACGGTGAAAAACCTAAAAAAACATACAGAATATTTGAGGGCTTATTTATGAGAGTCTTGCGCCTCCAGATCATCACTTTTTTGACACTCTGGCAGCACAAGCCTTTCATACCTATGAGGTGGCTTGGCATGGCTTCATACATATGGAGTAAGGCAAAGCAGCGCAAGCCGCTGCATTGCCTTAATCCGCGTCAAGAAGGGGTCCCAAGGGAGTTGTGGTGGGTATTCCCACACAGTACCAATGGATTTTGACGCTGTCCAGATTTACAACATTACAGAACTGGAGCAGTGTACGCCTCCCCAGAGCAGGCATGTGCAGGCATGTGTGTTCTATTCTGCAGCACATATAGAAAGAGAAAAAGGCTTCTCAGGATTGTTTTTATGCAGGAAGGTTCCCCTTCCTGCCCAAAAGCAATCCTTTCTTTGTTGGCGCTAGGCTGCAATTTGTGCACCAGCGCAGGGCGAAAGGACAGGAATGCACTGTATTTTATAAATACGGTCCATTCCTGCCCTTTTATATTGGTGTAAGGCAGTGAAGCACGATGACTTGGGGCAATGCTGTAGGAGGCTGGCCTGGCTTGTAGTGAGTACCAAGGGGTACTTACACCTTGCACCAGGTCTAGGTATCCCTTATTAGTGTAGAGGGGTGTCTAGCAGCTTAGGCTGATAGAAAATGTTAGCTTAGCAGAGCAGCTTAGGCTGAACTAGGAGACAAGTGAAGCTCCTACAGTACCACTAGTGTCATATGCACAATATCATAAGAAAACACAATACACAGATATACTAAAAATAAAGGTACTTTATTTTTATGACAATATGCCAAAGTATCTCAGTGAGTACCCTCAGTATGAGGATAGCAAATATACACCAGATATATGTACACAATACCAAAATATGCAGTAATAGCAATAGAAAACAGTACAAACAATGTATAGTCACAGTAGAATGCAATGGGAGCACATAGGGATAGGGGCAACACACACCATATACTCCAGAAGTGGAATGCGAACCACAAATGGACCCCAAACCTATGTGAGCTCGAGGGTCGCTGGGACCGTAAGAAAACAGTGAGGGTTAGAAAAATAGCCCACCCCAAGACCCTGAAAAGTGGGTGCAAAGTGCACCTAAGTTCCCCAGAGAGCACAGAAGTCGTGATAGGGGAATTCTGCAAGAAAGACCAACACCAGCAATGCAACAACGATGGATTTCCAGACGAGAGTACCTGTGGAACAAGGGGACCAAGTCCAAAAGTCACGATCAAATCGGGAGTGGGCAGATGCCCAGGAAATGCCAGCTGTGGGTGCAAAGAAGCTGCCACCGGATGGTAGAAGCTGTGGATCCTGCAAGAACGATAAGGGCTAGAAACTTCCCCTTTGGAGGATGCATGTCCCACGTCGTGAAGAGTCGTGCAGAGGTGTTTTCGTGCAGAAAGACTGCAAACAAGCCTTGCTAGCTGCAAGGGTCGCGAATAGGGTTTTTGGATGCTGCTGTGGCCCAGGAGGGACCAGGATGTCGCCAATTGCATGAGGAGACAGAGGGGACGCCCAGCAAGACAAGGAGCCCATTCAGAAGCAGGCAGCACCCGCAGAAGTGCCAGAACAGGCACTACGAAGTGGAGTGAACCGGAGCTCATCCGAAGTCACAAAGGAAGGTCCCACGACGCCGGAGGACAACCCAGGAGGTCGTGCACTGCAGGTTAGAGTGCCAGGACCCAGGCTTGGCTGTGCACAAAGGAAATCCTGGAAGAGTGCACAGGAGCCGGAGCAGCTGCAAAACACACGGTTCCCAGCAATACAGTCTAGCGTGGGGAGGCAAGGACTTAACTCCAGCAAACTTGGACTGAAGAGTCACTGGACTGTGGGAGTCACTTGGACAGAGTTGCTGAGTTCAAGGGACCTCGCTCGTCGTGCTGAGAGGAGACCCAGAGGACCAGTGAAGCAGTTCTTTGGTGCCTGCGGTTGCAGGGGGAAGATTCCGTCGACCCACGGGAGATTTCTTCTGAGCTTCTAGTGCAGAGAGGAGGCAGACTACCCCCACAGCATGCACCACCAGGAAAACAGTCGAGAAGGCGGCAGGATCAGCATTACAAGGTCGCAGTAGTCGTCTTTGCTACTTTGTTGCAATTTTGCAGGCTTCCAGCGCGGTCAGCAGTCGATTCCTTGGCAGAAGGTGAAGAGAGAGATGCAGAGGAACTCTGATGAGCTCTTGCATTCGTTATCTAAAGAATTCCCCAAAGCAGAGACCCTAAATAGCCAGAAAAGGAGGTTTGGCTACTTAGGAGAGAGGATAGGCTAGCAACACCTGGAGGAGCCTATCAGAAGGAGTCTCTGACGTCACCTGCTGGCACTGGCCACTCAGAGCAGTCCAGTGTTCCAGCAGCACCTCTGTTTCCAAGATGGCAGAGGTCTGGAGCACACTGGAGGAGCTCTGGGCACCTCCCAGGGGACGTGCAGGTCAGGGGAGTGGTCACTCCCCTTTCCTTTGTCCAGTTTCGCGCCAGAGCAGGGCTGGGGGATCCCTGAACCGGTGTAGACTGGCTTATGCAGAGATGGGCACCATCTGTGCCCATCAAAGCATTTCCAGAGGCTGGGGGAGGTTACTCCTCCCCAGCCCTGACACCTTATTCCAAAGGGAGAGGGTGTAACACCCTCTCTCTGAGGAAGTCCTTTGTTCTGCCTTCCTGGGCCAAGCCTGGCTGGACCCCAGGAGGGCAGAAACCTGTCTGAGGGGTTGGCAGCAGCAGGCAGCTGCAGTGAAACCCCGGGAAAGGCAGTTTGGCAGTACCCGGGTCTGTGCTAGAGACCCGGGGGATCATGGGATTGTCCCACCAATGCCAGGATGGCATTGGGGGGCAATTCCATGATCTTAGACATGTTACATGGCCATATTCGGAGTTACCAATGTGAAGCTATACATAGGTAGTGACCTATGCATAGTGCACACGTGTAATGGTGTCCCCGCACTCACAAAGTCCGGGGAATTTGCCCTGAACAATGTGGGGGCACCTTGGCTAGTGCCAGGGTGCTCACACATTAAGTAACTTAGCACCCAACCTTTACCAGGTAAAGGTTAGACATATAGGTGACTTATAAGTTACTTAAGTGCAGTGGTAAATGGCTGTGAAATAACGTGGACGTTATTTCACTCAGGCTGCAGTGGCAGGCCTGTGTAAGAATTGTCAGCGCTCCCTATGGGTGGCAAAAGAAATGCTGCAGCCCATAGGGATCTCCTGGAACCCCAATACCCTGGGTACCTTAGTACCATATACTAGGGAATTATAAGGGTGTTCCAGTATGCCAATATGCATTGGTGAATTGGTCACTAGCCTGTTAGTGACAATTTGTACAGAGAGAGCATAACCACTGAGGTTCTGGTTAGCAGAGCCTCAGTGAGACAGTTAGGCATCACACAGGGAACACATACATATAGGTCACAAACTTATGAGCACTGGGGTCCTGACTAGCAGGGTCCCAGTGACACATAACAAACATACAGAAAACATAGGGTTTTCACTATGAGCACTGGGCCCTGGCTAGCAGGATCCCAGTGAGACAGTGAAAACACCCTGACATACACTCACAAACAGGCCAAAAGTGGGGGTAACAAGGCTAGAAAGAGGCTACTTTCTTACACAACCCCCCCCCCCCCCAAACGAAGGACAATAAGGCTAACCTTGGCCAGTTGAGACTTTATTGTCTAAGTGGTGATAAGTAGAGAGTAGCTCTGCAATAGACTGGTTACTCCCTTTATCATCCACTATATGGTTACTTCCCTGTGGGGATGTAAACCACCCTATTTGAAGTTTTTTAGCTAAGCAACAATGTGAAGATGTATTTTCAGAGTTTCTATCGGTAAGTTTTAGTTTAGAGCAGTGGGAATTGTCCACTGAATTTATTTGTATTGATGAAAATGCCAGACAGGGATGCTGTCTCAGTAAAGCCATAGCTGGGCAAAAACTTTGTCCATATGGCTGGAAGAGAGAACAGGGATGCTGTTTCTCTTGATTTGGAGCAGGGCAGGGATGCTGTCCTATTAGCTCCACACTGGGGCAGGGATGCTGTCCTAAGTGTTGTGAGGCAGTGCAGAGTTTCTGCACTAAAGTTTCTCTGGGTGGGTTGGAGGGATGCTCCATGTTAACTAAAATGGTGCTATTTTTCTCACCAATGTTAGTTATCTTACAGAGAGGTACTTCTACCTCAGGGAGTACAGCTATGCCAGCTGATGATTCCCTTGGAACAGGTGCCACCCTAGGAGAGGTTTCTCTCACCACAGGAATGGTATCCTGATTGGCAGGGTGATTAGCGGATACTGTGATACCCTTTTTACCTGTTGTTGGAGAGGGATCCTGAGTTTTCATGCCTTCTCTCCTTTGCTTTTTCATTTCAGTAGAAATTAGAGGGAACAATTCCTCAGGGATACCCAGCATGGCTGCATGGGTATAAAACTCTACATCAGCCCAACCTGAGGCCTCTAGGTCATTACCTAAGAGACAATCTACAGGTAAGCTAGGTGATACTACCACCTGCTTAGGGCCAGTAACTCCACCCCAACTAAGCTGAACTATAGCTAAGGGAAGAAATTTAGTGGAGTTATGGACATCAATGATCTTATACTGTTGTCCAATGATGTGTTGTTCAGGAGCCACAAGGTTTTCAGTCACCAAAGTGATACTGGCACCTGTGTCCCTGTAGGCCTCAGCACCATTTATTGTAACTGTCTGCCTGTACTTATCCATTGTAAGGGGACAAGCAGCCAGTGTGGCAAGGCCAATGCCACTAGGTGTGACAGAAACTGTCTTGGGACTGACTACCCCAGTTTCTATGATGGACCCATAAGTGAACCCAACTACACCCTTAACTTGACTGTTGCCAGCAGTCCCACCACTAGTACCACTACTGCTAGGGGCACTAGAGCTTGATGTATTAGTGGTGGTAGGCTCATGGGGTTCACCTGGACAGGACTTATCCCCTGGCCTATGGCCTCTGTTTTTACACACAAAGCACCAAGGCTTTTTAATGTGTGTGGGTTGAGAAGAAGAGGAAGAATTTTTTTTATCCCCACCCCCCGAAGAGTGTTTAGGATTTGAAGAAGGATCTTTGGTTTTACCCTTGTCCCCATGCTTATCCTGAGATTTCTCACCATCTTTCTTCTTGCCATCCTTGTCACCACCTGTATGAACTTTTCTGTTCACTCTTGTTCTGACCCATTTGTCTGTCTTCTTTCCCAATTCTTGGGGAGAGCTCAGATCTGAGTCTACTAGATACTGGTGCAACAAATCAGACACACAATTATTAAGAATATGCACTCTCAGGATTAAGTTATATAGGCTTTCATAGTCAGAAACGTTACTGCCATGTAACCACCCCTCCAAGGCTTTCACTGAATGGCCAACAAAGTCTACCCAGTCTTGTGAAGACTCATTTTTGGTTTCTCTGAACTTGATCCTGTACTGTTCAGTGGTTAAGCCATAACCATCTAGGAGTGCATTCTTAAGAACTGTAAAATTATTGGCATCACTTTCCTTCACAGTAAGGAGCCCATCCCTACCCTTTCCACTGAAAGATAGCCATAGGATAGCAGCCCACTGCCTTTGAGGGACCCCCTGTACAACACAGGCCCTCTCAAGTGCAGCAAACCACTTGTTAATTTCATCCCCCTCCTTATAAGGGGGAACTATCTTGTGCAGATTCCTAGAATCATGCTCTTTCACAGGATTACTATCTGTTAAACTGCTGCTGCCACCATGGGGTCCAAACCCCAACCTCTGTCTTTCTTTTTCTAAGTCAAATGCTTCCCTGTCTAGATCCAGCTGTTGATTTTTAAGCTTCAGCCTGGACTCTTCCACTCTCAATCTATTGAGTTCCCTTTCTAACATTCTGTCTTCAGGGAAGGTGGGTTGGGCATGCCTTGACACAGAAGAATGGTGTGAATGGACAGAGGGATACCTGTCCCTAACAGATGACACTCTAACATTCTGGCCTACAGAAGTAACACTCCTACTGTGATGAGAACTCACATTAGTACCAGCCATGCTAGGTGGCCTGCTAAGGGGCAGGTTGGGAAGGTCCCCTTCTAACACTTTTACTGGAGCTACCCCAGAATCAGAGTGTGAACCATCAGCTAATTTCTCACCAGATGTGCCAACTATGTTCTTATCCTGTTCAATGAGCATATTATATAACAGTTCTCTTGAGGGATTCTTCCCTACCCCTAAACCTCTTTCAATGCAGAGACGCCTTGCTCCTTTCCAGCTAAGGTGATCATATGCAAGTTTAGTCAGATCAACAGTTTGACCTGTACCAGACATTATAGAAAAGGTTTAAGGGACAGAAAAAGAAAGAAAAAGTTTCAGAACTTTTTAAGGAACAGAAAAAAACTTTTTAGAAACTTTTTGAAAGTTTAGAGGTACTTTTCAGCACTTAGAAAAAGAGTAAGAGAAGAAAAGCACAACTTTTTGGTTAGGTGTACATACACTGAACTTGTTTTGTATATTTTTCTCTTATGAAAAGTACAATATGACAAAGTGGTAAGTAGTAGCAAGTACTTATCCCAACGCTGCACAACCAATGTGGGAGGCTGGCCTGGCTTGTAGTGAGTACCAAGGGGTACTTACACCTTGCACCAGGTCCAGGTATGCCTTATTAGTGTAGAGGGGTGTCTAGCAGCTTAGGCTGATAGAAAATGGTAGCTTAGCAGAGCAGCTTAGGCTGAACTAGGAGACGAGTGAAGCTCCTACAGTACCACTAGTGTCATATGCACAATATCATAAGAAACCACAATACACAGATATACTAAAAATAAAGGTACTTTATTTTTATGACAATATGCCAAAGTATCTCAGTGAGTACCCTCAGTATGAGGATAGCAAATATACACCAGATATATGTACACAATACCAAAATATGCAGTAATAGCAATAGAAAACAGTGCAAACAATGTATAGTCACAATAGAATGCAAAGGGAGCACATAGGGATAGGGGCAACACAAACCATATACTCCAGAAGTGGAATGCGAACCACGAATGGACCCCAAACCTATGTGAGCTCGTAAAGGGTCGCTGGGGCTGTAAGAAAACAGTGAGGGTTAGAAAAATAGCCCACCCCAAGACCCTGAAAAGTGGGTGCAAAGCGCACCTAAGTTCCCCAGAGAGCACAGAAGACGTGATAGGGGAATTCTTCAAGAAAGACCAACACCAGCAATGCAACAACTATGGATTTCCAGACGAGAGTACCTGTGGAACAAGGGGACCAAGTCCAAAAGTCACGATCAAGTCGGGAGTGGGCAGATGCCCAGGAAATGCCAGCTGTGGGTGCAAAGAAGCTGCCACCGGATGGTAGAAGCTGTAGATTCTGCAAGAACGACAAGGGCTAGAAACTTCCCCTTTGGAGGATGGATGTCCCACGTCATGAAGAGTCGTGCAGAGGTGTCTTCGTGCAGAAAGACTGCAAACAAGCCTTGCTAGCTGCAAGGGTTGTAGTTAGGGTTTTTGGATGCTGCTGTGGCCCAGGAGGGACCAGGATGTCGCCAATTGCGTGAGGAGACAGAGGGGATGCCCAGCAAGACAAGGAGCCCATTCAGAAGCAGGCAGCACCCGCAGAAGTGCCAGAATAGGCACTACGAAGTGGAGTGAACCGGAGCTCACCCGAAGTCACAAAGGAAGGTCCCACGACGCCGGAGGACAACTCAGGAGGTCGTGCACTGCAGGTTAGAGTGCCGGGGACCCAGGCTTGGCTGGGCACAAAGGAACTCCTGGAAGAGTGCACAGGAGCCGGAGCAGCTGCAAAACACGCGGTTCCCAGCAATGCAGTCTAGCGTGGGGAGGCAAGGACTTACCTCTACCAAACTTGGACTGAAGAGTCACTGGACTGTGGGAGTCACTTGGACAGAGTTGCTGAGTTCAAGGGACCTCGCTCGTCGTGCTGATAGGAGACCCAGAGGACCGGTGAAGCAGTTGTTTGGTGCCTGCAGTTGCAGGGGGAAGATTCCGTCGACCCACGGGAGATTTCTTCGGAGCTTCTAGTGCAGAGAGGAGGCAGACTACCCCCACAGCATGCACCACCAGGAAAACAGTCGAGAAGGCGGCAGGATCAGCGTTACAAGGTCGCGTTAGTCGTCTTTGCTACTTTGTTGCAGTTTTGCAGGCTTCCAGCGCGGTCAGCAGTCGATTCCTTGGCAGAAGGTGAAGAGAGAGATGCAGAGGAAATCTGATGAGCTCTTGCATTCGGTATCTAAAGAATTCCCCAAAGCAGAGACCCTAAATAGCCAGAAAAGGAGGTTTGGCTACTTAGGAGAGAGGATAGGCTAGCAACACCTGGAGGAGCCTATCAGAAGGAGTCTCTGACGTCACCTGCTGGCACTGGCCACTCAGAGCATTCCAGTGTGCCAGCAACACCTCTGTTTCCAAGATGGCAGAGGTCTGGAGCACACTGGAGGAGCTCTGGGCACCTCCCAGGGGAGGTGCAGGTCAGGGGAGTGGTCACTCCCCTTTCCTTTTTCCAGTTTCGCGCCAGAGCAGGGCTGGGGGATCCCTGAACCGGTGTAGACTGGCTTATGCAGAGATGGGCACCATCTGCGCCCATCAAAGCATTTCCAGAGGCTGGGGGAGGCTACTCCTCCCCAGCCCTGACACCTTATTCCAAAGGGAGAGGGTGTAACACCCTCTCTCTGAGGAAGTCCTTTGTTCTGCCTTCCTGGGCCAAGCCTGGCTGGACCCCAGGAGGGCAGAAACCTGTCTGAGGGGTTGGCAGCAGCAGCAGCTGCAGTGAAACCCCGGGAAAGGCAGTTTGGCAGTACCCTGGTCTGTGCTAGAGACCCGGGGATCATGGGATTGTCCCACCAATGCCAGGATGGCATAGGGGGGGCAATTCCATGATCATAGACATGTTACATGGGCATATTCGGAGTTACCATTGTGAAGCTATACATAGGTAGTGACCTATGCATAGTGCACGCGTGTAATGGTGTCCCCGCACTCACAAAGTCCGGGGAATTTGCCCTGAACAATGTGGGGGCACCTTGGCTAGTGCCAGGGTGCCCTCACACTAAGAAACTTAGCACCCAACCTTTACCAGGTAAAGGTTAGACATATAGGTGACTTATAAGTTACTTAAGTGCAGTGGTAAATGGTTGTGAAATAACGTGGACGTTATTTCACTCAGGCTGCAGTGGCAGGCCTGTTTAAGAATTGTCAGAGCTCCCTATGGGTGGCAAAAGAAATGCTGCAGCCCATAGGGAGCTCCTGGAACCCCAATACCCTGGGTACCTTAGTACCATATACTAGGGAATTATAAGGGTGTTCCAGTATGCCAATATGCATTGGTGAATTGGTCACTAGCATGTTAGTGACAATTTGTACAGAGAGAGCATAACCACTGAGGTTCTGGTTAGCAGAGCCTCAGTGAGACAGTTAGGCATCACACAGGGAACACATACATATAGGTCACAAACTTATGAGCACTGGGGTCCTGACTAGCAGGGTCCCAGTGACACATAACAAACATACTGAAAACATAGGGTTTTCACTATGAGTACTGGGCCCTGGCTAGCAGGATCCCAGTGAGACAGTGAAAACACCCTGACATACACTCATAAACAGGCCAAAAGTGGGGGTAACAAGGCTAGAAAGAGGCTACTTTCTCACAAATGCCCTATCCCAATTCCTCATAAATTATTACCTTTGTTTTTCAGCTACACCATTGACCACGCCCCCACACCTACTGACCTTTGGTTTGCCAAACTCTGTTTAATATTATTTCCTCACTGTAAAAATGATTTGCCAAGTTTCAAGACCTCTACGGTAGAGAGACACTTGAAGCTGAGGCAACTGATCAAACCATTTCAGGACAAATGGGCAAAGGCCTTTTTAACAAACCCAATAAGACTTAAAATAATTACCAATGGAAAAACTTGTATTTTAACAGCTGAGATTAAAGCAAAATAATTTTTAGAGAACATGTATTAAAGTAGGGTAACATAGAAACTAGGCTGGTTAAAGGATGTAAACTGGAAGTTGTGACACTTACAGAGTAATTGATATGACCTTTGTTGTTCATTTTTTCTTTTTTTCTTAGCCACCTCATTTGTTTCTGCTCTCTACCTCTCTGCATATTTAATTGTTTTTTTCATTGTTTCCTTTTCTATATGGTGACTAATGAATGCCGGTGCTCTGGAAGAGGCTGAGGGGCACATAAACCATCAAAGCACCAAGTATGTGTCTCAAAGCTTCTCTGGGTTGGAGGAGGGAGGAGGGCAGTGGGGGAGAGTCATTCAGAGGTATTGGAGAACAGTTGGGGGGAGATAAAAAGGGAGTAAAATAACTTTCAGGTGTAGAGTGGGATGTTTACTAGCAGGTACCCAGATCTTCTATCTAAGGAGGGAACATGTGTTGTATAATGAAATGAGGGTGCAACCCCTTATGTATGGGACTGGTTGCTGCAAAGTCACCTCTTTATATAAGTTAGGTTATGGAAAGCTTCTAGATGGCATGATATTCTGAGGCAGACAAGAAAGTTGCGTGTTAGCACAGTTTATGTTTCTGGCCTTAATGATGGGTCTTAGAGGGCCAAGTTGGCAGAGAGATTTAGAACTGTATTAGAGGGCCACGTTGGCAGAGAGATTTAGAACTATGGGTGTGGATATTATTTGTGTACAAGAAACACATATAGCAGGGGACAAAAGAGGCCTGTTGGAGACCCTGGGGTATATTCTCTTAGCCAGCACATCTTAGGGGACAGCAATGAAGGGAGTGGCAGTCTTAGCCAGAAGAAGCATGTGTGTGATGAAGCAGAGCCTCATGGACAAACTAGGGAGGTGGGCAATAGCTGAATGCCAGGTTGGGAGGGTCAAATTTTACCATGGGCCTGATTCTAACTTTGGAGGACGGTGTTAAACCGTCCCAAAAGTGGCGGATATACCACCTACCGTATTACGAGTCCATTATATCCTATGGAACTCGTAATACGGTAGGTGGTATATCCGCCACTTTTGGGACGGTTTAACACCGTCCTCCAAAGTTAGAATCAGGCCCCATATGTTCTATTTATGGCTCTAACATAGATGAAGTTGCAGTCATGGAGTATTTAAACTTGGAATTGACTCTGTAGCCAACACCCCTTATAGTGTGTGGCGATCTCAATCTTCATATGGACATAACTAATAAATTATTGCATCCGGGGCAGTACATGGACAGGAAACCAATAGTAGACGGAGCAGTCCATCAGTTCATAAGAGACCATGGACTTGTCAATGTTTGGGCTAGGTTAAAATCTCAGGATATACATATGTCTCAAAACCTCATAAGAAATTTGTATGGTTGGATTGCTTTTTATATCTGCTGGGTTAGTGAGGGAGGTTGGAATATAGAAATTTCCTAGGGGCCTCTCGGATCAAAATGCTTTGATTTTAGAACTTCAGGCCTGGCAGTAACCAGGTCAGCACAGACATGGATGTTTGATAGGAAATCACTCCTTACCTCAGAATACATATATCATATGAGGGGTTGGCTTACAGATTGTATGGCATTAAATAGAAATAGTGTCCCAGGACTCATTAAAAGCTGGGATTAGGGGTGAGACATTTAGCTTTAGCATTTACAATCAGAGAAAGCAGGCTAAAAATATTCAGGAATATTATAAAGCGCTGGCAGAGTTAGAAGCTCAGCACATCTAGTTGATTGCTGAAGGGCAGTTAGGATCAGAAGATCCAGCAAAGGATTGTAGTTGTTAAGGCTATGATCGATAGCTGTTGCAGCAAGAAAGTAACAGAGAAAAAACAGACTTGCAGAGCCAAAAGCTCTGAGTTTCTCAATGGTGTGGGTAGGCTCCTGCCTCTGCACACACAATAAAAAGAGGCAAATAGGGGTATTTAACAGACTAGGAAGGGTGTTCGATCAGTACCGCAGAAGCTATTGTTAGAGCCATTAAAGGACACTATGTTCATCATTACCAAGAAGATATTTCCCCTTCGTTGGGCAAGCTTGCAGAGTGTTTGATGTAATGGGAGGAGGGGAGCTGGAAGAAGAAGAACAGGTGTCTTTGGACTCACAGATCTCCCGTTGATGTTAGCCTTCAATTCTCTGGCTGCAGAAAAGGCAGCAGGGTCAGATAAGATGCTGTTAGAATTTTATTGTGTATTTTATCTAGAACTAGCTAAAGACACCCTCAATACTTTTCTTGAAGTACAGCAAGGGGTGTGGGGGGCTGGCCCCAGCATCATGGTTATCTACTAGCTTTGTAATTTTAAGAAAGAAGAGAGAACTCCCCTTAAATCCTGGATCATACTGATCAATAGCGATACAAAGATCTTTTCCAAGATACTTGGAACAGGCTTGGCCAGGGTCATAGCCAAATTGGTTTCACCCTGCCAAGTTTGGAGGAATGTCTTAGTTGGGCAAGTAAAAATAAATAATTTTGATACTAAGATATTAGCATACAACAATGACATAGCACTTGTTACATCAAGTCCTAAAAGAGCTATGGTAGAAATGGAAAGGGAGGCAGACATTTTTGGCAAGATAGTGGGTTATCATTTAAATGAAGGGAAAGAACAAATAGTCTGCACTAAATAAATCAATATGAATGATAAATGTGGAGTCAACAGCGCAATGCATTTGGGGGTTGTTATTAGGGCCAAAGTAAAAGCATAATGGAATTAAATCTTAGCCCAAATTTGTCTAAAGCCAGGAGAGATCTAATGAGATTAAATAACCTGCATTTAATACTTCTAGGCTGATTCAATGAAAGAAAATGGTGATATTACAAAAGATTTTATATATTTTCAGTGCTATGGCACTAGAAATAGACACACATTGGTTTAAGAAAATAGAGGACATTTGTACTAATTTTTTATTGCAATATAAAAGGTCAAGGAGAACGTTCAAACATCTGGTGCTCCCTAGAATCAGGATCAAATGTGCTTGTACACTGAATTGCAGCAAAAATATGTTTTTACTAGACAAAGTTTCTGAAGTATTTGCAACTTAGGAACTTTGTTTTAAAAGTCGGTAAGGGTCAAACATTGCTTGAAAAGATCCCACTATTTCAACTGACAACCATCTTTGGGGGAGACAGGATTAAGCAAATTTACAAATTTATGGTTGACTTAATACCGGATGACCATGAAATCCAAGAGGGAAAATGGGAGAGGAGACTGGGGGTCAGTAAGCTAAATTTGCAGAAGTTCATTGGAGGTAGGCCAGGAGGTGTTATTATCAGCAAGACTGAAGAGTCAACATTATAAAACTATTTTAATCCCTTTTATACACCTGCCAAGATGTGTAGCTCGGGGGGAAGGATTGACACTAGCTGCCCTCGGTGTGGACAGGAGGAAGCAGATGTAGCTCATATCTTTAGTATTGTTCAGGGCTGAGGGCCCTATAGAATGGAATCAGGGGCTTTATAAGGACTGCTCTCAATGTACAGGTTGAGATTACTCCTCAACTGGTAATGTTCGTAAGTGAAGAGTGCTTTGTGAAAGATATGGGTAAACTTTATTTTATCTTTGTAGCAATGTCAAACGGCTCGTATGTGTATTGCCGCAGCATGGCTGAACCCAGAACCTCCTACATACCATCAATGGCTATCAAAATTGCTCTCTAGGTAGCATCTTGAGAATAACTTGTATCACTGTAAGGCCAGCAAAGAGAGAAAATGTGGAACTTTGATAGTTCACCAGAATGAATTTGGAGTAGTAGAATGATTATGCCTTGGGCAATCTAATATACTGACATACTTTATTTTGTATTAATTATGTAGTTTGCAATTAATTATTGTACCCATATTCCATATTTTGTATTTATGTATATTTAGGAAATTTCATGAATCAAAGCTCATGATCAAAATAAATTTTTAAAAGGAGGTGAAGAGAGGAGAGACCTGAAGATAAAGAGACAGACATTGAAGAGGGGTTCTTAATTTCATTTGCATAACCTGGGAAGAAAGGCTGACAACCACAACCAGTCTGTGAAGCACTCCCATCACACTCCTCATAGATACAGGTGCCTCTGCAAATGTCATGAAAAAATCCCAGATCCAGAAACTGAAGCCCAGGCCCTCTCCGAGGCACTCAGGGACCAAGATGCACACTTATCGAGGTCAGCACCCACTTCACCTGGCAGGAGGGATAGACACAACAGTATGCCATGACAAGAAGGAGGCATAGGCAAAATTCCATGTCACCATACAAAGGGAATGGGGGACACTCCTGGGGTGCCACAAGGCCAAAGGTCTGGGACTCATGTTCTTTGCCCTGGAAATTCACGACACCCAGGCGGACTACCTAATGGACCAATTATCACAACTGGTCAAGGGTTTTGGATTTCTAAATGGCTGCTCACACAACTACACATCAACAAGACCAATAAACAAATGCCACAGTAGAGTGCTGCTTTTTCAAATGCAGCTTCTGGTGGAACCAGGGCTAAAAAATTGATACTATTGAGCGAGTATCAGAGCCTGCACTATGGTTGTCCCTGATGGTAATCACGGGAAAGCCTAAGCAATCGGGGACAGTAAGACTGTGCCTCAACATGTGCCTATCCAAACAAGCAATTAAGCACAAAAGACACAACACGCCCACGATGGATTATGTAATCACAGAACTGAATATAGTGCAGTGCTTTTCAAATCTAGATCGAAAGGTTCATTTCCACCAGCTAATGCTCACTCCCTTAAACATGGTAAAATTGGCTTACACCCAAAATGGCGCATTCAATGTAATTATAGGTCCCAAGTAAAGTAGTACTACTTATACCAGAGGGCCTGTATATTAAATGTTACTAGTAGGCCTGCAGCACTTATTGGGCCACCCACCTAAGTAGTCATTTTAAAACAAGTGGCAGGCCTGCCTGTATGCAGTCTTAAACTCCCATTTCGACCAGGTGCCTAGAAACATTTGAACCCATGTAAAGTATGGGTGGGCATAACTCGTGTAATTCTGTGTAGCCTAATCACATGGAATTGCCTACGAATTCTGCAAGATTAAGCAGAATTACCAAAATGAGTAATTCTGTGGTCAGCGATACTTCTCAACACAAAAATGTCCCCTCATGTCCAAAATTGAGGCGAGGATGCATTTTGCGCAGTAAATAGTGCTAAATGCAGACGAATACAATTCGTGTGATTGAGCAGCCACTCACACTCGCTAAATGTGCTCTTAGGGTAGGATTTTTCTCAAATACCCAGCATTTAGCGCTACTTTCCTAATGCAAAATGCACACTCACGTCTGAGGATGCATTTTTGGTCAAGAAATAGGGTTTAATGCAGAAGAGCACAATTAGCGAGTGCAAATAACTGCTTCAGCTCGCTAAATGTGCTCTTGTGGTAGGATTTTTTCCCCCTAAATTACACGACCAGGAATAATTGCATAATTATTGGTCATTTTGCATCAAACAGCAACACGGTATTACTCCTGGGTAAATGAAATTCCACCCCGGCCTAGAATAAAGCATGTTATGTTATGTTTCAACGAGTTATATTGCACCCACTCATCCCTGAAGGGATATGTTAATGATATGAAAAACGATCAAAAAAGGAATAACCCAGAGCTACGCCAAACAGGGGAAACGGGGCTGGGGGTGGGCCTGTGGAGGGAATGGGGTGAGGGGGGTGGGGAACATAAGGAAGAGCAGATGGAACGATAAACGCTACATTGGAAAAAGGCATGTTTTGAGAAGCTTCCTGAAGAACGTGAGACTCAACTTTCACTTTATGAACAAGTTTGCATTTGTTGATTGTCAAATACATCACACTTACATTATTAAACAAATGTGATGCATTAAAAGCAACATTATCAATGTCCTAGTCATAATTATTATGAAAGGCAAATGTGCAAATCATTGAAAAAAGTTTTTGTTAGTAATAATACTTTGTGAAGTGTTTCAGTTCTGCTGCTCCACATACCCGTTTCTCCTGTCTTTGGTCTCAAGATATGAGCCACCAATACAATCGGAGGCAGCCATCATAGATTGGCATGGTGTCCCACAGCCTGCACAATATGATCGAAGACAAAGCGTGGAAAGTAAATACTACAGAAGAAACCTCTCATAAACACAATAACCAAAAATATATAAACACATTATAGATTGATAATTCTGAATATTTGCAAAAACACTTCGTTTCTCCGATGAATACTTTAAAGTAGTCTGCTGTCAACAATATATTACTTAATGTATATTTCTGTATCTATTTATAGTAACGTAAATGTGAAAGTATATACTTTAATGGCAAAGAGTTAACTGCTGTGATGGTATTGACGTGACCTTCACAACAACTGCGTTATCACCTGGGCGCTGTTGACACGGATGTCACATCAAACCACCAAGCATTGGAGCAGCTGCTGTTTGTTTGCTACTCCAGTGTCCCACCAGAACATTTAAAAGATCTAGTGGCGCAGGGCTCTGTAAACCACCTCCTTCACTGACTCTCCCTCACTTTAACTCACACACATAGTCACACAGACATGCTCACAGTACTGGAACGGAGCAGGCACCTTCATGCAGCTGTGTCAGCAATCAAACAATGTCACTATCTGTCTCAGTTTGTTGCTGGACCCGAAGCAGGTCTGCATTTTATTTTTATTGTACCAAGAGTGAATCATTTTTCACTCTTGATACAATAAAAATGGACCACAAAACAAGGCGGGTGTAGTGTAGCTGTGAGCCCATAAAGGAGAGCCATAACTGGTGCAGGGATACCCATACATCAAACCAATCCATCCTTTCACTTATCCCCCCTTTTCATCCATCCATTCATCCATCCTTTCACTCCATCTATCCATCCATCATGCTCCCATTGGCTCATCCATCTATGCACCCATTCACTCAGCCACCCATCCTTACACCCATCCACCCACCCTTTGTCCCATCCATCCACCCACTCACCCATCCATCTATCCATCCAACATCCACCCATCCACTCCTTCTCCCAGCCATCTATCCTTTCACTCACTCATCCATCTATCCATCTATTCGTCCATCCATCCACCCTTTCAGTCATCTATCCATCCATCCTTTCATCCAGACATCCATCTACCTTGCCTCTCACTCATCCATCTATCACTTTAGTCATCCATCTTTACACACATCCTTTCACTCCCTCCATTCATCCACTAACCCATCTCTTTACAATTCCATTCATCCATTCATCCTTTCACTCATTCTTCCATCTATCCATCCTTTCTCTTATCATCCATCAATCATCCTTTCACTCCTTCATCCATTCACCCGTTTTGCCTATCCATCTTTTTATACATCCATCCATTCATTCATCTGTCCTTCCATCCATCCACCCTCCCTTTCACTCATTTACCCTCCCCCTTTCACGCATAAATTTTTACATCCATCCTTTCATTCATTCATCCATCTATCCATCGACCTTTTCATCCATCCATCAACCCATCCTTCCTTTTACTCACTCAGCCTCTCAAGTTCACTATGAGCCTTTGTCTGACGAGCTGCAGACAGAAGAGGCCCATCAAGGACCCCACCTGCTAAAGCAGGGAGTGGGGTGGGGTGAGGGTGATGATGCCCCTGATGCAGAAGCGTAACTGCACACTTGCCTCTTAGTCCACTAGTACTGTTGCCTGCAGCTGGTTACTTCCTTCTCTTGGGCCTCTACAGAGTTGAGATAAGGAGCACTCGGTTGTGCTCAGCTCCATAACGTTTATCAAAGTGAAGCCAAATGCAGTACTAAACTTGTTGTTCTGCAGGGAGAGCAGCTCCCTGCACCGCTCCTGCAGCCTGCCCCTCTGTGATGACTAACAAATTGTTGCTACCCACTCCGTCCTTGTCCTCATCGGCTTGCCTCACCCCCAGGCATTGAAGTGAAAGGAGTTTTGCCACATTGCCCCAGGACCACTTTACATGCGCCCGAAAAGCAGCTGGATCCATGGCTTTATACTTCACCACTCTCTTTCTGATGATGTCACTGTTGTAGCTTGTGCCTGCAGGTCAAAGAAAACCTCACCCTACTGACAATTGTGCAGTAGGACATCTTCAAAGTTCACTAGATTTCACCCAGGAGGTTCAGCACAATGCTTCACAGCAGTAATTTATTTTCATCGGCTCTCTGTTCATTTCCCTGCTCTTGTCTCTCCCACGAGGGTGGCAGGACAATGCCTCTTTTGCCCATGAACACCAGTCGCCCCTGCTGGTTTCCCCGCAGGTGTAGAGTGTGGCAAAAAGAGTCACATTCTCAGTGCTTGAAGTGATGAGTTCCAAAGCAGAGGTATTGCTGGCAGCCCAAGACTCTCAGCTATCCAGAGATACCTCTCCTGTAAGGCTTTAGACTATCCAAGTGGGATTAGATTGCCTACTGCGTCCTCTAGAGACCAAGGATGTTGTAGTGGATCACATCGAGGGGTGGTCAAAAAAAGGCATGTCCTGGCCCTACCACCTTTGAAAAGGTATAGCATTTCTGGCCACATCCCTCTTCAAGAAACACAAAGAAGGCATCGATCTTAAATCTATTCATTTATAGAGTTTCTGGAAGAAAGGTGGGTGTATTTAGTTTCCATTACAAAATAAAATGATGGACGGGGTGTTCAAACTTTTCAAACACTCACCCCCAGCCACAGATCTGGGTTTAATACATTGTTATTTTGCTTGCCACGTCACCTCAGTTTGGACCCAGCCACATGCAAATCAGTCTTGACCCTGCTCCCAATGGGAGCAGTCCAGCCCGAACTGCCAAGCCAGGTCTTCCTTGGACAGGATTCAAGCATCCTGGGACCGGTCTTAGGGTATCACCCTTCATCAGCCAGGCTAGCTTGAGTCCAGTGGCGCAGCAAGCAAGGGACCCACGTCTGGGCATACCTTAGCCACTTAGGGCACACAAGGCAACATCACAAAATAAATTGATGGACGGAGTGTTGAAACGTTTCAAACATTCACACCCAGTCACAGATCTGGGATTAATCCATTGTTATTTTGCTTGCCAGGTCACCCCAGTTTGGACCCAGCCATATGCAAATCAGTCTCGACCCTGCTCCCATGGTGAGCAAAAGAATGACGGATTAAACCAAGATCTGTGACTTGGGGTGAGTGTTTGAAAAGTTTCAACACTCCGTCCATCATCCTTTTATGTTGTATTTAGTTTCCTCCTCCTTTGGGCCTGTAATTGGCATAAGCACCAAAAAGGTGCCCTATAAAGGACAAAAGGTGGGCCTTGTTAGCATACCGGGCCAGTTTTCAACTTCAAAAGACACACTGTAAAGGTGGTTTGCAAGTTATGACAATGTTTGCGATAAGATCCAGTAAATCAGGTCACCACATCATAAAACAATCTTACAAACAATCGGAAATCAGCACCAAGTTGTGCTTTAACTTATACTAAGGTTGACTTATGGGGTGCACCAGTGACTAGGACCGGGATCAGTGAAGTCCCCATACAGATTTGGGTGCGCCTGACTGGAGCTGTCACTTTCTCTCAATAGGCTCAGCAGCAAGTGACTAACATTCTTGTAAGGATGACAGACTTGGATTGGAGTTTCAAAGCTTTATGTAAAGTATTTATAGGCAGACAATATGCCATAAGTAACATTTAGCAGAAAAGCGTGCAAATCATAAGTACGAAGAACTCAGTGCAATTCTAAATAAATCCGGCATAGATTCTCCTTTTAAAGGTGGGGAAAAAGAGGTCTCTTGCACATAGAAATCTATGGGCCTCATTTACAAGGACCTAGCGCCTCTTGGAGCCACACCAGTGTCATTTATTTATGCTAATGTGGCATTAAGGAGGCCATTCTCCTTTGCCATAGTTACAAAGTGGCGCAATGTACTCCCTTGCGCCACATTATGCCTGCGCTAGGCATAATGTATGCAAGAGGGGCGTTCCAACGCACAGAGGCCCGTAAAAATGTCACAGTGAAATTTACAACATTTTACTGCACCATTTTTAGCATCATTTATAATGTCTGCTCAGAGCAGACTTTAAAATGGGGTGCCCATTACTCTCAATGGGCTTCCCTTTACTTTGCAGGATTAATGCCACAATTTTTGGCGCTAATCCTGCAAAGTACCACAATGGTGTCATCAATTTTGATGCTATTGTCCTAACGTGCACCAGGGTGTGCTGTATTGTAAATATGGCGCACACACGGTGTCGTTAGGGGAGTGTAAGGGGGCCCAAGAAAAGTGGGGCATCACAGTTGATGCGCCACTTTCTTGCAAATCTGGCCCTATGTGTCTTTTTGTAGGGATTTAGACAAAGGCATTCATAAAATACATGGTGGCCTATTTAATATCCCCTTGCTCCACCTTAGCGCTGCCGTAGTGTCATTTTTTTACACTATGGCGGAGCTAAAGTGTCATTTTCCCCGTGCCAAATTTACAAACTGGAGCAATGCCAGCCCCCGTTAGGGGGGCTGAAAAAATGGCGCAAGGAAATCTAAGAGATGTCCTTGTTCCATTTTGTTCTGCACTTTTAACGCCTGCTCAGAGCAGGAATTAAAAGGGGGCATACCATTATCTATAATGGGCCCCTACGTACTCTGCAGGAGTAACACCAATATTTTGGCACTCCTCCTGCAGAGTACATCAACAGCTTCAAAACAAATGTCGTTACTGCCTCTACCCTGCACCATGGTGCACCATATATTAAATACAGCGCACCCATGTTAGCAATAGGGGGGCGCTAAGGGGTGCAAGGAAAGTGGAGCTGCACTAGATGCAGCGCCACATTTCTTAAATCTGCCCCATGGCACTCAGAAGTTACACCAATGGGAAACAGGCAAGACGAAACATTTTACCACCAAATACATTTGAACTTTCTCTCATGACAGTAATACATTGGATCTACAGCTCTTCTCACAGTTTACGAACAATTCATTTGATACATTGTATGGCATAAGCCTGGGGCAGTTAAAATGTCCTTGGGTAGGCACAGAAGGAGAAGGTTTGTGGGAGCAATCTCTGTTTGTGGATGTGAATCTTACAATTCTTCATTCAGAACATAAAAATCAACAGTTGGCATGTGACAGTCGATGACATTGAAGCAGGATGAAAAACACTGTAAGCACAACCTAGATTAGCATAAACTCAATTTATGATATATATAAAATGCAAAAAAGACAACTCCCATAACCCTTTACTTACCAGGTGGTGTGTTTTAGTATAGTTGCATGCTGCACATGTTTAGTGAATACTGTGAACAAGTTGCTTTCGTGTAGTCAGGTTGTGGGTGAGTGCTCATGACAGGCAGCAGAATGTCACACTTTACTTCATACTGTATTCCATAAAAATATATGCTTTTTCTGACTCACGTGCTTCAGTACTGTTTGATGCCACATATGATTGTTCTATAGATGACACTGTACAGTAGTTGCCTTCACGTGTTCATGATGGAGCACATATTGAGAGCTCTGGTTATAGCAATGTGACTTTCTCACATTGGCTGTCAATGTTTCATAAATATGTTTATACAACATGCTTATCCAATTCTTTGCCTCTCTGCAGAGCCCACTGAGCAAATATCACTTTTGGACCTGTCCCTCTCTGCAGGGTCACCCCTTACTTTTTTCTTTCACACCTCCTATTTTTACTGAATTTGTCTTTGCTGGCCTTAGGAATCTGTGCCGCTTACCACTGCTAACCATTGCTAAAGTGCTTGCACTCTCTCTTTCAAACATTTTACATTGGCTTACACCCAATTTGCATATTTAATGCACTTATGAGTCCCTACTAAAGTGGTGCTGCATGTACCTAGGGCCTGTACATTAAATTCTACTAGTGGGCCTGCAGCACTGATTTTGTCAGCCACTTAAGTAGCCTTTTAAGCATGTCTCAGGACTATTATTGCAGTATGTGTGTGCAGTTTTAAACTGTTATGTTTACCTAGCATAATAAACCTTTTGCCAAGCTCAAACCTTCCTTTTTAATACATATAAATATGTCACCCCCTAAGGAAGGCCCAGGACTGCCTAGAGAGCAGAATGAAATGTAAGAAAAACATAGGACATGTACTTTTAAGTTTTACCTATCCTAAAGGTGAAACACTCTTACATTCTTTTTTCACTACTGCAAGGCTTACCTCTCCCATAGGATAACATTGGAGTTATCTTATTACATTTTATACAGTGTAATTTTGAAATAGGACTAAAAGAACCTTTTCTTGTTCAGTATCTCTGGAATCCTGATTTAAAACCGTAAATTATGGTGAAGCCAGATTTAAATTACAGTTCTTAAAATGTCACTTTTAGAAAGTTAGCATTTATGCTTGGAGCCTGTCTATGGTCACACGGCTGGGTGTAGCAGGCAGTTGGGATTTGTGTATTCCTCCTAGGCAGCCACACACATTGAGGAGCTTAGATGTGCCTGGGTGGGCCATCTTACTGGCAAGGTGGGAGGGAGGAGCTGGACAGAGGCTCACTTACAGTTGAATAGGCTGTGTCCTGCCTCCACAAAAAAGCCTGCATACCCCCTATAGTTAGCTTGGAACCGGGTCAGGGAGGGCTGGATGCCTGGTGTCTTGAAAGGGAATTTCTAGAAGCTTCTCCCCACTTCAAAGGGACAACTGGGTATAAATACTACACTTTGGACACCACCACTTCAGTACACTATTGGAGCTGTGGATACTATGCCAGGAGGAAGTACTACTGTGCTGCTACAAGGGCTGCCACTCCAATGGACTGTTACTCTAAAAGACTGCTGCCCTGCTTTGCTGTCCTGCTGCCTGCTAAACTCCTTGCCTTGGGAAGGAGTACAGGACCTGCAACATGATCTTGAGGCCAGGACCCCAGAGTGACTCCAAGGTCTAGTCTGCTGGCCTCCTGATCTGAGCCTCAAGGAAGCAACTTGAGAAGGTAAAACCTCAACTGGCCCTGCCTGGTGGCTGTATCTGACCTGTGCTCCATCATAGTAAGCCTGAAAGAGAGACTTTGCCAGGGTCCAGAGCAACCCGATTTCCCAAGTTGCCGCATTGTATTTTTTGGCTCTATTTTCAATAAATTCTTAACAAATTCATATCCCTGGTTCTACTGGTTGGATTTTTGTCATTTTGGTCTTCTTGTTATATGTATTATATTTTGCCCTATTTTTCTAACTCAATGTGGGATTCTTTTTGTGTGGTGTTTTCACTGTTTTACTGTTTAAAGTGTTGCACAAATACTTGAACATTACCTCTAAGTTAAGCCTGACTGCTCTGTGGAAAGTTACCAGGGGAGTAAGTGCAGGTTAATTTTGGGATGCTTTTGCCTTACCCTGACAAGGATTGTGGTTGCTGCTTGACTAGGGTTCACACCATGGCCAACCAGAAACCCAGTTTCTCACAGTCACATATGTGCCAACTGCATTACGATTTTATGAGACAAGTGTGTAAACAAGGTATGCACAGCTTTTGAAATAGTGACAGCAGCTTATCTTGAATGTGTAGAATCCTACTTATGTAGCTGGCATTCCTACTGTGCTTATTGTTTGTATGTGACTAATATATATACTCACTAAAAATAAGGTTAAAGTGACGTTATCATTAGATGAAAACGTCAGTTAAAATGTAACACTTTAATTTTTTTTTTTTAAACTGACATTTACCAGTGGTAGTTAACAAAATAAACTATAACATATGCCCCCAACATCCACAATGTTTCATCAATTATGTCATTTTAAATGTTATCATTGATGTTATCAATGATGTCATAGAACATGTCATGAGTGATGTACTATGTGAGGTCATAAACTGTGGGTTGCAATGGTATCAGTTAGAGTTACTTCAGTTAACTATAACTGCTGAATTTTAGAGGTTTAGAGTTTTTTTTTACTTAAAACATTATGCTCACTGAACTATAACATCATTTTAACTGCTGTTTAATGTTTGTCTTTTCAGTGAATGTCTGAGATTTTGTTTAATGTAGAGTAGGATATTGTTACAAGACCTAACCATAATGTCACTTTAAACTTTGTTTTTTCAGTGAACATCTGAGGTTTTTTCCAGCCTAAATTTGAAGTAATGCAGTCCTACGGCTTTGTTGAAGGATTGAAATACCAAAATATAAAACAGACAGTAATATTTAAAATAAAGCATTTTGGGCCAGATGTAGGAAAAATACAAATTGCGAGTCGCATTTTGCGAGTCAATGCGACTCGCAAAATGCGACTCGCAATTTGGTATACCAGGAAATAAACCGGTCCGATTTAGCGACTCGCATCCGGACTCGCAACGCTGTGTGCGAGTCCGCAGATTGCGAGGTCGCTGTTTGCGAGTGTGCAAAAAACAAACTCGCAATTAGCGAGTTGGAGTCGCAAATTGCGAGTTCCCTCAAAATTGCTTGCAGGTGCAGCAGAACACTCCAGAAAGCACACCAAAACACTCTGGAAACACTTCCTGGCACATGATGATGACATCACAGCCAGGAAGTTAACAAATACACCTGGGAGGAGGCTGGACCACACCCTTTTACAACTGCCAGTCTGCACACTGAGCTAGCTGCAGCAGCCATGGAGGGAACCCCCCGAAAAAGGAAAATGAAATTCTCTGAGAGGGAGCTTGAGGTGCTGACCGAAGAATGTTGTCAGCACCATGATGAGCTCTTTGGGAGAGCTGCCCTCACTGTTCCAGAGGCCACCAAAAAGAAAATCTGTCAGGAAATGCAAGAGAAAATCAATGCCCTGGGGGTGAGCCACAGGACAATTGAGGACATAAGGAAGAGGTGGTATGACCTCCGCTCCCGGACCAAGGAGAGGGTGGCAGAAAGGCTCCGGGAGATGAGAGGCACTGGAGGGGGACCATCATCTGTGCCACCACCCACACCCCTTGAAGACAGGATTGAGCAAACCTTTGAGCCGGAGGCAGTGTGTGGATTTGGGGACCTGGACACTTCAGAGCCCAGCACATCAACCGGTGAGTACCATGTGATAAGCCTGTACCCCTATCAATGTCATACCCCACCCACCATGTACACATGTGCATGCACAACCAAATTAGCTCCATTTCAGGGTAGAAAAAGCCAGAATGATGCATTATGGGAAATGTAGTCCAATAGGCAGTGCCTAGGCAAATGTTTATTAGGAATTGTGCAAAAGATACTAGACACTGACAGTGTGTTCCCCATGTCCCACAGGTCTCCAGCAAGACACCCCCTACACCCCAAGCACCCAGGCCCAGGAGGACACCCCAGGACCCTCCAGCACCCCCACATGCACAGTCAGCAGCATTCCTGCAGTTGTAACGCCTGCTGCAACAGCAACGCCAGGAGCTGCCCCAGCAACAGCCAGGGAGGATACAGGTGCGAGGACAGGGCAGCCACCACTGCGCAGGCGTCGCAGGGCAAGAGCGTCTCATTTCCGGATTCATCCTCCAACCAGCAGTGAGGCACATCTGCTGCGGGGTCAGCGCCTGCAGAACACAATATTGGGCAGGATCAGTGGGGTGCTGCACCGCATTGAAAGACAAAACCATGCAAGCATGCGGCACCTCAACAGGCGGATGGACCTGATGTGCCAGAACACTGGGGACATTGCCTCTGCCATCAAGGAACTGGCGGCCGGACTGCTGGGTCAGGCAGAGGCTGGGCGGCGCAGGGATCGGCAGATTATGTTAAGACTGGACAGGATGGCCACATCAATCGGCAGGCTAGCCATCAACACAACAGGCCTGTCGAGGAGGACAGTTGGCCTGCAAATTGAGATGGGCCATTTTGCTGGGGATGTTGCCAGGGGCCTGGGACGTCTCACACATATCATAGAACTAATGGAGACACGTGAGATGTCGAGGGCCACCGGGGAAACACCCCAAGATAGTGAAGAGGGCTCCACAGTGAGCAGTGTATCTGCCACTGACAGTAGGGTGCTAAGGAGTGGGAGGCAGAGCACCATAGATGCGGCTGGGACCAGCCAGGCTGGCAGGAGGGGCAGGAGAAGTTAGCCAACAGCCCGGACCAACAAATGTGGCACATGGATTTAATGTGCCACATGAGTGGTTGGCATTTCCCTGCCCATGGACAATTTCATCTTGTATATAGTTCATGCATTACATTATTAAAACAGTTATTTTTCTTCCACTTAACAAAAGGAGTGTTTGGTTAATGGGTGAGTATGGTGGGAGTTTACACGTACCGTCCAAAATATTGCGTTGCAATGTGTTCCCGTCTCAGTCTGCCTTGATTAGCTAGACTCCTATCCCCATGATGGCGGTGTGGTTGTTCTTGCTCTTCCTCATCAGGATCTGGGTCTGCAGGGGTGAGAGGTAGCCCACGTCTGGTGGCTATGTTGTGGAGGATGGCGCATGCGACCACAATTTTGAAGGCGGTAATGGGGGTGTATTGGAGGGCGCTTCCGCTGCGGTGGAGGCATGGGAATCTTGCCTTCAGGAGTCCGAAGGTGCGCTCTATGAGGTTCCTGGTCCTCTTATGCGCACTGTTGTATTGCCTCTCTGAATCATTGCTGGGTGTTAAAAATGGAGTCATGATCCATGGCCTTAGAGCATATGCACTGTCACCTGTTGGGCACAAAAGTACACTGTTAGTAAGTCCAGATAGTCGTGCACAGCGACCTGTGTGTATGTCTGCAAGGTGTATGCAGCTCTACCTAGGAGGTATCCGTCTCCAAACTCCCCACGTTCCAGGCGTTGATGTATCCCACTATGTCTAAAAATGTATGAGTCATGGGTACTGCCTGGAAACTTAGCTACGATGTCCGTGATGACGTAATGGGCATCACAAACAACCTGTATGTTGAGTGAGTGGGTACACTTTCTGTTGCGGAAAATATGTTCCAGATTGGCGGGGGGCATATTTGAATTTGTGTCCCATCTACACATCCAATGACATGGGGGAAGTGGGCAATGCGGTAAAAGTCCAGCTTCGTGCTGTTAATTTCTGCCTCATTCCTTGGTAAGTGTATGAACTGAGACCTGTGCGCTACTAAGGCATCTAGGAATGCCCTGAGGCACCTTGACACTGCACTTTGGGATACCCCACCTGCCACGGCAATGACCCCCTGATAGCTCCCTGAGGCCAAGAGGTGCAGTGCGCATAGTACTTGCACATGCGTAGGGATGGCGCAGCCACGCAGAGTCTTGTGTTCTAGCTGTGGTTTTAGTAAATCTATTAATTCTAGAATGGCAGCGCTGCTAAGGCGGTATTTATCATAGATCTCCTCTTCAGTTTGCTGGAAAAGGGTCTGCCTTGTTCTATATATCTTCTCCTGTCTGTGGCCCCTCTTCCTCCTCTGCTGGGCTGCGTAGACTCTCCTCCTCACTGCTATCAGGTATATGTCCGCCATCTTGAGTGACCCAGATGCCTTCTGGGTCTCCTTTTATACTTTGGTAATGGTTACCACCTGCTTTGAGTTAGTGGTAAATGCGACTTGCAAACTGGGTTTTTTGCGACTAGTCGCAATTTGCGAGTTGCAATTGCATATGGGTTAAGACTCGCAAATTGCGACTCGCACATTGCGGGTCGCAACGGGTGCGACTCGCAAACGGGGCACATCGCTTTTTGCGAGTCGGAAATGGGCTTTTTGCATCCCATTTCCGATTTTGCACTGTCGCAAATTGCGATTCGGCCCGTTTGCGAGTCGCAAACGTTTGCTACATCTGGCCCTATATTCCAAACGACCATCAATGTCTGTTTGACTCTTTCTTTAACACTTTTCAGACCACAAAATGAAGCCATAGAATCAACCACAAGTGGTGCTTTAAAAAAAGAATGGTAAGCTCTCCTGAATTCATGCATTCAAACACCCAGGAGACTTACAGTTTTTTTATCTTTCCTGGGAGGCTGAAGCTCTTGCAGTTCCCGGCAAAACGTTTGTAAATAGTTAGCGGTGGTACTGCTGCTTCTCCTTGGGCCACCATGTCATGAACAATTTTAAAAACAAATCCCATGCAAAGAATTATGCGGGCAGTGAATATTTTATGAGCAGCCTTGCCACTTCTAAAGTGAAACAGTGAGGCCATTACTATGTATTTTTCTAAACTCAGTGAATTTTGGGGCCTTTTCTGTCATGGGTGCTAGGCCCACCAACAAAAGTGGTGTACTGTTTTTATCATGAAAAATGTGTGAACACTAAATAGTAGCAATTTTGTCGACCCCCACAGATTGCTGAATTGCCTCTCACAGAATTATAGTGAAAATGCATGTGTTAGCCAAAATGCATATTTTGCAGGCCATTGTAAGGTAGAGGGATCCACGCAAACCAGGTCACCCAGGACGCCCCCTTGGTGACTAGCTTTCAGAAATGTCTCAGTTTGGTAGTTTTGCATTGATGGCAGATGAGACCAAGCCCAACATTCAGAGCTAACCACATCGCAAAAAAAAGAGGTGATTTAGAATGGAAAAATGTGATCACTCCATCTTGCTTTTTGGGGGCTTTCCTGTCATAGCAGCTAGTCCTACAGTAACAGGGTACCATTTCTATTAGGAAAAGTGTGGGGACAGTAGGTGGTAGGAATTGTGTGGATGACTGCAGATTCCAGACCGTTCTCTCACGGAAATGTGAGGAAAAGGTGTGTATGAAGCCAAAGTTTGATGGTTACAAGGAATCATAGGTAAGAATTGCTTGTGGGATCCATGCACACGAGTCCATCCTGGACGCCTCTGGGTGTCAAATTTACAGAGATATCTGGGTTTGGTAGGTTTCCCTAGGTGATGACTGATCACCCAAAATACACAGCTACACACATCACAAAAAAAACATTTTCGATTGTGAAAAATGTATCTCTCCATGCTTTGAAGCCTTTCCTGTGTGGGCTCTAGGCCAATACCAACAAGTGGGGTACCGCTTTTATTGGGAAATGTGTAGCAAAGCTGAGTGGTAGGAATTATGTGAATCCCTGCAGGTTCTGGAACTTTTTCTCACAGAAATGCGAGGAAATGTGTGTTTCTAGCCAAAGATAAAGAAATATAAAGATTTGTTGGTAAGAGAAATTAGTGGGATCTAAGCAAGCCAGAACATCCTGGACTCCCCTGTATATCTACTTTTCAGAAATGTATAGGTTTCCCTGAGTTACAGATGAAATCAAGCTCAAAATTCACTGTTAGCCATATTATAAAAAAAAGGATTGATTTTGATTGGGAAAATTTGATGTTTCCACATTGCATTTTGGGTCCTCTCATTTTGCGGGCCCTAAACCCACTAAAAGAAATAGAGTACTGTTTCTATTGAGAGATATGTGAGAATTCTTGGTGGCAGTAATCCTGTAGGATCTGCACATATTCTGGAGGGCTCTCACAGAAATGTTTTTTAGCAAAGTTTGCAGAGTATTCAGGGTATAAAAAGATAGTGAGATCCACACAATCCATATCACCCTTGACTCCTCTGGGAGTCCAGTTTCCAGAAATGCCTGGGTTTGTAGTCATCACAGGGTGATCAGCCAAGCCAGGGCTCAAATTCTGAAGCTACCCATATCATCAAAAAGAGTTGATTTTGATGGATAAGATTTGATGTTTCCACTTAGCATTAGCTTCTGTTTTTTGTTGAGAAGTGTGGAAACACAGAATAGTAGAACATTTACATTCCTTTCCATTTTTGGCTTCCACAAATATGTCAGTGTGCAAAAAAGTTCATATTTTGCAAAATGTTCTCTGAATCACACAATAGAATGGATAGCTACAAATTCAGAGGTGTACCAATTACCACTGGTCCTAAAGTCAGCATCTTGTGCACATTTAAAAAATACATACTTTTCCATTGTGTCCATTCTTTAATCATTAGATTTTGCCTACCAAATTACTGCATGGTCCGCACACAATGAAAAATCATTGTTGGCTGCATCCCAGTTGTTGGCTCTGTGTTTCGTGTGCTCTTTGACAGCCAACAAAGACTACATATATATCATATATATCCTTGCACCCAGAAGGGTGTGACAGACATAACAGTATGATAGTGTTATAAATTGGCCACCAGGGCAAAAAACTGCAGATGAAAACTTTGATGCCAATTGCCAATTCTCCCTACTACTTTTCATTATTGTTTTTAATTCAATGATTACATTCTTTGGGAAAAACCATGTGTAATCTACACAAATGACCCCTTGAAGAATTTGAAATTTTGTCTAGTTTAGAGAAATGTATAGCTTTCCACGATCGTAGACTGGTTTTACACCTGTTTTCACGACAAACTGCATGTAAACGTAAACCACCGAAAATAGGAGAATTTGAATACCAATTATAAAAGATAGACAATTCTAAAAGCTGTGTGCAAACCCTACTAGCACAGTAGTTAAACTGCATATGATGTTGGTTTACAGCGATTCACCCATCTTTAATGTCAATACCTAGTCTGAGCAAGCACTTGAGCACTTCTGTTCTCTCTTTCAGTCCCTTCATGGGCCCAACTTATGCATGAAAACATCCAGCAAAGCTATAGACCCTACCATCCAGCTTGTAACACAGGTGGCAGGGGAACTCACCAGTGGCAGGTCATGCAGCTCAGTCATTGAAACATTTTTCAGGGGCAGCAACAAGCAGTCTCTGTTTTGTACACTTGGTTGCATATAGAAGCAGCACAGTAACTCTGCATGGATCCCACATGGGACTAAAATGGAGCTGCCCACAGCCTCCGAGGGTGGGAATAAGAGAGGGAGTGGCCACAGGAGAGAGAGACACAGGGCAAGTGCCATATGGATAACAAACAATTTTCAGATTGACGTCCTCTTTCAGTAGAGGGCAAAAAATGTTTTAATGAAAAGAAAAATGATAATGAGGCAGGGAAGAAGGGGGAGCAAAGCCGGAGCCGGGTGCAAAGGGGAGATAGTTAAACAAACAGGATGTGGAGGGGCAAGAAAAAGCAACAAACAAGTTGAGAGGGAGGGAGAGAGAGGGGTAGCAGCACATAAAGTGAGAGGGGTGAGAGAAATGTGAAGAGGAAGCGAGAAACACATGCACTCTTCTGGAGTGCTTAAAGGGAAAGTAAAAGAAGTTCCCTGAGGCAAACAACACCAATCGTGGACTGTATAAGCTAGAAAATCAGAAGTGTGAGACCAAAATGTTCCTGATGAGGACAAACACAAGAATTTGAAGAAAAGCCATTGAATTATGAGGAGACCCCTGACAAAGACAACAAAGCCACGCAGTCATGAACAAGGAGCTGACACAAAGCTCACTCTGCTTATATTGGACACAGCAGATCTGGTCAACTGACAATTGAAGCTGTCTATGGCCAAGACCTAAAAAAATGATATGTGGTGAGGCCAGTTCAGAAAATGTAAAAAGGCATATAGCATAGCATATGGCAAATCTCGTCGCTTTTACACTTCCACATTAATTTTTCTTTTTTCCTTCCTGATCTTTACAATGCAATTCTCAGTCATGTTTTATAAAAAAAATACTTCTTGGAGGTCCAGTCTGTGCAGCTCATCTTCATATTCAGGGACTTCCATTGGAGGATGATCATTCACCACACTTAAAATGTCGGAGGAATTACCCACATCTACTGTTGTGTCTCTGCATGTTTTGAAGAGATAGAATGAGCCTTCTGACTATAGAAATTACTGCAGCTTCACTTAAAACCTGCTCATGGGAAACCCTAGTTAGGGGTCATACTAGATACTGTACTTTTCTTTTTTTCCTTGACAGTAGATCATGGTATCGTATTTAGTCATCACAAAACTCCAGTAAGATTTTCTCTATTGTGATAGTTGACATTTGCTACTGTTGGAGCAGATATGCTAATATGAGAATATTCTAAGGATTTGTGTATGCATACTAATGAGAAATAATGACAAACAAAACGAATAATTGAAAATAACGTGTAATGAGTAAAATGTGCCCACAGGGAGTGGTCACCATGTATGTTAACAGTACTAAAATAATGTGAAAATATAAGAATTATGTATTAATATGTCATAATTGATGATATAATCTATGTTTTATGATGCTTCGTATCCTTAACTTAGCCGAACTAGAGGCCTGGTCAGCGCTGGGCCTTGCTTGCTTAAATGTGGAGACGCGATGAGCTGCCGAGGACTGGAACTGGAGAAAAGGACCTTGAACTGTACAGAGTTCAGATGAGCTCTGCTAGAATTTTCTGCAATGTACCAGCGGACAGGAGACGATCGGAACAAATTGATACAATTATGTGTAGAGTAGGCTAAATGTACTTTCCCAGGACTTGAACAATGGAAGCACTGACTAAAAGACTGTGGGCAACAATTTTGTTACCTGAAGAGCCAGATGATGTTCTCATCGACAGAAGGACCAATCATATTAATGGAACTTGATGCTTGAACCAACGCAAACAAGTGGTAAACAAAAACTATAGGTTAGAATCATAACCCCAGATAAGGTTGACCAATTAGCAATTTGTGGGACGGGCTGAGAGACCCTAATAAAAAGTCATGACACGAGAAGGGAAACCAGCGTGGAGAGGCGAAAGTTGATGACGTCAGGAGACGCTGTCCGAAGTGCTGAAAATTGGGCTTGCTCTCTGTGAGCCCGAGCCTTGCCGATGACTGATGACCTGGAGATGAAGACTGACTCGTTGCTGATCTATCTTGGATAGGTAGCTATAAAATGCTGATTGACTAATGTGTGTTTTCCTTCTAGGTACCAACTGTGCTGCTTAAAATGTTTTTCTCTTTTAGCTAGATTTCTCCAAATTAATAATTTTTAACTAAATTGTTTTTGCATGAAGACCTACATGCTGATGCTAATTTGAGATAGGTAGGCTGACAAGGGTGACTTAATGGTGACAGTTGACTGACTGACTTGCATTGCTGAATTATTCAATGATTAAGATTTGCTGATTTAGGTTGATGTTTATTTTGCTTATTAATAAATCTTGGTGAATTGTTGCTCATGATGCTAATAAAGTTTGATTAACCATTGATTCTCGAAATAAAGGTTTTTGATTAGAATTGTAACTGATAGGGAATAAAAACGATTAACCCCTTTTGAGAGTGATGGTATTTTCTTGTTAGACCTGATTTTATGGCATTACATGTTGATTATGATGTTTATTGATGTTTCACTGGTTACCGCTATACTAGGATACTCTATGCGATCCAAAATATTCATCGACCTATACGTGTCCCCTTGTAAATTTACTTACTAAGGACAAGACGTGCAAGCAGTTTTTGGTAGCAGCTTGATAGTTAGTTTCCTTAGGGAACTAGTTAGCTGGTGATTAGTGGGTATGGTAGTAGTTTAAAGTTGAGTACAATTGTTTGAAATGTTATAAGGTTTGAATTTTGTTTTTCTAAAATGACAATGGTAGCAAAGGTGATGTCCCCTTAAGCCCAGAAATGACTTTCCCAGATCAAGGATCCCGTTGGTAAGGTTGAGTATGTTCCCGGCATGTTTTGAAACAGTATGAGAGTAGTAGATTGCACTTGCACACGTTTAAGCAAATTGCAGGTGAATTGTGATGTATGTGAGATAAAGTAGGGAGTCTGTGTACTCCAGTTCAGGGTTAGTAGGAGTGTACATACTCCAAAGTGTGAGAGTAGGGAAGTCGTCGAACTTCATATGTGTGTGGCGCTTTGAGTTCAAAAATTGTCCACGTGGTTGTTGGTGATGTACAGACCATGCGTGTTCTAAGACTCCGGAATATATCGACAAGTGTAGGAGACACTTGGGTATATGTTGTAATCTGTCTGGTTTAGTAGGTTGATCTGGCGTGGTCAACAAGTCAGAGTGAATGCTAGACGAATAAAAGAAGCTTCGACTGAGATTTGGCGAGTCCTATGTGCACCAGGACAGACCCAAAGATGAGTTGAGAGTAAAGTTTGTGGGTCGATTTTTACTTGCAAATGTGGGGGACTGAGAAAGAGGAATAGCTAAAGAGCCAGAAAGTGCCATTAGTGAAAATCCGTAAGGTCCCTGAAGCAATTGTGTCCCTTCCTGTAGTAAACCAACAGGTTTGTTTGAGTTATTATTTGGTGAAGACGCTCGCAATAAAATTGCAATAGTTAAGTGAAATTGAGTTGAGGAGGACAAGCCGCAAGACTTTGTCAGCCGCTGTGTGTCAGTGTGACATCAGTGTGTGCCGCTCTGGGATAGGTCGGTTAGTGAGAAGAGCCGCAACCGGATTGGCAGCCGTCCGTGAGAGGCAATTGGTTGGGTTAACGGGTGGAGGGAATCTTGGGAGTAAAAGTCATTTCATTTATTGAATTTGAAGTACATAAAAACAGGCAAAATGAAGTTTTTCAAGGCATTTAAGAGTGCGATAAAAGGTGATTCATACATCAAGGTGTCAGTGGGGGAACCAACCCCACCGGAGGATACTCTGGCGCATCTCGTGATGACAGAAAAGGGCAAAGCTTTGTGTCTTTGGTTAAAGCAATGGAGTAAATTGACTAAGAATCAAGGGACATTAGCTTTTCCGGAGCATGGAACGTTCAATTTGAGAATTTTTGGACCAGTTGTGATTATCATTGTATGACATGAGACCATTACGGAGACCGGCACACTTTGAGGCTTTAGCAGTTTGGGAGTTAGTGGCCAGACAGCAGCAAGAGCTAAAGTTCAACAGAAAGGTGAAGAAGATAGAAAAGTCACTAGCAGAAGCTAGGTGGGATTGGGAGCAAAAGAGATGGTGGATGGCAACTATGAAAGAGATTAAAATGTTCCCAGCAATCACAGAA
This sequence comes from Pleurodeles waltl, assembly GCF_031143425.1. Lineage (NCBI taxonomy): Eukaryota > Metazoa > Chordata > Amphibia > Caudata > Salamandridae > Pleurodeles > Pleurodeles waltl. Next base: position 706,256,613 of record NC_090448.1, read on the forward strand.
TGTGATGATTCAGATAAAGGGGATAGTACCAAGGAAGAGGAGAGTGAGGAAAAGAAGAAAAGAAAGAAGTCCTATGTGGATGATGATGATTCTGATGTTGAGGATCTCATTACACAGTTGCTGAGAGATAGACCTCCACCTATGATGACCTATGCAGGGGGTCCAGGGACTAGTGCTACAGCCCCTCCTGCTACTCCTGGAACATCCCAGGGAGCCGCGGGTGCTGTACAAGGAGAAGGAGGACAGTTACCAGGGGCAGTACAGAGTACACCAGTCACAGGAACGAGTGCGGTAGCTCAGGCGCAGGTACATACACCTTCGTTTACAAGGATTTATCCAGATGTGCCAGGTCTTGAGGCTGTTTCAAATATTGCAGTGCTGAGAGAGCAGGTTCTCCCAAAGCCAATGTTGGTCCAGACTGAGCTGACTCCAATGTTATTGCCATCAGCACAGACGCAGGGTATGTCGAAGTTTAACCTGTTGACAGGGACCTCAGTAGATCTCACATCAGTTATGAACCAGGCAATGGGTGTACCACTCACACAGGGTGTAGGTGCTAGAGCAGCCCCAGATGCTATATCGCTACCGATCACTGTTGGTCCAGCAGTACCTCTATATGCACAGAAGAAAACAGAAGCAGGGGAACAGACTGAGATGTCACAGAGTTTGGTGAGAAGGGGAGTGGGAGATTCAATACACTCAACATCATCTTCAGGACCTTGTCCAGGTGAGCTCAAATCTCCTACAGGTTTTAGTCCTCTTGTGACATTGCCAGATGCGTCAAACATCTCTAATACAAATCAGAGCTTGAGACTCTTGACACCACAAGACTTGGGTACAATGACACAGCAGCTGCCAATGACTAATGCGAGTAACATCTCATTACAAGGGTTAACAGCTCAGCAGTTAACTAGTTGGCTGGATAGTTTAAATTCTTCACAAAGTGCGTCCAAAGGGGAAGATCATTTGAACCGAGTGGGACTAAATATTGAACCAAATGAATTAGTCGAGAGAACAATGGGATTGAATAGGTTAGAATCCTAAACTGAAGAAGAGCTGAGGTATTTGTGTCCAAGGATTACAAAGGAGGTAGGGAAAATACACCAGAAATTAGCAGAAGTAGCAGGGAATCATGGCATTGATCTTAAAACGACGAAACATTTGAGATGGAGTTACAGATTAGATTTTGAGGCAAAAGATTTTGAACACAAGAGATCAACAGGAATGAAAGCACATTTGAGGGACTTTTTCGTGTTTAGATTTGTTGAAGGATTGAGACCTGAAGTAGGACAGATGATTAAGAATCACTTGATTTTCTGGCAGGCAAAGCCGATTGATGAAGTGTTGCAGTATGCTAAATATTGAAGTGATGAGATCGAATTGAAGCAAAAGAAGTTGAAAGAAAAGGCAATGGTGATGCAGATTAAGGCAGCACAATCAGGAGTACAAGGAGCCTTAGTGCCGCTGATTCCGCAACAACAGAAAGCTGTCATGTTTCAACCTCAAGTGAGAGACAGAGGACGTGGGATGGATATGATGCGTGGTCCAGATCTAAGCACTGTGGTTGTTCGGAATGACATGCAGGGCATGAAAAGGATGTTGCCATGTCATTTGTGCGGAAACCTGGGACACTGGAAGCGGGAGTGCCCATTGATGGTTCAGGAAGGAATGGTTCAGCAAAGCGATGTTGGTTCAGCTCAAACTGTAAGAGTCCATAGAATGAGGGGCAAAGTTCCGAATGCTCAAAATCGAGGTCAGAATTTCTTGCCTGTACAACAGTTGCAGGTGCCTCAAGCACAATTTACTTCCTTAACACCAGTACAGCAGCAGATTTCTATGGTGCCTAGACAGCAAATGCACATACCCCAAGCACCAATGGAGCAGCAAAACGTTTTGCTTACTCAACAGGTCACAGGTCAGAGACCAGATAATAGTAACAATACAGTACACCAGTTCCCATTCCACAGTGAGGATGAAATAAACGATGAATGGATGAGTGACAGTTCAGATGCAGGAGCTTGTATTCTTGCCGCGTCCCTAGAAGTAGATCAGAGAGGGCCTTAAAAGGAAAGGTAATGGGATATAAGGTCTCGTTCCTGGGTGACACAGGAGCTACGCGCTACACAGTCAGGAGTGTGGAAGTACCAGATTTACCCCTTCCCAGCAGGACAGTTCAGGTTGTGGGAGTGGAGAATAGGCAGTTAACGAACCCAATGACAGAACCAGTGCAAGTTGAAATCGGAAATAATTTGGGATTGCATAGATTTGTGGTGTGTGATTCAAGTCCTGTGTCTTTATTAGGCAGAGACTTATTGTGTAAGACTAAGGTGGTCATTACAACCCTGATGGTCGGTGTTAAAGCGGCGGTAAGACCGCCAACAGGCTGGCGGTAAAAAAATTGCAATTACGACTGTGGCGGAAACCGCCAACAAAGACAGCCACTTTAACACTCCGACCGCCGACAGACAGGCGGAAGACAAAGTAACACCCGCAGTATCACAACCTACCAATCCGCCATCTTTTCCGGGGCGGATTCACCACGGATAAAAACACGTCGGAAACAGGATTTAGAAGGGAAAAGCTCACCGCTACACACCCCACGAGGAACCAGGACACCATGGAGCCGGAACTCCAAATTCTCCCTGCGATAGTCTTCCTGTTCTTCTACCAGGAGCACGAACGCCGACGGCGAAGACCACGGTGAGTACTGCACCTACGACACGGGGGAGGGGGGAGGGAAAAAACAGGGACACACACACGCAACACCCCCACCCCCACCTCCACCCTCACCCACTACAACACACACACTAATACATATTTATACATGATAGTTACACCCCCCAACCCCCCCGGAAGAATGCAAAGACAAAAGAAAATGATTGTAACCATTGTAATATATTAAAATCAAAATATATATATACACCATAAACAAAATATACACCAAGCTTAGTAGTCCAGGTAGTGCTCCAATGAAGTCCGTGGAACACTGGGCCAACACGGTATGGGCGAGGCCCACACAGGATCTCCGACCATGACTGAGAGAACACTGCAGGGGCATCAGAGAGCAAGAAAACAGGCAACTCAGGGGGAGGGAAAGGGGGGGAGCCTAGGCCGGTTGAGTGCACAGCGCCAAATCCACGAGAGGGCCACATGCCCACCGTTACATCCTGGGGAGTGCAAAGCCACAGTCTCTCAAGTCTATACAGTGGGTGGTTTGCCCACTGTTCAATCCTGGGGAGTGCAAAGCCACAGTCTCTCAAGTCTCTACAGTGGCTGGTTTGCCCACTGTTCAATCCTGGGGAGTGCAAAGCCACAGTCTCTCAAGTCTCTACAGTGGGTGGGTTGCCCACTGTTCAATCCAGGGGAGTGCAAAGCCACAGTCTCTCAAGTGGATGACAGTCTCCACTGGTTCTGGAGGGGACTCTGCGCCCAGAGTGCTTCATCCTGCTAAGGACAGAGGTAGTGGATGTATCTCTCCACTGGTTGTGGAGGGGGCCTTGTATCCAGAGTGCTTCATCCTGCTAAGGACAGAGGTAGTGGATGTATCTCTCCACTGGTTCTGGAGGGGGCATGGTGCCCAGAGTGCTTCATCCTGCTCGTGATGGACTCAGTAGCGTCAGTGCCCTTGGTGCTCATGGGCCAGTGGTGCTTGAGGCGGCGGTGCCCTGTTCAGCAGTGCTTGGAGCAGCGGTGCCCTGTTCAGCAGTGCTTGAGGCGGCGGTGCCCTGTTCAGCGGTGCCCTGTTCAGCGGTGCTTGAGGCGGCGGTGCCCTGTTCAGCGGTGCTTGAGGCGGCGGGCTCCTTTGCAGTGACTCAGCTGCTGGCGGTCCTCTCTGTCCCAGCGGGGCTTGTGCTGGCGGTCCTCTCTGTCCCAGCAGAGCTTGTGCTGGCGGTCCTCTCTAGCCCAGCGGGGCTTGTGCTGGCGGTCCTCTCTGTCCCAGCGGGGCTTGTGCTGGCGGTCCTCTCCAGCCCAGCGGGGCTTGTGCTGGCGGTCCTCTCTGTCCCAGCGGGGATGATGCCGGTGGCCTCCTGGGCAGCGGGGATGATGGTGGTGGCCTCCTGGCAGCGGGGATGAGGGCAGTGGCCTCCTGGCCTGCAGGGATGATGGCTTTGGCCTCCTGGGCAGCGGGGATGATGGGGGTGGCCTCCTTGCCAGCGGGGATGATGGCTGTGGCTTCCTGGGCAGCGGGGATGATGGCGGTCTCCTCCGCCGTGCTGCTCTTCCCAGACTTTCCTGGTTTCTTGTGGCCCTTCCCCACCTTGGAAGGTGTTGCAGATGACTCCACACTCCCACTGGGACCCCTGGGAGCGGCTTTGGTGGCTGGAGTCTTCCCCCTCTCCCGCCAGGCACTGGCCAACCTTTGATGCTTCACAGGTGGGGGACTGTCCGTACTGTGGCTTCGTGCCACACTGGCTGCCCTGGTGGCCGGTGCACTCCAGATTCCGGTGACTACAGGCACCACTGGTCCTGGAGATGTTGTGGCTGAAGTGCGAGTTCGGGACCTAGGAGACGGACGGGGTGGGGGAGGTGTGGGAAAGAGGTCAAGGTTGGACAGGAAATGTTTTTGGGAGACACTGGGACGGGTAGCTGGAGGGGGTTTGGGAGTGGAGGAAGAGGTTGTGGTTGTAGGAGGTGTTCGTTTGCTGACTTTGGGTGAAGGTACATGGGCTGGAGGCTGTCGTGAGGTGGATGGTTGTTGGGTGGGTGTGTGCCTATGTTTGTGTGTCTTGGGAGGTGGCGTCACAGACACAGTGGGAGAGGACACAGGGGACGTGTGAATGGTAGTGGGGGTGGTGACTGCACGTGAGCGGGGTGTGGTGGTGGGTGTGCTGGTGATGGCAGTAGTGGCTGTAGATGTAGTGCATGCAGGTGTGAGTGTACACAAGACTGTGAGGGAGGAGGGAGACGAGGAGGAGGGGGACACAGTGGAGGCAGTGGATGTTGGTGTGTCTGCATGTGTCTGATGCTTGCGTGAGTGCCTGTGGGATGTGTGGTGCTTATGTTTGCCAGAGCTTCCCTTGTGTGTTGACGTGTGTGCATGCTGGTCTGTAGGTGTGCTTGTGATAGGTTGGGGTACAAGGGATTGGGTCTGGGTGGAGGAAGTTGGAGGGGGGAGGCTAGAGACAGGGACAATGGCTGCCATCAGTGCTGAGGCCAGAGTCTGAAAAGCTCGCTGAAGGGCCGCCTGACCAAAATGAATGCCCTCCAGGAATGCATTTGTTTGTTGCAACTGCCTTTCTACACCCTGGATGGCAATCAAAATGGGAGACTGCCCAACAGTGAGGGACCTGAGGAGGTCAATGGCCTCCTCACTGAGGGCAGCAGGGGTGACTGGGGCAGGGGCTGAGGTGCCTGGGGCGCAGGTGATGCCTACCCTCCCGGGTGATCGGGCACGGGGCAAAGGCTAAGGGGCTGCTGGGAGGGCGGTGCTGGTAGGGGGGGTGGCGGCTGTACCTGTAGATGGGGGGGCACAGATGTTGCCGCCACCACAAGGGAGCTCCCATCAGAGGACGAGTCCGTGTCGCTGGTCTCAGCTCCTGTCCCCGCCGTGGAGCTGCCCTCGCCCTCCGTCCCACTGGTGAAGTCAGAGTCCGTAGTGTGGCCTTCCATGGCCATGTGGGATGAAGGCCCCTCGTGCTCCGGTGCCACTGCTCCTCCGCCTGATGATGCTAATGCACACAAGAACAGGGAGACCACAAAAATGGTGGGGGGGACAGAAGAAAGACATGTTGAGTGCATGCATTACCGCTACCGTTGGCGGACACGACAGACACAGAAGCCCCCTGCACTACGCCGCGCTCTTGGGCTCCACTGTTCAATCCCTGGGAAATGGCCTACTAGGCTATGGTCGACATCTGCACACATGCATGACACAGGGGCATGATTAGGTGTACTTGGCACTCTACAGAGGTGGGGTGCCACATGGCCTGCCTTACGGAGGGACCTTGCCTACGAAACTCGCCCTGGCCTAGGGAAACCCACAGCCCACCTCCCCCACCCAGACACCTCCACTGCACGCAAAATTAGCAGGATGAGAGTGTACTCACCCCCTTGTGGCTGCTGTGATGCCCTCAAGCGCCCATCCAACTCCGGGTACGCCACTGCCAGGATCCTGAACATCAGGGGGGTCATGGTACGACGGGCACCCGTCCCATGTTGGGAGGCCATCCCCAGCTGAGCCTCTGCCGTCTTCTTGCTCCAGCGGCGAATATCCTCCCATCTTTTCCAGCAGTGGGTGCTCCGTCTGTGGTAGACCCCCAGGGTCCGGACATCCTTGGTAATGGCACGCCAAATATCTTTTTTCTGGTGGGCGCTGACCTGCATGAATTGTACAGGGGGAAGAGAAACTTATTACCAACTGCACCGTCACAGTCATTGGCCTCCATCCCTACCCTTGCCATGTGGCACATGCACTCACCGTCGTTTCATGCACGCCGCAATCTCCCCCCCTTCTTACATCCATCCCACTCCACACAGGCATAGCCCATACAGCATGCTCCCAGTGTACTTACCTGTTTGTCTGGAGGAACGTAGAGTAGCGTGTACTGGGGGAGGACCCCGTCCACAAATTTCTCCAACTCCTCCGTTGTGAAGGCAGGGGCCCTTTCCCCAGACACTCGAGCCATTGTCTCTTCCAGACCGAGGTCACAGCAGCACTTGCAGTGTAGGTCCTCTCCTGTCGAAGATCAGGTATCAAGTGATTGAACAGATAGAAAATGGCGGTCACGTCCGCGGCGGTGCGTACCGTCACCACCGGCGTACATCGTCATTGGCTCATGGGACCCATAGGGTCCAATGTTAACCAATGCAGCATTGCGCCGCAGTCTTCGACCGCCTACCGCGACGGTGTACTATGCCAGCGCAGTTACCTCACATCCCATTGTCCCACTTTAGAGGTCAGGCAGCCACCATTTCAGGGGCCCACATGGCTTCATTTTTAACTGCGTCACACATACCTAGGCCTAGACTAAACACACATACAGGGCACTTTTTGGATTATGATTCGTGTTCTGTGTAAGCTGTGGGCACGTACCTCTGAGTTGATTGACTCTGTGCTCGCTGTTGTCCTTCATAGGCACCGTCCGCTGGGACATGTGAGGAGATGGCGGCATCCTCCGGTGTACCGACCGTTGGTGGACCTGTCGACAATGTAGGAAAGATATGTGATCATCACCTACAGGCTTGACCGTGCCACAATCCAGGAACTGTGTACCCAGCTGGAGCCAGACCTGATGTCAGCTATCCGCCATCCCACAGGAATCCCCCCTCAAATGCTGTCAGTGCTCCATTTCCTTGCAAGTGGGTCATTTCAAACAACTGTGGCCATTGCATCAGGGATGTCCCAGCCTATGTTTTCCAACGTGTTGTCCAGAGTGTTGTCTGCCCTGCTGAAACACATGCGGAGCTACATCGTTTTCCCTCAGGTGGAGGATTTGCCTACAGTGAAAGGTGACTTCTATGCCCTGGGACATATCCCCAACATCATAGTTGCCATTGATGGGACCCATGTGGCTTTAGTCCCCCCCGCAGGAGGGAGCAGGTGTACAAAAACCAGAAGAGTTACCATTCCATGAATGTACAGATGGTATGTTTGGCAGACCAGTACATCTCCCATGTTAATGCCAAGTTCCCTGGCTCAGTGCATGACGCCTACATCCTGCGGAATAGCAGCATCCCTTATGTGATGGATCAACTCCAGAGGCACCGTGTGTGGCTATTAGGTGAGCACCTGGAAGCAAGACAGTGGGAATGGTTGTCTGGGTCTGTGGATGTCCCTATGAGTTAGTGTGTGTCTAACAGTTGTCCCTCGCCATTTGCAGGTGACTCTGGTTACCCCAACCTGTCATGGCTACTGACCCCAGTGAGGAATCCCAGGACAAGGGCAGAGAAACGGATAATCGAGCAGACCTTCGGCCTCCTGAAGGACAGGTTCCGGTGCCTCCATATGACAGGTGGATCCCTATTCTACTCACCAAAGAAGGTGTGCCAGATCATCGTGGCATGCTGTATGATTCACAACTTAGCTTTGCGACGACAGGTGCCTTTTCTGCAGTAGGATGGTCCAGATGGCGGTGTTGTTGCAGCTGTGGAGCCTGTGGACAGTGAAGACGAGGAAGCAGAAGAAGAAGACATGGACAACAGGGACTCAGTGATCCAGCAATATTTCCAGTGAAACACAGGTAAGAATACAAACCTGCCTACTACATGTACTTTACATAACACTACTACCTCTCTACTGTCTGTCGTTTTCACCCAGTGTATGGTCACTGAGTTGTCACTTTCTCTTACGATTTCACAGATGTGGGTCCCACAGTGTGACATCTGCTTTTATTCCTCATGGACTACAGCTGTGTGACATAGGTATGTTGACATTACAAATGAAAGAGCTTTTTGACACTGTAATTGATAATACACTATTCCGAAATCACAGACTGACTCCAGATTGTTTGTGCTTTAAGGGTGTTTATTTTGGTGCTCAATATTGGAGGGGGTAGCAAAATGGTGAGGGGTGATGGTGGAGGAATGTCCATGGCAGAGTCCAGTCTATTAGTCTCACAGGTGCATTGCCCAAATGGGCATAGGAAGTGGAGCTGGGGCAGTTTAAGGATGGACAGGGTGACAAAGTGGGACAGAAGGATGACATTCAGGGTGGTCTCATTTCTTGGCGGGGGTCTTGGCATCGTTCTCTGTCTTTGTCCTGGATCTCAGGGGCCATTTGCGAGGTGGTTCTCCCTCTGCAGGGGGTGGGGTGCTGGTGTGGTGGTCCTGTGGCGGTCCCTCCTGTCCACTAGCGCCGGCGGAGGTGGTGGGCAGTTCATCGTCCAGGCTAGTGTCAGGGGCCCCTTGTAGTGCCACAGTGTCCCTCTTGGTGTTGAGTACTTCCTTCAGCACCCCTACAATGGTGCCCAGGGTGGAATTGATGGCTCTGAGTTCCTCCCTGAAGCCCAAATACTGTTCCTCCTGCAGGCGCTGGGTCTCCTGAAACTTGGCCAGTACCGTTGCCATTGTCTCCTGGGAGTGGTGGTAGGCTCCCATGATGTTGGAGAGGGCCTCGTGGAGAGTGGGTTCCCTTGGCCTGTCCTCCCCCTGTCGCACAGCAGCCCTCCCAGTTCCCCTGTGTTCCTGGGCCTCCGTCTCCTGGACCGTGTGCTCACTGCCACTGCCCCCAGGTCCCTGTTGTTGTTGGGGTGGTGGGTTATCCTGGGTTCCCTGTAGTGGTGGACACACTGCTGATTGACATGTCCTGGGGACGGAGGTATGGGCCCGCTGGGTGGGTGCTGTGCTGGTATTTCCAGAGGGGGAAAGCTCTGTAGTGGCCTGTGACTGTGTGATGGGAACCGGCTGTCCCGAGGTCCCCGATTGGCCGGGCTGGTCATCTCGATCCAGTTGGACAGAGGTGCTGTCATCACTGTGGGCCTCTTCTGTTGGTGGCGTGGACATGTGTGGACCCTCCTGTCCGGTGACGTTGGGTAGGGGTCCTGCTGGGGTATAAAAGGTTGTTTGTTACATCTGTGTGTGCCATGGTGTGCAATGGGTGGGTGACCGTGTACCCCAGTGCTTGCATTCCTGTGTGGGACCTTGTGTGATGATGGTTTAGGGGGGTGTATGGGTATGTGCAGTGGACATGCTTTAGTGATGGGTGTCCATGCTTTGTTGTTGCATGCAGGGCTTAGTGTTAGGATGTGTGGTTTGTGATGTTGGGACATTTGTGAGGAGTTAGAGTGATGGGGGGTGAGGGTGAGGGTGGGGGTATGTGATGGCATGCAGGTAGGGTGGGGGATGTAATAGTTAAGATTTGACTTACCAGAGTCTATTCCTCCAGCTACTCCTGCGAGGCCCTCAGGATGCAGAATCGCCAAGACCTGCTCCTCCCGTGTTGTTAGTTGTGGGGGAGGAGGTGGGGGTCCGCCGCCAGTCCGCTGAACCGCAAGGTGGTGTCTTGAGACCACGGAACGCACCTTCCCCCGTAGGACATTCCACCTCTTCCTGTTGTCATCCCGATTTCTTGGGTGCTGTCCCACTGCGTTGACCCTGTCCACTATTCTTCGCCATAGCTCCATCTTCCTTGCAATGGAGGTGTGCTGCACCTTTGATCCGAATAGCTGTGGCTCTACCCGGACGATTTCCTCCACCATGACCCTGAGCTCCTCCTCTGAGAACCTGGGGTGTCTTTGCCGTGCCAAGGGGTGGTGTGGGTGATGTGTTGGGTGGTGTGTGTGGTGATAAGTGTGCTGATACGTAGTGGGGTGTTGTGTGAGGTGCGTGGAAGTTATGTGGGTGATGGTGTTGTGTGCCTGTGGATGCCAGTATTGTTGATGGTGGTGTCTCTCTCTGTGCTTCTTTCTCAATTGTGATCGTAGGGGTTTGTGGGTGATGTAGGTGTGTGTTTTATATTCTATTGGGTGTGTGGGAGTGGTGTGTGTATGTGTATCAGGTGTGTGTATTAGGAATTGTCCAATGTGGTTGTGTTTTGTAAGTGTGTGTGTATTTTGAGCGCAGCGGTGTGTACCCCCAATGGAATACCGCGGTTGAAAGACCGCCGCGTGGATTCGTGGGTCGTGATAGTGTGGGTGTATTTCTGTTGGCATGACAGTGGAGGTTTTGTTTTCGCCAGTTTATCACTGACCTTTGGTGTGGCGGACTTGTGTGGGTGTCTGAATATTGGTGGATTTCATGCTGTAGGTCACAATAGCTGTGGCGGAATTCCGCGGCCGCGGCGGTGTGTTGGCGGTCTTCTGCATGGCGGTAAGTGGCTTTTACCGCCAATGTTGTAATGACTGCCTAAATGTTCCATAAACTACACAGATGCAGAGATAGAAGTTCAAACGAAGAGTGATGATGAGGAGGAACAGGCATCAGCCATGATACTTAATAATGCGTACGAAGAATACCCATTGATTGAAATCTTCCCGATGTTCACACTGAAGGAGTTGCATGCAGACCTGTAGGGAACAGTAAAGGAGAACGCTTGGGATTTGACAGGGAAAGAAGTGGGATTGATTAAAGAAGTGGAACCTATTAAAATCACTTTGAAGCCGAATGTTGAGACCTGATATCAAAGATACTCGATTAGAAGAAAGTGACCAAATTGTCTTTGTTGATGGTTCATGTCTAAGAGATGGAACAGGCACCTTGAGAGCAGGATATGCTGTATGTACTATTACAGGAACCCTAGAAGCATCTAGGCTTCCTGATGTATATTCAGGACAAGTGGCAGAACTGGTGGCTCTTACTAGAGCTTGTTATGTTTCTACTAGGCTATGAGTGACAGTATACACTGATAGTCAGTACGGATTTGGAATAGTTCATGATTTTGGTAAATTTTGGTTGCAAAGAGGTTTCATGACCTCATGTGGAACCCCAGTACGAAATGGTGACAGGATAAAATAATTATTGTATGAAATTCAATTACCTGAAGAGATTGCTGTGGTGAAATGCAGTGCACATCAAAAAATACCAGATTACTTTTCCCTGGGAAATGGTATGCAGATCAGGTAGCAAGGTTTTGCGCTCTGAACTGTATATCTTTTAAGGACAAGTGGGAATTAATGCCAGAAGAAGAGACCAGTTGTGCAAATGTGCCATTGAAAATAATCGATACGCTAGAAGGATTGAAAACATTCCAAGAAAATGCAGACAAGGAAGAGAAAAAGCTGTGGGCAAAGCTGAAATGTGTACAGAGACCAGATGAGATCTGGGTATCTGAGGAGGGTCAGATGGTATTGCCGAATCGTCTGTTGACTCAGATGGCTCGGTATTACCATGGTCAGGCACACATCGGAAGGGATGCCATGATTAGGCTGTTCAAAGTTGATTGGTTCAATCCGAAATTTAGATAAGCACCTGAAGCAGTGTGTCACAGATGTGTAATCCGTCAGCAACTAAATGTGGGAAAAGGGACAGTGGTAAATTTGAGCCACATTGGAAGAGCAGGAAGACCATCCAGCAGAATGCAATTGGATTTCATTAAGATGCCTGCATGTGGTGGATTGAAGTACGTGTTGGTGATTGTGCATGTGTTTAGTCATTGGATTGAAGCATACCCTACACGTAGAAATGATAGTCTCACAGTTGCAGAACTGATACCAAGGTTTGGATTCCCGGTCTCTTTAGAATCAGATAGGGGAACGCACTTCAATAACGAAGTGATTAAACTCTTATGTGCAGCACTAAACATTGAACAGAAGCTCCACTGCAGCCATAGTCCAGAGGAGTCAGGGCTCGTAGAGCAAATGAATGGTACTCTGAAATCAAGAATTGCTAAAATGTGCGCTGCCACAAATCTGAAATGGCCAGATGCATTGCCTCTAGTGTTGATGACAATGAGAGATATACCTGACAGGAGGACATAATTGAAATTCTCATGGGAAGAGCAATAAGATTGCCAGCAATACCAGCCAATGCTCTTGTCAATATTATAGATGATATGGTGTTGGACTACTGCAAGGGTCTAGCTGATGTGGTTCGATCTTTTTCTCAGCAGGTACAAGCCGTTACCCTGCCACCTATCCATGACCCAGGCCACAATCTAAGAGCGGGAGATTGGATTGTGATCAAAAAGCATGTGCGCAAGACTTGCTTAGAGCCACGTTGGAGGGGCCCATATCAAGTGGTGCTGACAACTACAACAGCTGTGAAGTGTGCAGGATTGCCTAACTGGATAAATGCAAGCCACACAAAGAAAGTGGTGAGTCCTCAGAATCATGAAGAAATGTTGCTGAGAACGCCAGCAGCTGCAAAACAAATAGTTCTACCCGAACCAGAATCGGAGAAGGTTGAGCCGGAAGTAGACCCAGAATTGGCGGATGAAGGATCGATCACCCCAGTAAGAGACGAGGGTGTGGAAAATCAGGAGGAAGAACGAGAAATCAATCCAGCAGAAGTGACAAGAGATCCATACACAGGAGAGGTTCTCACAAGAACAAAGAGTGCTGAAACACAAGGAGACCATGTGCCAGAGCCTGAGCGGGAAAGAGTTGAGACAGGTCGAAGCAAAAGCGATCTGACTCCTCCTGAACCTGTTGCAGGTCCATCAAGAGAAGGCACTTCAGACAAGGTGAAGGAGAAAAGTCCGATCTCGAAGAAATTGTTGACAGAAGGGGTGAGAAAAGGAGATCACTGGCCTGAGTCTCAAATAGGCAAGAAAAAGGACTTGGTAATAAATGAGACAATAGAGGAAGAGTTAGACACCACAAAGAAAGATGAACTGAGTGATGGAGAGCTGACAGGAGAAAGGAGGTTGAAAAGAAAGAGAGTAGCAAGTAGAAAATACGCAGGACCAGAGTGGGCATATGCCGCAACAAGTGATTGGCAAAATGAGTTTATGTCCTTTTGTTTCGATAGATAAATTCAGAATTAGTATTTTGATGCAATCTGAAGGAGAAAATCAATAGACTGAGTCATTGAGCAAAAGAAAAAAAAAAAGAGATTATTGATTTTACCGGAAATCAAGAAAGAAGAAAAACAAAAAAAGTATTTTTTGATTTTTCATGTTGCATATTAATTAGGAGTTTGAATTCTGCTTTCTGATTCTTTACAGATCATGTCTAGATTAGATAACAACACTAGACACATTAGGTATTGTAGATATTTGAGTGTAGGAATGGTGATTGTGTGTGGAATATTGTTTATAATAATGATTGTGGGAATGTCAATTCATGAGGTGAGAGAAGCTAAGGTTACATCTGTTCTTGAGACTACTACACTAACAGCTATGGAGAAGTTTAAATTGAATGAGCAATATTTGCATGATTATACTAACGCAAAGGGAGATTTGTCTTCTAAAGTCTTTTATCGTTTCTTGAGTGAGTATGTGGAAACGATGAATGCAAGGGATTGTCTTGTGTGTACGCAAATACCTTCCTCTGTGGAAGAAGGGGTCACTTACCATAGTCTACCTCTGACTTACGGTATAACTTGAAGTTTGCTATTAACTCGATTCTATAATCAGGAATATATTCAGTATTTTTACTCAAATTATGATATGGTGTTTTCCTTTGTCCCAATAATTAGATATTTGAGTAAGATAGTTAAGGATCATGATATAGTATTAGTTAGAGGATTCTTTGAGCCTACACTGACCTTTGGCACGGCTTATGCACATCGTAACAGCTTGACTTGCTCATTAACACCGATGGAAAAGAGCTTTATTGAGCATACTGATGACAGGAGGAAAGCACTAAAAGAAAAACTAGAAAAAGAGTTAGAGAAGAGAACTTACAAGAATGATAATGCTTACACTGCTATTAAAACACAAGGGAAATTAGCCTTAGATGCATTACATGTAGGGAAGCTTTGTGTATATTGGCCAAAATCACGCACTGACACTTTATTTGTGGGAACGAGTGAATGTAGGCATGTGTTTTTGTTTCAGAGCAAGTGGACATTTATGTTGAATGGTGCAGACCCTATGATTCCTGGAATCTATTATATTTGCGGACTTAATGCTTATTACCGTCCCCCTAAGGGATAGTATGGGACATGTTACTTGGGAATAGTGTTTCCTAAGATTTATCAAATAGATGATTTGATAAAGATCCCGAAAATGACTGAGTTACACCAAATGAGACAAAAGAGAGAAACAACCTCTGCAATAGTAGGGGATATTTTTGGAGCAATAATTCCTTCTGTAGGAGTTATATTGAATGCAAATAAGATTCAAAAGCTGTCAACTATAGTAGATAATATGTTCATTAATTTTACAGGAGCTATACTTTTACTAAACACTGAATTAGCTGTGGATACAGCTATGACGCTTCAAAATAGGCTTGCTTTAGACATAATATTAACGAAAGATGGAGGAGTCTGCAAAATGATTAATGAAAGACACTGTTGTTCATATATACCTGAAAATGAGAAAGAGATAAAAGATTTGCTTATTAATGTAACTAATACAAGTAAGGATTTGAAGGAGCTGAAGGAACCAGGAGTTTGGGAAAAGGTTGGAAATTGATTTTTTACTATAGGTAATTGGTTTAGTCAAATTTGGGGTGGGATATTGTGGAAAGTCGACCAGGGAATATTAATTGTGATCATTGCTATATTAGGATTATGGGGGGGCACGTAAATTATGGCAGAAAATCAGAGGAGGGAAGAACAATGCAGAAGAATAATCTATAGGGAAAATATAAACAGAAGAGATCAAAATGTAGCTGAAAGTAATTTATAAATGATTGACAAGGGAAAGGTGAGATGACATATTTAGTCATCAGAGGAGGGACTGTTGGAGCAGATATGCTAATATGACAATATTCTAATGATTTGCGTATACATAGTAATGAGAAATAATGACAAACAAAACTAATAATTGAAAATAACGTGTAATGAGTAAAATGTGCCCACGGGAGTGGTCATCATGTATGTTAACAGTACTAAAATAATGTGAAAATATAAGAATTATGGCCCTCATTTGGACCTCAGCTGTCTTTTTCCAAGACCGCCGAGGTACCACTGGGCGGAAGACCGCCAGTGCTGGCGGTCTTCCGCCCAACGTGTTATGACTGCTGGCAGCCCTCTGCCCTTTTTCGGACGGAAAGCCGTCAGCAGCCATACTGGCGGTCGGTGGTGAAGTAAAGGCTGCTCCACCTCCACCACCACGTCATCAGAACACCGCCCACAGAATCACAACCCAGGATTCGGTGTGGCAGTGTTCTGGTGATGGGGAGCTGGCGGCGGAGCAGCCCCCATGGATCCTGTTCCCTCCTGGAGGATCACCGGACAAGGTAAGGTGATCGTCTGTTAGGGGAGGGGGGTGTTGTGTGTTGTGTGCGTGCAGGGGGGGGGCATGTGAGTGTGTAGGGGGGGTTTGTGAGTGTGTGTATGCATGCAGGGGTGTGTTGTGTGTATGGGAAATGTGTGCATATATGTCTGTGTGCATGTGTGCGAGTATGTCTGCATGTATGTGTAGTCGTTATGTGAGCGTGCGTGTAGGGGTTGGTGGTGTGTGTGTCAATGTTTTTTAGGGGGATGGGGTGGGTGTGGGGAGGGGAGTTCTGCCACCTTTGGAGAGTGTTTCAGGGGGTCGTGGGTTTGGGGGGGAGGAGTCTGGGGAGGAGGGAGGGGGAGGCCCCTATCAGTGCCAGGGAACGAATTCCCTGGCACGGATAGTGCCTACCGCCATGGATTTCGTGGCGGTACCAAACCCCACAAAATCCATGGCGATATGCGAGGTCCTGATACCGCCAGCAGTCTAGTGGCAGCCACTTGGCTGGAGACCGAAGTATCCAGTCAAGCGGTCGTTACCACCCTGGCGGTCGGAGTGTATAAGTGGCGGTTTGGCATGGCAGTAACCGCCATGCTTGTAATTAAAAAGAAATTCTGCCGGCCTTTTGCTGGTATTACAGCCACTTCTACACCGACCGCCAAGGTTGTAATGAGGGCCTATGTATTAATATGTCATAATTGATGATATAATCTACGTTTTATGATGCTTTGTATGCTTAACTTAGCCGAACTAGATGCCTGGTCGGCGCTGGGCCTTGCTTGCTTAAACGTGGAGACGCAATGAGCTGCTGAGGACTGAACTGGAGAAAAGGACCTTGAACTGTACAGAGTTCAGATGAGCTCTGCTAGAATTTTCTGCAATGTACCAGCGGACAGGAGACAATAAGAACAAATTGATACAATTATGTGTAGAGTAGGCTAAATGTACTTTCCCAGGACGTGAACAATGGAAGCACTGACTAAAAGACTGTGGGCAACAATTTTGTTACCTGAAGAGCCGGATGATGTTCTCATCGACAGAAGGACCAATCATATTAATGGAACTTGATGCTTGAACCGACGCAAACAAGTGGTAAACAAAAACTATAGGTTAGAATCATAACCCCAGATAAGGTTGACCAATTAGCAATTTGTGGGACGGACTGAGAGACCTTAATAAAAAGTCATGACACGAGAAGGGAAACCAGAGTGGAGAGGCGAAAGTTGATGTCAGGAGACGCTGTCCGAAGTGCTGAAAATTGGGCTTGCTCTCTGTGAGCCCGAGCCTTGCCGATGACTGATGACCTGGAGACGAAGACTGACTCATTGCTGATCTATCTTGGATAGGTAGCTATAAAATGCTGATTGACTAATGTGAGTTTTCCTTCTAGGTACCAACTGCGCTGCTTAAAACGTTTTTCTCTTTTAGCTAGATTTCTCCAAATTAATGCTTTTTGACTAAATTGTTTTTGCATGAAGACCCACATGCTGATGCTAATTTGAGATAGGTAGGCTGACAAGGGTGACTTAATGGTGACGGTTGACTGACTGACTTGCATTGCTGAATAATTCAATGATTAAGATTTGCTGATTTAGGTTGATGTTTATTTTGCTTATTAATAAATCTTGGTGAATTGTTGCTCATGATGCTAATAAAGTTTGATTAACCATTGTTTCTCGAAATAAAGGTTTTTGACTAGAATTGTAACTGATAGGGAATAAAAGCGATTAACCCCTTTTGAGAGTGATGGTATTTTCTTGTTAGACCAGGTTTTATGGCATTACATGTTGATTATGATGTTTATTGATGTTTTACTGGTTACCGCTTAACTAGGATAATCTATGCAATCCAAAAGATTCATCGACCCATACGCGTCCCGTTGTAAGTTTACTTACTAAGGACAAGGTGCGCTACCATTATTCTTGAGTACCCTGCATTTGTGCCTTTGATGTACGTCCTGGAACTTCAAAAAACAAAACAAACCAGAGGATGCTTCTATTGATGCTGCTGGCATTTGTTTATAGCAGAAGATGTGAAGTGTAATGGTAAGTGTTTTACCACTGGTGGACACTGCTTTTGCTTTGGACCTGGAAAGCACACTGTTCTTTCCAGGTGCTTGTGAAGACAAAGTTCTTCTTTGACCTCAAAATTTCAATAATTCACCCTCAAGTGCTGCTGTTTCTTCATGATTCATTTCTTACAAATGGAGACATCCAGCTCTTAACAAAGAATTAAAGCAGACAGACCTTACATCTAGTATAGTGGCACAAGTATGCTCTTTGGGGCCCATATGTTTCATTTCAGCCTTATGTTTGTGTAATGATGAAGGGGTAAGCTGTTGGCCAAAGCCAGCCACTCCTTTATCATCGTTAGTCACTGTGTTTTCCACCTTACACAAATAGGCCACTGCAGATGCAACAGTGGGATACCCTTGCTCAAAGTACAATTTTCCTCCTGACTTCCTGCATCATAGTCACCAGGGTTGCAAGCACTTTCATGAGGCACTCTATTATATCCATTCTCAACATTAAATGACATTGTTTTGGCAGTATCATCTACTCCCCTACTTGAACAGATGTTGCAGCATGTATAGAGTGGTGTTATAATGGGCTAGAGTCTCCTGTATGAGGAATGTCACAAGGACTTTATTAGCATGCTGAATGATGCTCAAAAACTGCTGAGCTTTAATGGAACACCTACAATCAGTGCAAATTCTTAGAGTGTGGGCCTGTAATTTGTGAACTTTCTTTCTTTTGAAGAAGTGATGCAGAATTAGGAATTAGGAGGATTCAGTAAATAACCAGAGTACTCTGAACTGTCCTCCCTCTGCCATTACTTTGATAGTAGTATTGCCATTGTGAGTAGCAACAAATCCAATCCTGAGATCTCTAGTTTTTAAGACATTAGTATAATTTAGTATTGAATTATTTGGAAAGGTTGGCGGCTATTTATGCTTTCTCCATAGGCAGCTTTGCAACTGTTGCTTGCTGGTGAACACCTTTCAAAAGTATCTCTATTGCTCACATCAAGTGAGTATAGCACTATACCTAAGAGGCACAATCTACCTGGTAGGGAAAACATTGAAATAGATCTATAAAAAACAGAAAATTATACATGGGATAATCGCCATTGTGCCATTCCCAGCATTTCACCAGAAATTACCACCATTGTCCCAGGTCTAGCTTGCTGTCACAGATTACCACCATATTGCCAGGGCCAACATGTTTTCATGGATTACCAATATTGTGGCAGAATCAGCATTGCACCAGGAATTACTACCACTTCGGCACACCCATCTTGTTTCAAGGGACAACCTTCAGTGTAGACGGACCAGCATGTTACAAGGCATTGCCACCAATGTGCCAAGGCAGCATGTTGCTGGTGATTACTTCATTGTGCTATTGCAGCATTATACCAGGCAAGAATTGCCACCATTGTACAAAGAGCTGCATCTTGTCTAGAATTACCACCATTATGTCAGGCCCAGCATGTTTTCCTGGGACTAATACCCTTGTGCCAGGTCTAGCATGGCATGTTGCCAGGGATTACCAATGTTGTGTGAGCACCTATGTGATACCTGACATTCTCACAATTGTGACAGGGCCAGCATATTGCCAGAGATTGCCACCATTTCAGGGCCAGCATTTTCCCAGGAATTATTGTAAGTGAGCCAGAATCGGCGTGTTGCAAGGTGCTGGAACATGAATGTTCCCTGTATGGTGTACACTTGTGTTTCCTGGATTTTTATTGTGGTCCTTGTGTCACGCTAATTTGCCATGTGCGCAGAGGCCTATTCCGTTCCCCTGACATGAGTGAGCTCCTGGACTTATCTTGTGACCTGACACACAGTGAACTACTGTCCCTCTTGCACGTTTAGCATATAGGGGGTCATTACAACATTGGCGGTATAAGGTGCTTACCGCCGTGCGAAAGACCGCCAATACACCGCCGGAGACGCGGTAGACCGCCACAGCTATTATGACACACATCACGGACACCGCCGAAATTCAGACACCAACACAATACGCCACACCAAAGGTCAGCGATAAACATGCGGAAACAAATCCTCCACCTCCACGCCAACAGAAACACGCCCATGCTATTACGACCCACGAATCCACGCGGCGGTCTTTCAACCGTGGTATTCCATTGGCGGTACACACCGCCGCGCTCAAAATACACACACATCTACAAAACACAGCCACATTGGACAATTACATATACACACACCTGATACACATACACACACCACTCCCACACACCCAACACAATATAAAACACACACCCACATCACCCACAAACCCCTACGACCACAATTCACGAACGAAGGCCAGAGAGATAGCACAGAACAGACAACCCCATCACACAGAGGCACACAACACCATCACCCACGCAACATCCAAGCACAAAACATCACATACCACTACACTCACCACACTCATCAACACATACACCACCCCACACATCACACACACCACCCCATGTCACGCCAAAGACACCCCCGCTTCTCCGAGGAGGAGCTCAGGGTCACGGTGGAGGAAATCATCCGGGTAGAGCCACAGCTATTTGGCTCACAGGTACAGCACACATCAATAGCCAGGAAGATGGAGCTATGGCAAAGTATAGTGGACAGGGTCAACGCTGTTGGACAGCACTCAAGAAATAGGGAGGACATCAGGAAGAGGTGGAACGACCTACGGGGGAAGGTGCGTTCAACGGTATCCAGGCACCACATCGCGGTACAGCGGACTGGCGGCGGACCACCACATCCTCCCCCTCAACTAACAACATGGGAGGAGCAAGTCTTGTCCATCTTGCATCCTGAGGGCCTCTGAGGAGTTGTTGGAGGAACGGACACTGGTAAGTCAAATCTTAACTATCATAACCCCCACCCTACCTGCATGATATCACACACCCCCACCATCACACCCTCCCCTATCACCCCAAATCCTCACCTATCTACCCATGACACCAACCACCCATCCCAACCCCAAGCCCTGCATGACATAACTAAGCATGGACACCCATCACCAAAGCATGCCCACTGCACAGACCCAGAACACCCCCCAACCATCAGCACACAAGCCCGCCCACAGGAATGCCTGCACTGGGGTTCACGCACACCCAACCATTGCACACCATGAAACACACACATGCAATAATCATGTACTTATACCCCCGCAGGAACCCGAAGGAACGTCACCACACCAGAGGGTCCAGACAACACCACTCCACCCCCAGAAGAGGCCCACAGTGATGACAGCAGCTCTGCCCCACTGGATCTTGATGACCAGCCCGGACCATCGTGGGCCTCGGGACAGTCGGTTCCCCTTGCCCAGACACAGCCCAACACCGAGCTTCCACCCTCTGGTAACACCAGCACAGCACCCACCCAGCGGGCCCAAACCTCCCTACCCAGGACAGGTCAATCAGCGGTGTGTCCACCACTACAGGGCACCCAGGCTAACCCACCACCCCAACAACAACAGGGACCTTGGGACAGTGGTAGTGGGCACACGGTCCAGGGGACGGAGGCCCAGGAACATAGGGGAACTGGGAGGGCTGCTGTGCGACAGAGGGAGGACAGGCCAAGGGAACCCACTCTCAACAAGGCCCTCTCCTCCATCATGGGAGCATACCACCACTCCCAGGAGATGATGGCCACGGTCCTGGACAAGTTGCAGGAGACCCTGCGTCTGCAGGAGGAACACTATTTGGTGTTCAGGGAGGAGCTCAGGTCCATCGGCTCCGCCCTGGGCACCATCGTAGGGGTGCTGACGGACATTCAAAAGACCTTGAGGGACACCGTGGCACTCCAAGGGGCCCCTGACACTAGCCAGGACGACGAACTGCCCACCACGTCCGCCGGCGATAGTGGAGAGGACGCCCCGCCATAGGACCACCACACCAGCACCCACCCCCCGCAGACGGACAACCACCACGCAAGCGGGCCCTGAGATCCAGGAACAGGACAGATCAAGATGGCAAGACCCCCGCCAGGATATAAGACCACCCTGATTGTCCTCCCACTGTCCCACTTTGTTACCCTGCCCAAATCGGAACTGCCCCAGCTCCACTTCCTATGCCCAGATGTGCAATGTACCTGTGAGACTAATAGACTGGACTCTGCCATGGACATTCCTCCACCATCACCCATCACCATTTTACAACCCCCTCTTCATTTTTTTGCACTTAAATAAACACCCTTGAAACACCCAAAAAAAATGGAGTCAGTCTATGATTTGTAAATCTGTATTATCAATTACAGTTCCATAATGGGTTACCCATTGGAAGGCTAACATACCTATGTCACACATCACAAGTCCTTCAAGGATGCAAACAGTTGACACGTAGGTTACCACATTTGTGAAACTGAAATGGAAGGGGACAACTCAGTTAACAAATAGTGAGTGAAATGGAGGTACAGGATAGAGGTAGATGTGTGAAAGTCAATGTAATGGTAAAAAAGAAAAAGTTCTCACCTGTGTGTCTCTGGAAATATTGCTGTATGACTGACTCCCTGTTTTTTTTTTTCGTCTTCCTCAGCTTCATCCTCATCACTGTCCACAGGCTCCACAGCTGCTACAACACCGTCATCTGGATCATCCTCCTGCAGAAAAGGCACCTGGCATCGTAATGCCAAATTATGGAGCATTGAGCAGGCGATGATGATGTCGCACACCTTCTTCGGCGAGTAGAATAGGGATCCACCTGTCATATGGAGACACCTGAACCTGGCCTTAAGAAGGCCGAAGGTGCGCTCGATAACCCTCCTAGTCCGCCCATGGGCCTCATTGTAGCGTTCCTCTGCCCTGGTCCTGGGATTCCTCACTGGGGTCAATAGCCAGAAAAGGTTGGGGTAACCAGAGTCCCCCAATAGCCATACACGGTGCCTCTGGAGTTGACCCATCACATAAGGGATGCTGCTATTGCGCAGGATGTAGGCGTCATGCACTGAGCCAGGGAACATAGCATTTACCTGCGAGATGTACTGGTCTGCCAAACAGACCATCTGGACATTCATCGAATGATAACTCTTCTTGTTCCTGTACACCTGTTCACTCCTGCGGGGGGGGACCAGAGCTACATGGGTCCCATCAATGGCACCTATGACGTTGGGGATATGTCCAAGGGCATAGAAGTCACCTTTCACTGTAGGCAAATCCTCCACCTCAGGGAAAATGATGTATCTCCTTACGTGTTTCAGCAGGGCAGACAACACTCTGGACAACACGTTGGAAAACATAGGCTGGGACATCCCTGATGCCATGGCCACTGTTGTCTGAAATGACCCACTTGCAAGGACATGGAGCACTGACAGCACCTGCACGTCAGGGGGGATTCCAGTCGGATGGCGGATTGGTGACATCAGCTCTGGCTCCAACTGAGTACACAGTTCCTGGATTGTGTCACGGTCAAACCTGTAGGTCACGATTAAATGTCGCTCCTCCATTGTCAACAGGTCCACCAGCGGTCGGTACACCGGCGGATTCCGCCATCTTCTCATATGTCCCAGCTGACGGTGCCTACGAAGGACAACAGCAAAGAAACAGTCACTATTCCTCCAGGTATGTACCCACAGTCACACACAAGACTACACAAGACAATAAACGCTTCCTGTATGTGTGTTGAGTGTAGGCCTCAGTATGTGTGACGCAGTTGAAAATGAATCCATGTGGGCACCTGAAATGGCGGCTGCCTGACCTCTAAAGTGGGACAATGGGATTGTGGGGTAACAGCGCTGGCATTGCACACCGTCGTGGTAGGCGGTCGTAGAGCGCGGCGCAATGCTGCATTGGTTAACATTGGACCCTATAGGTCCCAGGAGCCAATGAACAGGTGCGCCGGCGGTGATGATGCGCTCCGCCGCGGACGTCACCGCCGCGGACGTCACCATCATTTTCTATCTCTTCAATCACTAGATACCTGACCTTCGACAGGAGAGGACCTACACTGCTAGTGCTGCTGTGACCTAGGTCTGGAAGCGACGATGGCTGCTGCGTCTGAGGAAAGGGCCCCTGCCTTCACTGCACAGGAGTTGGAGAAACTTGTGGATGGGGTCCTCCCCCAGTACACGCTACTCTACGGTCCTCCAGACCAACAGGTTAGTTCACGGGGAGCACGTTGTAGGGGCTAGGCCTGGGTGGACAGGGCTGGGTGGAAGAGGGAAGGGGGCAGAAGTCATACTACAGTAAAGCATGGGAATAAATGGGCCACATGGTCAGAGTATGGAGGGGACCACACACATTGGTGGTGCAATTGGTAATGACTGTTCCTCTTCCCTTGTGCATGTCATGTAGGTCAGCGCCCACCAGAAGAGGGACATTTGGCATGCCATCGCCAAGGAGGGCCGGACCCTGGGGGCCCACCAGGGACGCGGCACCCACTGCCGGAAGAGATGGGAGGACATTTGCACCTGCAGCAACAAGACGGCGGAGGCTCAGCTGGGGATGGCCTCCCAACGTGGGAGGGGTGCCCGTTGTACCATGACCCCCCTGATGTTCAGGATCCTGGCGGTGGCCGACCCGGAGTTGGATGGGCGCTTAAGGACATCACAGCAGACACAAGGGGGTGAGTACAACCTCATTCTGCTGACTTTGCGTGCAGTGGAGGTGACTGGGTGGGGGAGGTGGGCTGTGGGTGTCCCTGGGCCAGGGCGAGTTAGTTAGGCAAGGCCCCTTTGTAATGAAGGCCATGTGGCACTCTACCCCACCTCAGAAAATTAGCAAGTTGAGGTATAGTTGCCCCCGTGGCACCCATGTGCGCAGATTTCAAACATTGCCATGTAGGCCATATCCATGAAATTGCATGTGCAGAGGGCAGGAGCGCGGTGTTGTGCATGGGGCTGCTGCGTCTGTCTTGTCCGCCAACGGTAGCGGTATGCCATGCACTAAAACTCTCTTTCTTCTGTCTCCCCCCCTTTTCCTGCTCTCCCTGTCCTTTTGTACATCAGCATCAACAGGCGGAGGTACAGTGGCACCGGAGCATGAGGGAGCTGCATCCCACATGGCCATGGAGGGCCACACCACAGACTCTGAATACACCAGTGGGACGGAGGGCGAGGGGAGCTTCACGTCAGCCACCGGATCACCAACCAGCGACACAGCCGATGTGAGCTCCCCTGTGGTGGCGGCACCATCTGTGCGCCCCACTTCTACAGGTACAGCCGTCACCCCCCCTACCAGCACCGCCCTCCCAGCAGCCCCTCAGCGTTCGCCCCGTGCCCGCTCACCCAGGAGGGTGGGCATCACCTTCGCCCTACTCAGGCCCTGCCCCAGTAACCCCTGCTGCCCTCAGTGAGGAGGCCATTGACCTCCTCAGGTCACTCACTGTTGGGCAGTCTACCATTGTGAATGCCACCCAGGGTGTAGAAAGGGCGTTGCAACACGGTAATGCATTCCTGGAGGGCATTCATTCTGGTCAGGTTGCCCTTCAGCGAACCCTGCAATCTCTGGCCTCAGCACTGATGGCAGCAATTGTCCCTGTGTCCAGCCTCCCCCCTCCAACTTCCTCCACCCAGACCCAATCCCCTGTATCCCAGCCTATCCCAAGCACACCTACAGACCAGCATGCAGACAAGTCAACACACACAAGTAGCTCAAGCAAACATAGGCACCACACACACCACAGGCACTCACACAAGCATCACACCCATACAGACACAGCAACATCCACTGTCTCCACTGTGCCCCCCTCCTCCTCTGCTCCCTCTTCCCTCCCAGTCTCGTCTACACACATATCTGCATGCACCACATCTACAGGCACTAGGACTCGCACCAGGACACCCAGCACCACAGGCCGCTCACCTGCACTCACCACCTCCACTGCCATTTACACGTCCCCTGTGTCCTCTCCCAGTGTGTCTGTGACGCCCCCTCCCAAAGTACCCAAACACCGGCAATCACTCACCCAACATCCATCCACCTCACGACAGCCTCCAGTACCTGCACCTGCACCCAAAACAGCTAAAGTGACACCTCCTACAACCACCTCCACTTCCTCCACTCCCAGACCCCCTCCAGCTACCCATCCCAGTGTTCTTCAGAAACTGTCCCTCTGTCAAATTGACCTTTTTGCCCCCACCCCCCCCTCCAATTCATCAGTCCCGTCGTAGCGCCTCAGCCAAAAAGCCTCCAGTACCAGTGGTGCCTGTTCAAGGTTTTTGGAGTGCACCGGCCGCCAGGGCAGGCAGTAGGACCCGGACCCAAGGCACTGGCAGCCCACCCCCTGTAAAGGCTCCGAAATTGGAGAGTGGACGACGGGACCGTGTCAAGACTCCTGGTGGGACAACAAGTGAAATGGGATCGAAGGCGATTGGTGAGTCAGCTGTAACTCCAAAAAAGGTGGGGAAGGTCCAGAGGAAGTCTGCCCAGCCTGTTGTGAGTGTCACGGCGGAGAAGTGCGCCATCATTTCCGGCGGTCCAGACACAACCGCCAGCACCGTCGTCACTGGTCCAGAGAGCACCGCCAGAGTCACAGCCCAGGAGGGCTCAAGTATCGTCACTGGTCCAGAGACCACCGCCAGAGTCACAGCCCAGGAGGGCTCAAGTATCGTCACTGGTCCAGAGAGCACCGCCAGAGTCACAGCCCAGGAGGGCTCAAGTATCGTCACTGGTCCAGAGAGCACCGCCTGAGTCACAGCCCAGGAGGGCACAAGTATCGTCACTGGTCCAGAGAGCACCGCCAGAGTCACAGCCCAGGAGGGGACAAGTATCGTCACTGGTCCAGAGAGCACTGCCAGAGTCACAGCCCAGGAGGGCTCAAGTATCGTCACTGGTCCAGAGAGTACAGTCGGAGTCACAGCCCAGGCGGGGCCAGGATGCCACAGACCCGCTGGGCAATGATGGAACGTCATGCCACACACCAATGTCCAGTGTGGAAATCGTCATGCCACACACCAATGTCCAGTGTGGAAATCGTCATGCCACACACCAATGTCCAGTATGGAGATCGTCATGCCACACACCAATGTCCAATGTGGAAATCGTCATGCCACACACCAATGTCCGTACCAGAACCGCCATGTCATAGCACCACTGAAGAGGGCAAAGACCGCCATGTCAAAGCACCGCTGAACAGGGCAAAGACCGCCATGTCATAGCACCGCTGAAGAGGGCAAAGACCGCCATGTCATAGCACCACTGAACAGTCCTGAACCGCCATGTCAAAGCACCGCTGAACAGGGCAAAGACCGCCATGTCAAAGCACCGCTGAACAGGGCAAAGACCGCCATGTCATAGCACCGCTGAAGAGGGCAAAGACCGCCATGTCAAAGCACCGCTGAACAGTCCTGAACCGCCATGTCAAAGCACCGCTGAACAGGGCAAAGACCGCCATGTCAAAGCACTGCTGAACAGGGCAAAGACCGCCATGTCATAGCACCGCTGAAGAGGGCAAAGACCGCCATGTCATAGCACCGCTGAAGAGGGCAAAGACCGCCATGTCATAGCACCGCTGAACAGTCCTGAACCGCCATGTCAAAGCACCGCTGAACAGGGCAAAGACCGCCATTTCAAAGCACCGCTGAACAGGGCAAAGACCGCCATGTCATAGCACCGCTGAAGAGGGCAAAGACCGCCATGTCATAGCACCGCTGAACAGGGCAAAGACCGCCATGTCAAAGCACCGCTGAACAGGGCAAAGACCGCCATGTCATAGCACCGCTGAAGAGGGCAAAGACCACCATGTCATAGCACCGCTGAACAGTCCTGAACCGCCATCTCAAAGCACCGCTGAACAGGGCAAAGACCGCCATGTCAAAGCACCGCTGAACAGGGCAAAGACCGCCATGTCACAGCACCGCTGAAGAGGGCAAAGACCGCCATGTCATAGCACCGCTGAAGAGGGCAAAGACCGCCATGTCATAGCACCACTGAACAGGGCAAAGACCGCCATGTCAAAGCACCTCTGAACAGGGCAAAGACAGCCATGTCATAGCACCACTGAAGAGGGCAAAGACCGCCATGTCATAGCACCGCTGAACAGTCCTGAACCGCCATGTCAAAGCACCGCTGAACAGGGCAAAGACCGCCATGTCAAAGCACCGCTGAACAGGGCAAAGACCGCCATGTCATAGCAACGCTGAACAGGGCAAAGACCGCCATGTCATAGCACCGCTGAACAGGGCAATGCACCGGGTAGGAATGAATGGTCCACCACATCAGGCATCCTTATCCCATGTGCAGCTGGGACAGTGACAGGACACTACCTTTCACGGGAGACTCATCCAGTCTGGGCACCAGTCACCCCCCAGTACCAGTATGGACCTGCATCAACTTGAGAGACTGTGGCTTTGCACTCCCCAGGATGTGACAGTGGGAAACCCACCCACTGTAGAGACTTGAGAGACTGTGGCTTTGCACTCCCCAGGATTGAACAGTGGCCAACCCACCCACTGTAGAGACTTGATAGACTGTGGCTTTGCACTCCCCAGGATACATAAATGGGCATGGAGCCCGTCGTGGATCTGGCTTTGCATTCATGTGGCTGAGGTGCCCCCCCCTTCCCTTCCCCCTGAGGTGCCTGTAGTGTTTCTATCTGATGCCCCGGCAGTGTTCTCTCCGATTTTGGTCAGGTATCTATTGTGGGCCTCGCCCATGCATTTTTGGACTGTTTGTGCATGGACATTGTTGTGTACATATCTGCACTACTTCTCGGATTGTATATATGTAAATAAGAGTGATTTTATAATACATATATTTGTGTATTTTTGTATGACATGTATATTGGCAGATTACAAAGTTTGACCGAAATTCGCATTGTCTTTGCATTCTTCTGGGGGAATTGTGGGTTGTTACTGTGATTTTTGTGACTGCATTGGTGTGTATGTTGTAATATGCGAGGGTGGGGGTGGGGGTATTTGGTGGGTGTCCCCCTAACTTTTGCTTCCCCCCTCCCCCCTGTCGTAGGTGCTGTACTCACCGGTATCTTCTGCGCCTACGTCGCTGTTGGTCGTGAAGGAGCAGAAAGACAAGGGCAGGTAGTATTTGGAGTTCCGGGTCCACGGAGTCGTCGTTCCTCGTGGGATGTGTAGAAGGTGAGCGTTTTCCCATAGCAATAGCTGTTTCCGCCGTGTTTTTATCCACGGTGAATCCGCCCCGGAAAAGGTGGCGGATTGGCCTGTTGTGATACTGTGGGCGTTACATTGTCTTCCGCCTGTCTGTTGGCGGTGACCGCCGCGCTGCTTGTCTGTACCGCCATGGCGGGCGAAGTGTTAAAGTGGCTGTCTTTGTTGGCGGTTTCCGCCAGGGTCATGATTCCCTTTTTTTGTCCTCTGACTGTTTGCGGTATTACCGCATCTTTAACACCGTCCGCCAGGGTTGTAATGACCCCCATAGAGTGGTAGTGAAAGCATAACATTTTTATGATTCCATAGTTGTTACCAAACCTTTTAATCTGTGTTACTGGATCGGAGGCCTACCATTCCACTCATGTAAAGTTCTACTTCAACTTCCTCACTGGACTTCTAGCTCTGAAATCCATTTGAATACTCAAGGCCTACCCTTTTCTGCAAAAAGGAGGTGAGGTTGTTTTCCCAGATAGTGCAAGTGTATTGCTGACATTCCTGTAGCTGGGGGAAGTATACCTAAAAGTAACGGATGTAGAGCCAAGGCTACTTTACAAATTCAATTAGGTTTTTTCTTGCCACTTGGAACTCTGCCATTTGGGTATGGTAGTGGGCAAGAAGGGGACTGCAGGCCCTGTTTTGTAAAGGTGAGGTCCAGTCTTTTCTCTTTCCCTGATAACACTTTACGTTTGGATGGGAGCAGCCAAGTGAAGAAACCTCACACCTCTTTGTTGTGGATGCTCCAGACCAGAGGTTACTGAGCTGTGAGAAACATCACTCTACACAAATACTGTCTGAAGAGCAACCTGGAAGAGACATTGGGAAAGAGAGCTATCCTAAAATGAACCTGGTTTTAAATATGCAGACAGTGGACACATATCTCCTGCCTGATTATGCAGTATAAATGTGGATCCCCCCTCTTCTCCACTAGTTGTGCCACTCCCAGGTATTCTATTGCCAAGAAAAGGAGTGTTCCACAGATTATTCAGAGAACTGCAATGCAACCAGAGCTGGTGCCTGCCTGACAGTCATTTCCCAAAGATGAGAGGACATTCCTTGAGTCTGACCTCTAGATGGGAGAACTGTATACCTGGCCTGAAACAAGACCAAATTTCTGTGAGAATATTGGCCTGTGAGTGGCTGTATTGCCAATCGAAGATCTACATGTGCCTGGCTGCAGTGATAGGTGAATTGGTTTGGGGGTGGCTGCACTGAACGCAGAGAACCAGCTTGTGAGCAGATGTTCTCAATGTTTCAAATGTTCTCACTGTGATCAAGCCTTCACCTAGGGCAGGTACTTTTAAAGGAGTTCACTCCTGTATGCTAGAGAACCATAGAAAATCACAAGGATAAGCACTAGTACTACTAAATGTAAGTCTAATGGCGGGGGCACCCCAAAAGCCAGCCCTGAAATCCTAGAAGTAGTTGTCAGTAGCATGCCACCTCCCAGAATCTAAAAAAGGACATGCTTTTTGAGAAGGAAACCAGGCAGCTGTCTGAACGACTGATCCACCACTGGTGGTATGAAACTGTAAAATCTGAATGATAAGAGACTGAGTGCAAGAACATTAGAGTGAAGATCTGTAAATGCTAATACCCAAAGGAAGGAGGAACTGCCTGGATCAGAAGGGGGAAACAACATAGGAGATAGCCAATAGAGGTGCAGCCCTGCCTAACAGCTCCAACGACAGGACTTGTGTTGTGGCTGGATTTGTGTGTGATATTTCATTCTAGTACGCATTAAAGTAATTTTCTTTCCTGAAAGTCAAGTACTGGGTTGGACATTCATCTAATGTGCTGCTGTGTGACTGGTGAGCTTTGAGCTCGAGCACCCCGACCCTAGCTCCCTGAAAAGCCTGTAACTTCTTTCCATTGCTGCCTCTGAGAGTCAAGTGATGAAAGTGTTGTGCTTGGCCCACTTTGCTTGGCCAGGATATCAGAGGCAAACAAAACCAATCCCAATGGCTGAGGCGCAGTAGTCCCTGCTTGCCCTGTTGCTGCCTGAATGCGGTTTGACACTAGGGTTTACCACCAGTGTGAGAAAGTCCAAATATTACAAGAAATTACCACCAATGGGATACAGCCAGCATGTTGCCAGGGATTACTATTGTAGTGCCAGGGCCAACATGTTTCCTGGGATCGTCATCATTATGGCAGGACCGTCATGTTATCGGGCATCTCTACCATTGAGGCAGGGCCAGCATGTTTTGAGGGACTGCCATCATTGTGTCAGGGCCTTAATTTTATCAGATATTACCACCTTTGTGCCAGTCCATGCTTTTTGCCTGGTTGTGGTGCAGGAAAGTGGGATAGAACCCAGCCATCCAATCATGAGCCCGGGGATAACCCAAAACCCACTCTAACTTTATATAATATTTGGAAACAACAGGTTTGCCTTTAGCAAGCTAAAGCTGTTTGTAGCCAAGACCAAATTAAAAAAGAAAAAATGTACAAAAATATATGTGTTCCTAATGGACTATAACATACAATGGCCCCTGCAGAAGGCTTGTGAAAGTGGTATAAATAATCAACCATAAGAGAATCATGCTGCGTAGAAAATGGTGGACGACCAAATGGCTTGCTACGGAAAAAAGGTTGGAAAACAAAGACAAATTGCCGTCTTTGATTCACCCACCGGTTTGACACAAGGTTGGACCTGCACGAGGAACAGAAGGAGGAGGCATGGGGAACAAAGAGAAAAAGGCTACCCACGAGACACATTAGTTTTACAGAAAGGCGGATGAGTACATGTTAAGAAAGGAGGACGTATAGAGGACAAAGACAAATTGAATGCCACCCTTTGCAGCCCCTTCCCAACCGCCAAGGGCGGCTGGAATTAATGGTCGAGATGGGCATTGCCCTCCCAGCTTGTGTGAAAAAGAGTAAGAGAATAAAAAATAACATTAGTCAGCTGAAAATGAAAAGCATTTGCATTTGAAAACTGTTTGATTCTTTGTTTTCTGGGGTGGGAAGAATGAATGGTTGAACGAATGGCCTGTGACACTCCTACACTGTGTTGGCCGGGCGAGCGTAAGCTTGACATGTGACGACAGTAGTGGTGATTGTTCATTTCGAGGTGCAGAATTGTTTTGGGGCATTATTTACAATGGACTAGGGTGTGTCTGGAGCAGTGCCATTAAAGTAAATGTCCGTGGGCTGGGTAGGTCTCTGGAGAAAATGAAAGACTGGGCGTATTACTGATCTCTGCAATTGCCTTTGGCCACTAAGGTGGGCTGGGTGCTACTGAAGGAGCAACGACGTGGAGTGTGTAGTATGCTTTATGCCTTTGCATTTGGAACCCAGGTAAAGAACCCAGCACCAGGTTTTCACCAATGGCCCAGAACAGCAAGCAAGTCGCCTCCCCTTAAATCGAGAATTTTGATTTGCTGCCCAGTCCTACCATGCTCTGTCCTGCTAGCATCTAACTGAAGCCCTAGCCTGAGCCGCACTGCCAGTGCAGCCACCACAAGACTATAGAGTAACAGACCCTCCGAGTTTAAACAAGGTGAGCCCGTGCAGTGCTGCAAATGAAAGCAGGTTTTATTACTATTACGTTTATTGTGCTACATAATTTTTCTGAAATAAAAGAGTGTGCAGAGCTTGAATAAATGAAGGTTTTGAATGTGCATGTTATTTTCAGAACTCTCTGAGCTCGTATAGGGCAGTCACAGTTCTGAAAATAACCTACAGAGAGCTTTTCAAGAGAAACTTAAAACGCTCACACAAAGAAAACTTGCTGTATAGATGTGGGCGATGTGACACTGCTTAATGAGTACAGCTGTGGTCCCAGTTCAAGTAACATTGATCTTGCAGGTTCGAATCCCGGCCTCAACTCAATATCCTGTTATTCCTGGCAGCTCTCCCTTTGATCTGTGTGTGTTGTGCAGGGCTCTTATGTTATAAAATGACAAAAAATGAGAATTCGATGTGTCACCCATGCTATAATCTCTTCCTCCAAGAATTAAGGGCAAAATATTAATTCGTTTTTGATGTCATATCTGAACCATGTCTAGTGGCTGAATTGCAGTGTGGAAATGGAAAATCTGGAATTAGTCCCTCTTTCCTGCTTCACAAAATTGTGTGATCCTAGGCAAATAGTTATTTCACCGAGCCTCCTTTTTTGTTCATTATCACATATGAGAATCTGTTTGAAAGATTCAGTTCAGTATGTGCGCTAAATACCTAGGTGTTCTGAGGCATTTTTATTGTAGAGGCACAAAATTATCCAAAGTGCTCCCTAGAATATGATTGAGCCTATCCTGGTTTTTAGGGACCAGGAGGAGATCTGTTTATGAAGCATGAGACCCATAGGGTGTGTGAGTATCTAACAAATAGACCATAAAGGTTGTGGGGCTTGTGACCAATAATTGCCCCTTTTTCACCTAGGATACTTTGTTGTGCTATCCACAAAAAATGGTGCTCACTTATTAGTGCTAACATATGCTTATTCTCAGATTAGTGCTCATTTATATTGCTGAGCAGATACATTTGTGCTCACATAGACTGGTGCTCACATTAGTTGGTGCTCACATGCGGTTGTGCTCACATAGATTAGTGCTCTCATATTTATTGGTGCTCACATAAGCTTGCATTCACATAAATTGGTGCTCCTATCTACTGCTGCCTACATTTGTTTGTGCTCACGTACATTGGTGCTTACGTTGGTTGGTGCTTACATATACTGGTGCTCATATATGTGTGCGCTCACAAAGATTGGCATTCACAATTTTTGGTTCTCATATATGTTGGTGCTCACGGTGATTAGTTCTCACATATGCTGGTGCTCACATACATTCGCACCGATAAATTGGTGCTAATTTTGATTGGTGCTCACATAGACAAGGATTCACATGCGTTTGTGAACACATAGATTGCTGTTCATGACGGTTGGTTCTCACATATATTTGTGCTCACATTAATTAGTGCTCACATATACTTGTACTCACCTATGTTTGTGTGCACTTAGATTGATGCCCACTTTAGGGCTCATATACATTTTGCTCACATAGATTTGTAACCACATATATTAGTACTCACATGCATTAGTGATCACAAATATGTATAAATACCATTATTGGTGCCCAGGAAAACTGGTGTGCTCAGGGGCTGGTGCTCATTGGCATCAGTACTCACAAAAGTGAAAGATGTTAGAGATATGTTTCTACTCACATGTGCTGGTGAGTTAGCTTCTCTTCATCAATAAGATACAGTGTTCACAGTTCATGCATGCAAGACACTCAAAGTGGAACTAAATCACAAATTTGCTAAAGTTTTAGGTTTTTAAGCTCAAAGCAGCTGCCATCATACAGTGGCCCTGCTAAGATGAAGCTGGGTCAGGTTGTAGTCTGCGGCGCCTACAGTATGGATGAAAGCACAGCACTTTGTAAGTGGCCCAAGAATCTGAGCGGTGTGGGTTGATAGGGGTGTCTCAGGTTCAGTAAGACCTAGTGGGTCTTTTTGGGTAATATACCATATTGTATAAACAGTAGCCCCTTAGCTACTAAGCCTTTTCCACCTGGAATGCTAAGCCATTTTTGGCTAATTGGGTAGTTTACGATTAGGACTCCTTAACTTTTTCTCCACACAATGTATCCACACCAAATTTGTGTCATTTTTTCAACATCTTTAAGATTCTAAAGGTATCCAGGGAGTAATCCAGGGTTTGTGGATTTCCATGGAAGGAACAGAGAAAATAGCCAAAATATAGTTAAAGTATTTTTTTTTTGAAAACTAGAAAAGAAAGTGCTTTTCAAAAAAGCATCTGTTTTTTCCCTAAACCTTGCATCAACATAAGGTGTGCTAAAATCACCATATTTCTTGCTTTCAGGAACATAAGGGGCCTGATTCTTACCTTGGCGGGCGGCAGAGGCTGCCCGCCAAAGTACCCCCGCCAGAACACCGCACCGCGGTCGTCAGACCGCTGCGGTGATTCTGGGATTTCCACTGGGCTGGCGGGCGACAGCCAAAAGGCCGCCCGCCAGCCCAGTGGAAATCAACCTTCCCGCGAGGACGCCGGCTCTGAATGGAGCCGGCGGAGTGGGAAGGTGTGACGGGTGCTGTTGCAAAGCAGACACTGAAATACAAAGTGGGGCCCTCTTACGGGGGCCCCTGCAGTGCCCATGCCATTGGCAGAGCCGCCAGGAACAGGATGGCGGTATGGGGTGTCAGAATCCCCATGGCGGCGCAGCGAGCTGCGCCGCCATGGAGGATTCTTATGGGCAGTGGAAAACCGGCGGGAGACCGCCAGTTTTCCTCTTCTGACCGCGGCCAAAGCGTCGCGGTCAGAATGCCCTGCGGGGCACCGCCAGCCTGTTGGCGGTGCTCCCGCCAACCCTGGCCCTGGCGGTCCATGACCGCCGGGGTCAGAATGACCCCCAAAGAGCTGAATCCAGAGAGAAGTAGCCCATTTTTCCCAATTTTAGTGCTTTCAAGCCTCTTCAGGTTTGCAGTAGAAACCGGTGTGAAACCCATGGGTGATCCTGGAAAGCTATAGATTTCTGAAATGTAGACAGAATTCCGAGTTTTGCTAGGGGTCATTTATGTAGATCCCTCAAGGTTTTCTCAAAGAAACTGTTGGAATAAAATATTAAAAATTAATAGGAAAAAAAACTGCAATTTGTGACAATGTTTTCATCTGTAACTTCTTGTAATGATGGCCGACTGGTAAAAGTAATATACCATTAATGTCCACTAAACCCCTCTTGTTGTGGGGAATACATAGGGTTTGTAGAGTTTGTAGAGTTTTCAAGAACCCGAGGTACTGAGAGGCAACAACTGAGCCGCACCTTACAGTGTTTTTTCATTGTGTACTGGGTATAGAGCAATTCATATAGTAAAATATAAATAGTGAAAATTGTGTCTCAAGGAAGCCTACGTATTTCTGAAATGGACAACACAAATGTCACATGGAAGCAGTAGTTATTTGTACTTCTCTGAATTTGTGGGTACTCATACTAGTTAGTGATTCAGAGGGCATTTTTCAAAATATCTTGTTTCTACCACACTGTTTCACATTTGGACGGCACAAATGCAGAGAAGTAAAATTGGTAATTAATCTTCTACTATTCTGTATTCCCA
Source organism: Pleurodeles waltl (assembly GCF_031143425.1). NCBI lineage: Eukaryota > Metazoa > Chordata > Amphibia > Caudata > Salamandridae > Pleurodeles > Pleurodeles waltl. The sequence goes on from NC_090448.1 coordinate 706,292,459, forward strand.
AATGCCTCCTAATAGGAATGGTACCACACTTCTACACTGGTACCATCGTAGGTAGGCCTAGTGCCCGTAAGAGAAACAACATGGACATATCACATTTTTTCCACTGAAAACTGACCTTTTAAATATGTGTACCTATGGATCTTGGGCCCTAACTTAGCAGGCACATAAGGAAAGCTAGCAAACCTGCATGTTTATGAAAACCAGACACCTGGGGAAATCCAGGGTGGGGTGACTTGAGGGCCTCACACTGGGTCTTCAAATCCAGAAGCTGTTACAAACCTCCAACTTTGATTATAATTGTGTGCTAAACCTCTAGAATCTAAGGGAAAGCACAAATGTCCTACCATCCAGTATTCCCTTAAGTCTCTCAATAAAAATGGTACCTCACTTGCATGGGTAGTTCTAGTGCCTGTGACAGGAAAGGGCCCTTAAAGGTAATTTACACATATCACATTTTTCCACTGAAAACTGACCCTTTTTGCATTGTGGGCATGTGTGAATTTTAGACCCCTGCTTAGCTGGTACCTAGGGAACCTAGCAGACCTACACATTTTTAAAAGGTGGACACCAGGGGGAATCCAAGGTGGGGAGACTTGCATAGCTCGTCAGCTGCATCACCCGCATCAGCAAACTCGAAATGGCACAAGACTCAGATGGAGACACCACCGCATACAGTGACTACACCAAAACACACCTTGAGTCTACCACCTCCTGGTTATCTCCAGAAGTCGCCTGTGTCAGTGGCATCACAAAAGAAAAAGATCCAAGCTACTATTATGGACATGTTTAAACAGGAGGGGCCATACGAATGCAACCACCCATTGGCATGCTTGTACAACGGGGAGCTGGCTAAAATGTTAGCGCTAGCCACTCTCCCTTTTTCATTTGTGGAAAGAGATTTTTAGAATTAGAGGCATCATCTGCCTCAAATGGATGGTTCCCAGCCAGACCTATTTTGCCAGAGTTGCTGTTCCAGCACTCCATCATGATGTGCTGCAATTGGTTTGACAAGCTTTGCAGCAGAGTGCAGTTCACACCATCCACCTGATGACTGGGTTTTCCTACCCAGACGCCCTCACAAGCCTTAAACAGTGTCTACAAAAACATTTTTTTTTCACATTTCTGTGATAAAGTGTTCTGGAATCTGAGGGGACCCACAAATTCCCTACCCCCTAGAATTCCTTCAAGTCTCCAGTTAAAAACTGCATCTCACTTGTGTGGGTAGGCCCAGTGTCTGTGACACGAAAGGGCCCAAAACACAAAATGGACACATCACATTTTTCCACTGAAAACTGATCCTTTTTTGCAGTGTGGGTAGCTGTGGCTTTTGGGCTGTAGCTTAGCAGGCACCTAGGGAAACCTAACAAATCCGCACATTTTCGGAAACTAGACACCTGAGATAATCTAGGCTGGTATGATTTACTTGGCTCTCACTACATTATTTTAGCCAAAAGCCCTTGAAAACCTCAAAGATAATCTAAAAACACATGTTCCTCACTTTTCTCTCATGGGAAGTTCAAGAATCTGAGTGGAGCCACAAATTTCCTACCACCCAGTATCCCCCAATTTCTCCCAATAAAAGTGGTACCTTACTAGTGTTTAGAATTTAACGTTTCCGTCACAAAGATGATCTGATTTGTCACTAGGAAAAGTGATGTTTTGTTGTTGAAGAATTGACAGCCACCCAAGGAAGCCTACAAACCCAAACTCAGCATAAATCCACAAACTTCCTACCACCTAGCGTTTCATCACTGGGTGATAAGAATGTTGTGGATTCCTGATGATTCTGGAAGTCTACATCACAGGAATGCAAGACAAATACTCAATCTTAGGCAAAGTTTAAGGTTTGCAGGGCATTTTGTGTAGGAAACCTTTGTGGGATCCATGCAAGGTACACAACCCTGGACTTGCATGTGTTCTTTGTTCTCCATGTTTCGTTGCTTGCTGCTGTTGTTTGACCATGTGTACAGTGGCCATTTTGTGTGCCCAGTCAGTGTGCTTTTGCCTTAAACCTGCATGTGTTCTTTGCTGTCTATGCGTCCTTGCTTGCTGTTGTTGTTTGACTATGTAGCCTGTGGCTATTTCGTCTAGCCAGTCAGTGTGCTTTTGCCGTAAGCCTGCATGTGTTTTCTGTTCTCCATGCTTCCTTGAATGTGGAATAGCACAGATTGCTACTACCCTGGACGTCACAGTTACAAACTATGGCCCTCATTACAACCTTGGCGGTCAGTGTTAAAGCGGCGATAAAACCGCCAACAGGCCGGTGGTAAATTTTTTTTAATTATGACCGCAGCGGAAACTGCCAACATAGACAGCCACTTTAACACTCCGACCGCCACAGCGGTACAAACAAACAGCATGGCGGTCACCGCCAACAGACAGGCAGAAGAAAATGTACCACCCACAGTATCATGAGATGCCAATCCGCCACCTTTTCTGGGGCGGATTCACTGCAAACAAAAACACTGCGGAAGCAGGACTTGGGAAACGCTCACCTCTACACACCCCACGAGGAACCAGGACACCATGGAGCCGGAACTCCATATTCTACCTACCATTGTGTTCTTTCTCCTCTACCAGGAGCACGAACGCCGGCGGCGAAATCCACAGTGAGTACTGCACCTACAACACAGGGGAGGGGGGGAGGGAAAAGAGAGTGACACACACACACACAACACGAAACACCCCCACCCTCACCCACTGCAATACACCCACAAGTACATGTTGATACATTACATTTACACCTCCCAACCCCCCCTGGATTAAAGCAAGGACAAAAGGAAATGAGTTGAACGATTGTGTTTAATAAAAATCCAGTACTCATAAAATATATATACACTATTAACGAATATATACACCAAGAAGTCAAGTCCATGCACTGCACATACCTAGTCCGTGGACCACTGGGCCCAAAATGAATGGGCGAGGCCCACACAAGATACCCAACCAAAATGGAGATAACACTGCAGGGGCATCAGATCGAGAAAAAAACAGGCACCTCAGGGGGAAAGGAAGGGCGGGCACCTCAGCCGGATGAGTGCACGACGGCAGATCCACGAGGGGGCTCCATGCCCATTGATGTATCCTGGGAAGTGCAAAGCCACAGTCTCAAAAGTCTTTACAGTGGGTGGTTTGCCCACTGCTGCATCCTGGGGAATGCAAAGCCACAGTCTCACAAGTCTTTACAGTGGGTGGTATTCCCACTGTTGCATCCTGGGGAGTGCAAAGCCACAGTCTCACAAGTCTTTATAGTGGGTGGTTTGCCCACTGCTTTATCCTGGGGAGTGCAAACCCACAGTCTCACAAGTCTTTACAGTGGGAGGGTTGCCCACTGCTGCATCCTGGGGAGTGCAAAGCCACAGTCTTACAAGTGGATAACAGTTCTCCATTGGTTCTGGAGGGGGCTTTGTGCCCAGAGAGCTTCATCCTGCCAAGGACAGAGGTAGTGGATGTAACCCTCCACTGGTTCTGGTGGGGGCTTTGTGCCCAGATTGCTTCATCCTGCCAAGGACAGAGGTAGTGGATGTGATACTCCACTGGTTCTGGAGGGGGCTTTGTGCTCAGAGTGCTTCATCCTGCCAAGGACAGAGGTAGAGGATGTAACTCTCCACTGGTTCTGGAGGGGGCTTTGTGCCTAGAGTGCTTCATCCTGCAAGGACAGAGGTAGTGGATGTGATACTCCACTGGTTCTGGAGGGGGCTTTGTGCCCAGAGTGCTTCATCCTGCCAAGGACAGAGGTAGTGGATGTAACTCTCCACTGGTTCTGGAAGGGGCTTTGTGCCCAGAGTGCTTCATCCTGCAAAGGACAGAGGTAGAGGATGTGATACTCCACTGGTTCTGGAGGGGGCTTTGTGCCCAGAGTGCTTCATCCTGCCAAGGACAGAGGTAGTGGATGTCACTCTTCACTGGTTCTGGAGGGGGCTTTGTGCCCAGAGTGCTTCATCCTGCCAAGGACAGAGGTAGTGGATGTAACTCTCCACTGGTTCTGGGGGGGGCTTTGTGCCCAGAGTGCTTCATCCTGCCAAGGACAGAGGTAGTGGATGTGATACTCCACTGGTTCTGGAGGGGGCTTTGTGCCCAGAGTGCTTCATCCTGCCAAGGACAGAGATAGTGGATGTAACTCTCCACTGGTTCTGGAGGGGGCTTTGTGCCCAGAGTGCTTCATCCTGCAAAGGACAGAGGTAGTGGATGTGATACTCCACTGGTTCTGGAGGGGGCTTTGTGCCCAGAGTGCTTCATCCTGCCAAGGACAGAGATAGTGGATGTAACTCTCCACTGGTTCTGGAGGGGGCTTTGTGCCCAGAGTGCTTCATCCTGCAAAGGACAGAGGTAGTGGATGCCTTTCTCCACTGGCTCTGGAGGGGACTTTGTGCCCAGAGTGCTTCATCCTGCCAAGGACAGAGGTAGTGGATGTAACTCTCCACTGGTTCTGGAGGGGGCTTTGTGCCCAGAGTGCTTCATCCTGCCAAGGACAGAGGTAGTGGATGTAACTCTCCACTGGTTCTGGAGGGGGCTTTGTGCCCAGAGTGCTTCATCCAGCCAAGGACAGAGGTAGTGGATGTGATACTCCACTGGTTCTGGAAGGGGCTTTGTGCCCAGAGTGCTTCATTCTGCCAAGGACAGAGGTAGTGGATGTAACTCTCCACTGGTTCTGGAGGGGGCTTTGTGCCCAGAGTGCTTCATCCTGCAAAGGACAGAGGTAGCGGATGTGATACTCCACTGGTTCTGGAGGGGGCTTTGTGCCCAGAGTGCATCATCCTGCCAAGGTCAGAGGTAGTGGATGTAACTCTCCACTGATTCTGGAGGGGGCTTTGTGCCCAGAGTGCTTCATCCTGCCAAGGACAGAGGTAGTGGATGTGATACTCCACTGGTTCTGGAGGGGGCTTTCTGCCCAGAGTGCTTCATCCTGCCAAGGACTGAGGTAGTGTATGTATCTCTCCACTGGTTCTGGAGGGGGCTTTGTGCCCAGAGTGCTTCATCCTGCCAAGGACTGAGGTAGTGGATTTATCTCTCCACTGGTTCTGGAGGGGGCTTTGTGCCCAGAGTGCTTCATCCTGCTCGTGGGGACTCAGTAGCGTCAGTGCCCTTGGCGCTCATGGGCCAGCGGTGCTTGTTTCGGAGGTGTCCTGCTCAGCAGTGCTTGTGGCGGCGGTGTCCTTGGCAGCGGTGCCTATGGCGGAGTTGTCCTGTTCAGCTGTGCTTGTTGCGGCGGGGTCCTTGGCAGCGGTGCCTGTGGCAGAGGTGTCCTGTTCAGCGGTACTTGTTGCGGCGGGGTCCTTGGCAGCGGTGCCTGTGGTGGAGGTGTCCTGTTCAGCGGTGCTTGCTGCGGCGGGGTCCTTGGCAGCGACTCAGCTGCTGGCGGTCCTGTCTGGTCCAGTGGGGCTGGTGCTGGCGTTCCTGTTTGGCCCAGCGGGGCTGGTGCTGGCGGTCCTGTCAGGCCCAGCGGGGCTGGTGCTGGCGGTCCTGTCAGGCCCAGTGGGGCTGGTGCTGGCGGTGCTGTCTGGCCCAGCGGGGCTGGTGCTGGCAGTCCTGTCTGGGCCAGCGGGGCTGATGGCGGTGGCCTCCTGGCCAGCTGGGCTGATGGCGGTGGCCTCCTGGCCAGCGGGGCTGATGGCAGTGGCCTTCTGGCCAGCGGGGCTGATGGCGGTCGCCTCCTGGGCAGCGGGGATGATGGCGGTCGCCTCCTGGGCAGCGGGCCTGATGGCGATCTTCTCTGCCGTGCTGCTCTTCCCAGACTTTCCGGGTTTCTTGTGCTCCTTCCCCACCTTGGAAGGTGTTGCAGCTGACTCCACACTCCCACCTGTACCCCAGGGAGCGGCTTTGGTGGCTGGAGTCTTCCCCCTCTCCCGCCGGGCACTGGCCAACTTTTGATGCTTGACAGGTGGGGGACTGTCCGTGCTGTGGCTCCTTGCCACACTGGCAGCCCTGCTGCCTGGTGCACTCCAGAATCCGGTGACTACTGGCACCACTGATCCCGCCGATGTCATGGCTGAGGTGCTAGGTTGGGACCTGGAGAGTCGGGCCCTAGGAGACTGACGGGGTGGGGGAGGTGAGGGAAAGAGGTCAAGGGTGGACAGGAAAAGTTTCTTGGGAACACTGGGACGGGTAGCTGGAGGGGGTTTGGGAGTGGAGGAAGAGGTTGTGGTTGTGGGAGGTGTACATTTGGTGACTTTGGGTGAAGGTGCATGCGCTGGAGGCTGTTGTGAGGTGGATGTCTGGTGAGTGGGTGTGTGCCTGCGTTTGTGTACCTTGGGAGGTGGCGTCACAGACACACTGGGAGAGGACACAGGGGACGTGTGAATGGTAGTGGGGGTGGTGACTGCACGTGAGCGGGGTGTGGTGGTGGGTGCGCTGGTGATGGAAGTAGTGGCTGTAGATGTAGTGCATGCAGGTGTGAGTGGAGACGAGACTGGGAGGGAGGAGGGAGATGAGGAGGAGGGGGACACAGTGGAGGCAGTGGATGTTGGTGTGTCTGCATGTCTGTGGTGCTTGAGTTAGTGCCTGTGGATGTGTGGGGCTTATGTTTGCTTGAGCTTCCCATGTGTGTTGAGATGTGTGCATGCTGGTCTGATGGTGTGCTTGGGATAGGCTGAGGTACAGGGGTGTGGGTCTGGGTGGAGGAAGTTGGAGGGGGGAGGCTAGAGACAGGGACAATGGCTGCCATCAGTGCTGAGGCCAGAGTCTGAAAAGCTTGCTGAAGGGCTGCCTGACCGGAATGAATGCATTGGTTTGTTGCAACTGCCTATCTACACCCTGGATGGCATTCAAAATGGTAGACAGCCCAACAGTGAGGGACCTGAGGAGGTCAATGGCCTCCTCACTGAGGGCAGCAGGGGTGACTGGGGCAGGGCCTGAGGTGCCTGGGGTGCAGGTGATGCCCACCCTCCTGGGTGAGCGGGCACGGGGTAAAGGCTGAGGGGCTGCTGGGTGGGCGTGCTGGTAGGGGGGGTGGTGGCTGTACCTGTTGATGCAGTGGGCACAGATGTGTCCGCCACCACAAGGGAGCGCCCATCAGAGGACGAGTCCGTATCAGAGGTGTCAGCTCCTGTCCCCGCCGTGGAGCTCCCCTCTCCCTACGTCCCACTGGTGAATTCAGACTCCGTAGTGTCGCCCTCCAGGGCAATGTGGGATGCAGCTCCCTCCTGCTCTGGTGCCACTGCTCCTCCGCCTGATGATGCTAATGCACACAAGAACAGGGAGACCACAAAAAGGGGGACGACGACTGAAGAAAGACATGTTGAGCGCATGCATTACCGCTACCATTGGCGGACACGACAGACACAGAAGCCCCCTGCACTACGCCACGCACTTGGGGTCCACTCTTTAATCCCTGGGACATGGCCTACATGGCTATGGCCGACATCTGCACACATGGATGTCACAGGAGCCTGACTAGGTGTAGTTGGCACTGTACACAGGTGGGGTGGGGTGCCACAGGGTCTGGTAGAAGAAGGGGACCTAACTAGCACACTCGCCCTGGCATAGGGAAACCCACAGCCCACCTTCCCCACCCAGACACCTCCACTGCATGCTGAATCAGCTGAATGAGAATGTACTCACCCCCTTGTGGCTGCTGTGATGCCCTCAAGCACCCATCCAACTCCGGGTACGCCACCGCCAGGATACTGAACATCAGGGGGGTTATGGTGCAACGGGCACCCCTCCCACGTTGGGAGGCCATCCCCAGCTGGGCCTCCGCCATCTTCTTGCTCCAGCGGCGAATGTCCTCCCATCTCTTACGGCAGTGGGTGCTCCGTCTGTGATAGACCCCAAGGGTCCGGACGTCCTTGGCGATGGCACGCCAGATGTCCTTCTTCTGGTGGGTGCTGACATACATGAATTGTACAGGGGAAAAAGAAAAGTTATTACCAACTGCACCGTCACAGTCATTGGCCCCCATCCCTACCCTTACCATGTGGCACATGCACTCACCGTCGTTTCATGCACGCCTCATTCTACCCCACATCTTTCATCCACCCCACTCCACACAGGCATAGCCCATACAGCATGCTCCCAGTGTACTTACCTGTTTGTCTGGAGGACTGTAGAGTAGCGTGTACTGGGGGAGGACCCCATCCACGAGTTTCTCCAACTCCTCCGTGGTGAAGGCAGGGGCCCTTTCCCCAGACGCACGAGCCATTGTCTCTTCCAGACTAAGGTCACAGCAGCACTTGCAGTGTAGGTCCTCTCCTGTCGAAGATCAGGTATCGAGTGATTGAACAGATAGAAAATGGCGGTCACGTCCGCGGCGGTGCGTACCGTCACCACCGGCGTACATCGTCATTGGCTCCTAGGACCCATAGGGTCCAATGTTAACCAATGCAGAATTGTGCTGCGGTCTTCGACCGCCTACCGCGACGGTGTACAACGCCAGCGCAGTTACCTCACAGCCCATTGTCCCACTTTACAGGTCAGGCAGCCTCCATTTCAGCGGCCCACATGGCTTAATTTTTAACTGCGTCACACATACCTAAGCCTTGCCTCAACACTCATACATGCAAATTTCGGATTATGAATCGTGTTCTGTGTAAGCTGTGTGTACGTACCTCTGAGTTGGTGGACTCTGTGCTCGCTGTTGTCCTTCATAGGCACCGTCCGCTGGGACATGTGAGGAGATGGCGGCATTCTCCGGTGTACAGACCGCTGGTGGACCTGTCGATAATGGAGGAAAGACATGTGATCATCACCTACAGGCTTGATCATGTCACAATCCTGGAACTGTGTGCCCAGTTGAAGCCAGACCTGATGTCAGCTATCCGCCATCCCACAGGAATACCCCCTCTAGTGCAGGTGCTGTCAGTACTCCATTTCCTTGCAAGTGGGTCATTTCAAACAACAGTGGCCATAGCATCAGGGATGTCCCAGCCTATGTTTTCCAACGTGTTGTCCAGAGTGTTGTCTGCCCTGCTGAAACACATGCGGAGCTACATCGTTTTCCCTCAGGTGGAGGATTTTCCTACAGTGAAAGGTGACTTCTATGCCCTGGGACATATGCCCAACATCATAGGTGCCATTGATGGGACACATGTGGCTTTGGTACCCCCGGCAGGAGTGAACAGGTGTACAGAAACCGGAAGAGTTATCATTCGATGAATGTGCAGATGGTGTGTTTGGCAGACCAGTACATCTCCCATGTGTGTGCCAAATTCCCTGGCTCAGTGCATGACGCTTACATCCTGTGGAATAGCAGCATCCCTTATGTGATGGGGCAACTACAGAGGCACCGTGTGTGGCTATTAGGTGAGCACCTGGAAGCAAGTCAGTGGGAATGGTTGTCTGGGTCTGGGGATATTCCTACAGGTTAGTGTGTGTCTAACAGTTGTCCCTCGCCATTTGCAGGTGACTCTGGTTACCCCAACCTGTCATGGCTACTGACCCCAGTGAGGAATCCCAGGACAAGGGCAGAGGAATGCTACAATGAGGCCCATGGGCGAATTAGGAGGATTATAGAGCGGACCTTCGGCCTCCTGAAGGCCAGGTTCAGGTGCCTTCATATGACAGTTGGTTCCCTATTCTACTCACCAAAGAAGGTGTGCCAGATCATCGTGGCCTGCTGTATGCTTCACAACTTAGCTTTGCGACGACAGGTGCCTTTTCTGCAGGAGGATGGCCCAGATGGAGGTGTTGTGGGAGCTGTGGAGCCTGTGGACAGTGAAGACGAGGAAGCAGAAGAAGAGGACATCGACAACAGGAACTCTGTGATCCTGCAATACTTCCAGTGAGACACAGGTAAGAAGACAAACCTGCCTACTACATGTTCTTTAACACTACTACCTCTCTACTGTCTGTCGTTTTCACCCAGTGTATGGTCACTGAGTTTTCACTTTCCCTTACGATTTCACAGATGTGGGTCCCACTGTGTGACATCTGCTTTGTTTCCTCATGGACTAGAGCTGTGTGACATAGGTATGTTGACATTACAATTGAAAGAGCATTTTGTCACTGTAATTGCTAATACACTATTTCGAAATCGCAGACAGACTCCAGATTGTTTTGTGCTTTAAGGGTGTTTATTTAAGTGCTCAATATTGGAGGGTGCTGTAAAATGGTGAGGGGTGATGGTGGAGGAATGTTCATGGCAGGGTCCAGTCTATTAGTCTCACAGGTGCATTGCCCAAAGGGGCATGGGAAGTGGAGCTGGGGCAGTTTGAGGATGGACAGGGTGACAAGGTGGGACAAAAGGATGACATTCAGGGCAGTCTAATTTCTTGGCGGGGGTCTTGTCATTGTTCTCTGTCTTTGTCCTGGATCTCAGGGACCGTTTTCAGGATGGTTCTCTATCTGTAGGGGGTGGGGTGCTGGTGTGGTGGTCCTGTGGCGGTGCCTCCTGTCCACTAGCGCCGGCGGAGGTGGTGGGCAGTTCATTGTCCAGGCTAGCGTCAGGAGCGCCTTCTTGTGCCACAGTGTCCCTCCTGGTGTTGAGGACTTCCTTCAGCACCCCTACGATGGTGTCCAGGGTGGAATTGAAGGATCTGAGTTCCTCCCTGAAGCCCAAATACTGTTCCTCCTGCAGCCGCTGGGTCTCCTGAAAATTGGCCAGTACCGTTTCTATCGTCTCCTGGGAATGGTGGTAGGCTCCCGTGATGTTGGAGAGGGCCTCGTGGAGAGTGGGTTCTCTGTGGCAGTCCCTCTACAATCCCATTCCCCTTTCCCCCTCCGGGATACTCAGCACGAAGCATTAAAATTTGTTGTGAGTAGCTCAGGTCGGGACTGAGGAGTTATCTTCTGCTTCTGAGGAAATCGAATTGAAGTATCCTGACAGATTGAAGTGCCTACCCCCTAATTTTAGGGAAAAAACAGATTTCCTCCGGAGCAGAATGGCAGAAGGAATTGATATAAAAGCATTAGCCACCATTTTGGAAGGGTTACAGAAACAATTAAATAACACCATAGAAGAAACAGTCCAAATAAAACAGCAAATAAATGAGTTAGGGAACACCGCTAAATCAAATGAATCTGTGTTTTCACAAATCCCTAGCCCTTCACAGTCTGCAGGTATATCCATTCAACTAATTCATGGGGTTTCCCCTATTATTCCTTTGGCTCAACCCGAGCGCTTCAGTGGGTATCCAAATAAGGCGCAGATTTTTCTGACCCCATGCTCATTGCATTTTTCTTGTAGACCAGTCATTTTTTCCGAAGACCAGTCCAAAGTGGAATTTATATTGTGTTATCTGACAGGTGATGCGGCCGCATGGTCCATGCCAATAATTTCCAGAAATGATCCTGTTTTATATAATTTCCAAAATTTCAAGGAAGAGTTCTTAAGAATATTTGATCGGCGAGCTGCAGCTCAAGCCACTGACAATGAACTATTGGAAATCAGGCAAGGTAATAAAGATCTAGTAGCCTATCTGGCTCATTTCAATAAAGTCATTGTAGAGACTGCCTGCCGGAGTCAAAAAGAGCCGCCATATTTTATCGTGGACTGAGAGATGAACTGAAAGATGCCTTAGCACAAGTTCCAAATAGACCCACCGAAATTTCGGAGTGAATTGATCTTGTGTTACAGATTGACCACCGGTTAACCGAACGAAGAGCAGAAAAGAGAAGAGAATATCGACCATTTCCCCTGAGAATTGATCGTGTAAGAAATGATCATACGAGAGCCGGAGAAGGGATAACGTTAGAAGAACCAATGCAAATTGGTTCCATCCGAGGTCCTTTATCTAAGGAAGAAAAAGAGAAAAGAAGAGTGAATCAACTATGTTTGTATTGTGGTGCATCTGGGCATTTGGTTAAAAACTGTCCCAAGAAACCCAAAGCTCTTCAGGCGGGAAAAGGCCAGCTTCATCAGTAGAGGGAGTTGCCCTGATGAAAGCAGAACCCAAGACAACTCCTTTGGATCAACAAGTGGCAAATACCTTACAAACCGCAGCGCCACATTTGGTACAAACAGTATCAGTTAAGACCCTTGAGAAGGAAATTCAAGGGATCTCAGTTATGATAGACTCTGAAGCTACGGGCAACTTCTGTGATATCAAATACGCTCGTAAAATGGGTATTCGATTCATCAAGAAATCTACTTTGGAAGTAGTAAGAGCTGTGGATGGAACCAATCTTTCTTCAGGACCCATTTCCCTTGAGACCGAACCAATTCAGATGCAAGGTTTTGGTGGGCATCAGGAGCAGATAATCTTTAATTTGATAGATGCTCCACAATTTCAACTCATTTTGGGTCTGCCCTGGCTTACAGAACATAATCCACAAATTGACTGGAGCAAGAGAACGATCAAGATGAATTCCTCTTACTGCAAAGAGAATTGCTTTCATGATGGAGTGGAAGTGTCCACCAAGTCCCAAGATGCCTGTTTATCATCACACTCTTCAATGATCTGTGTACTAAAAACAACAGAAATCCCAAAAGAATATGAGGATTTAGTCGCCGTTTTTGATCAAAAGGAGGCTGAGAAATTGCCGCCACATCGACCCTACGACTGCAAAATTGAACTGGAGCCAGGTACGATATTGCCATGTAGCAGAATATACGCATTGACCAAAGCAGAGAACCAATTTTTTTTTTTTTTTTTTAAATCTTTATTGATATTTTAGTACATTCATTTACAACATAACAAAGTATTCATCTTGCTTCAAACTTATCAACCACTTGACGTGTTTAGGCGGTCATATACGGCAAACAGTTCTGCGCATTTCCCCTCCACCCTAAAACATCGGGTCATCAAGCTAGTCACAGTCACTGCCTATGTTCATGTGATTCTGTTTTATTATGTCCCATCAGAGTGTCTCTCCTGTTTCAGGTTCGCTTGTTTCCATTCCAGCAAGGTAACGGCCATAGGCCTCCCAGTATTTCTTCGGCCTAGTGGTGGGGGGGAGCATCTCACTATAGTTGTCTGACTGTGTGTTACAGTATGCCATATCTCTATGCCACTCTTGTATTGTGGGGACTGGGCCGCGATCCCATCTCATTGCTATCAGTCGTTTGGCTAATAGGAAACCCATTGCCAGTAGCCTGTGATTTTGGGCCGCTGGTGGAAGCGCCGATTCCCTGTCACTACCTACATGTCCTCGTCTGCGGCTGCTTCGGCACCATTGTTCGCCTTCCTGCGCTTCATAAATTGTTCCAGTTTTTTGGGGTCTGTGAAAAAGATCGGATTCCCTCCTACGTCAACTCTCAATTTTGCTGGGTAAAGCATTCTGTACTCCAGGTGCATGGACCGTAATTGTTTTTTCCCCTCAATGAATTTTCTCCTCGCCTCTTGTACCTGTGCTGTGAAGTCCAGGTATATCGACAACGTCGTCCCCTCATATTACAATTGTTTAAGTTCTCTTGCGCAGCGCAAGGCGGCGTCACGATCCCTAAAGTTTAATAGCCTGGCGATGATTGGGCACGGAGGGGCCCCCAGGGGTGGGCGAGCCGCCAAGGATCTGTGCGCTCTCTCTACTACAAATATGTCCGAAAAGGTAGTTCGACCTAGTAGTTGCACCAGTACTTGTTCAATGTGGCTTTCCACGTTGGTGATCGCGGTGGATTCTGCAAGGCCCACTATGCGTATATTATTCCTTCTGGACCGGGCTTCCATATCCTCCACTTTTAGCTTGAGCACCCCTAGTTCTTTGCTGAGTTTCGATTGGCCGCTTACTAGTTCCGTTTGCCCGTCTTCAGTCGCAGACACCCTATTCTACACATGGTCTAACCTCTCCGTGTGCTTATCTATGCGTTCAGATATTCTGTCCATGCGGTAGGCGAGGGCGTCTATTTTCCCATCTATCTGGTTAAGGCTGTGTTGCATTGAAACTAGGAGCTGCCTTAAGTCCTGTTCTTCCCCAGGAGTGCCCTCCGGGCCTTTCTCTGAGTCCGTCGTTGTTCCATCTCCTGCTGGGCCCTGCGCTCTACGTCGCTCAAATTGCAGCCGGGTTTGCGTTTAGTCTGTCTTGCCCATCTTTTAGGTGTCGTAGTGTTTTTTACTCGCGGCCCTAAGAAGCACCCGCTGCCAGCGCACCCCGCTGGCGTCTATGGACGGCGCTGTGCGCTAATGGTTATCAACGCTGGGTGTAATCGTTCAGTTTTGCTCGGTTGTACGTTGAGAGTGGTACGCTTGTTAATCATACTCTTTAATGTTCCAGTCTCACCTAGTCAAGTGCGCCAATAGCTGGGCCCCCCTGCGGAACCAGCGGCCTCCCGGGCCCTGCCACACAATGTCCAATCCAGCGTACTCCGTTGCCCCTAACGCTCCATTTCTAATTTTCTCCAAAAGACCAATCCCAACTTTCGAGGGGAGGGGGTGCCCACCTGCATCCACACGCAGTGTTTCTCGAGCGCACTCGTGCCCTCGGTGCTCTCTCACGTCGTATTCCGGCCCACCTCACCTCTCCTCAACGCACGGTGTCCAAGGTTCGTCTCTCGGGCCGCCCTCCTCCGTGGAGCCCGAGAGACGCTCCACCTCTCTCTGTCTCTCTGGGCTTTTGTCCTCGATCGTCTTTCCTCCGGGGCCGCACTGGTCAGCACTCGCGGTACACCGCGCGTCCCTCTCTCGGCTAGCCGCCGACGCAATTCGATCTACGGGGCTCCCGTGCTTCCTTTTTTTACGGGGAAAAAGGGCATCCGCATGTGCCTCCACCCCGTATCTGTCTTTGGCATCGCACTTGGTAGCGTTATTCGAATGTGACATGTAGGATTATGAACGGATTTTATGGTGGCTGGCGGAGCCTCACTACAACGCGGCCATCTTGTAGCCGGGCAAGCTCCGCCCCCGAGAACCAACATTTAAAGGAGTATTTGGATCAACATCTTGCTAATGTTTTTATCCGTCCTTCTGATTCCCCAGTCTCATCCCCACTATTTTTCATACCAAAGAAGGATGGGGGTCTTCGAACTTGCATTGATTATCGAGCCCTCAATCAGGTTACCATCAAGAATCGATACCCACTGCCTTTAGTGTCAGTTTTATTAGATCAAGTAAAGAATGCTAGAATCTACACCAAATTGGACCTGCGAGGAGCATATCATTTGATACGAGTGGCTTCAGGGGATGAATGGAAAACCGCTTTTCGGACTCGATACGGATTATTTGAATATCAAGTGATGCCTTATGGGTTATGCAATGCTCCCGCTGCTTTCCAGCATTTCGTTAATGATATATTACGAGAATTCCTCAACCTGATTGCCGTGGTTTATATAGATGACATTTTAATCTTTTCCGACAATCTACAGGAGCACATTTCCCATGTTCGATCCATCCTCACAAGGTTGCAAGAAAACCATCTCTTTGTAAAATTGGAGAAGTGTGCACTTCATGTGGAACGAGTTGAGTTCTTAGGATTCATTTTGTCACCAGGAGTTAGTATGGATCCTACCAAGATAAAGACAGTGCAACATTGGCCTTCTCCTTGCAATGTCAAAGAGATCCAGAGTTTCTTGGGGTTCGCTAATTTTTATCGAAGATTCATATCCAATTTTTCTCAAACAGTTACACCCACTACTCGATTGTTGAAGAAAGGAGTGAAGTTTGAGTGGACAAAAGAAGCTGAAAATGCTTTTAATTTTTTGAAGAATTCCTTCGTCTCAGCTCCAATCTTGCTCCACCCCAATCCGGATGAGCCTTATTATGTGGAGGCAGATGCTTCAGATGTTGCCATAGGAGGTATCCTTTCCCAACGTCATAAAGATACAGGTCAATTACATCCAGTGGCCTATTTCCCTCGAAAATTAACACCACCAGAGATAAATTATTCAATTGCGGATAAGGAGCTATTGGCAGTCAAAGAAACTTTTCGTGAGTGGATGCATTACATTTTGGGAGCTAAGCATAAAGTGACCGTTTACACGGAGCACCGAAATTTACAGTTTTTAAAATCAGCTCGAACTCTAACAGCTAGGCAACTGCGTTGGTCCCTATATTTTGCAGACTTTGATTTTGTTATCACTTTCAGACCAGGAAAAGTAAATGGGAAGGCAGATGCTCTATCTCGAATTGATACCGGTGCAGTTAAAGAGCCTCCAGAAAAATAATTGATTATTCCACAAGAGAAGTTCATATCTGCCATATTGTATGAAGATTTAACCAAAGAAATTCAAGAAAACTTAACATTCGAAGGAATGCTGAAGTGGTCCAAAGAAGGCCAAGGAAGAGAAATCAAAAATGGTTTGCCATACTTTAAAGGTGCACTGTATGTTCTGACTGTGGAGCTGCAAGAAAAAATTCTTCAGGCTTATCATGATGATCAATTGGCTGGACACAAAGGAATTAAAAAAACTCAAAATCTGATACAACAAGAATTTTGGTAGCCAAAAATGAAAACTCAGATAAGACAATATGGGGGTCAACGACCACGGAAGCACCGCCAACAGGCTGGCGGTGCTTCCTCTGTTATTCTGACCGCGACTTTACAGCCGCGGTCGCCCAGCCGGGTCCGGCGGTTTCCTGCCGGATTTCCCCCGGCTGGGCTGAATCTACATCTGACTCCGTTCCCGCCATCCTGTTCCTGGCGGTAAAACCCGCCAGGAACAGGATGGCGGGAACGGGTGTCGCGGGGCCCCCTAACAGGGCCCCAGCAGGATTTTCACTGTCTGCTTTGCAGACAGTGAAAATCGCGACGGGTGCAACTGCACCCGTCGCACCCCTGCAACTCCGCCGGCTCCATTCGGAGCCGGCTTCCTCGTTGCAGGACCTTTCCCGCTGGGCCGGCGGGCGCACCTTTGGCGGTCGCCCGCCGGCCCAGCGGGAAAGCCAGAATGGCCTCCGCGGTCTTTTGACCGCGGAGCGGCCAAGTGGCGGATCCCGCCCGGCGGGCGGCGCCCGCCGCCCACCGGAATCGGAATGAGGCCCTATGTGTAAACTTGTGACAAATGTCAAAGAGGGAAATCAAATAGAACAGCTTCACAAGGTCTGTTAAGACCTTTGCCCACTGCATCCCATGCCTGGCATACTGTTACTATGGATCTTATCATGGACATCCCTAGTAGCCAAGGTTTTAATACCATCCTAGTTTTTGTAGACACTTTCACTAAAATGGCGCATTTCATTCCTTTGAAAGAAATCCCTCGAGCCCCACAGGTTGCACAGTTGTTTACACAACACATAGTACGCGCCCATGGTATCCCAGGAATTCTAGTTTCAGACAGGGGGTCCCAATTTGTTTCTCGCTTTTGGAAGGCCTTTAGTAAAAGATTAGGAATTGATTCTCGTTACTCTACCAGTTACCATCCTGAAACTGATGGGCAAACAGAGAGAGTGAATCAAGAGTTAGAACAGTATTTAAGACTCAATTTATTTGATCAAGAGAAGGAATGGCCTGAGTTGATGTGGGCAGCTGAATTTGCTTACAATAATGCTGTTCATTCTACCACTGGGTTCACCCCCTTTTATCTGAACCATGGTAGACATCCTAATGTAATGTTGGGTAAAGAAGATGATTCAGTGTCTGCAGTAGAAGAGATGGTGAGGGATTTGCAGACCACGTTAGTTAGGGCTAGAAAAAACATCATTCAAGCAAAAGATTCATATAAGACTCAGGCTGATAGAAAAAGAAGAGAGAGCCCCATTTATTCGAAAGGAGACAAAGTTTGGTTATCCACTAGTCATTTACGTCTCAAAGGAAATCGCACATTTCAGCCACGATTTATAGGCCCATTTAAAGTTGACAAGATGATCAATCCAGTGGCAGTTAAATTGCAGTTGCCAGCTCATCTAAAGATACATCCTGTTTTCCATGTCTCCTTGTTAAAGAACAGTCCGCCAAATTTACGTCAAAACTCCCCTCCAAGTCCTATCCAGATTAGCTCTGCAGAAGAGTATGAGGTCAATCAAATCTTAGTTTCCAAAATCCGTAATGGCAAGCTTTATTATCTAATTGATTGGAAAGGTTATGGTCCAGAGGAACGATCCTGGGAGCCACACGAGTATGTACATGCTTCAAGATTAGTGAGAAACTTTCATAGAACCTACCCAAGCAAACCTAAATTGGAGAACTGTTCCATGAGGAGGAGTACTGTCATGACCACACAAACTTGCCAAATTAAATCAAAGAAATGCTTGAGAAAAGCAAAGAGATATCCTCAGTGGAGACAGCAAAGCCCAAACTGGAAGAAGGTTTGCAGAGTAATCTTGCGCTTATTTCAAAGGAAGAATCAAGAAGAGAAGATTCAAGATGGCCGTCGTGAGTCCTGAAGGTTAGTTACAGTTCTAGTCTTGCAATCGGTTGGTTGCTAGGTTACGAGCTCACCAGCTGCAAGCTTCGCACTTCAACTGAGGTCTGACAGGAATCAGCTGTGTGGAGAGAGAGCGCGCTTCAGAGCAGAAACTCCTGTGAGGTCAAATTACCCTAGAAGACTATTTTACAGAAAACGTGATAAATATTGTCAAGGTTTATTCGAGGAATTTGATAGTAGACCGTTCCAGTGGAGGTTTGTCAAGGCTACAGAGTTTAATGTATGAATAAACCTTATGTTTACAAGGTTCCTGTTTAAGATACCAAAGTCAAAAGAAAAACTAACTTTAACAAGCAAGTATTTACAAATACCAAGGTTATAAACGAAGGCCGAGTTTAACGGAGAAATGAATGTTAACAAGTAAGCATTTACAAATGCATCAGTAATAAACCAAAGTAGAGTTTAAAAGAGAAACGAACTTTAACCCCTTTGCTGCCAGGCCTTTTCCCCCTCCTGTGCCGATCCTTTTTTTGGCTATTTGGGGCAGTTCGCGCTTAGGCCCTCATAACTTTTTGTCCACATAAGCTAGCCAAGCCAAATTTGCGTCCATTTTGTCCAACATCCTAGGGATTCTAGAGGTACCCAGACTTTGTGGGTTCCCCTGAAGGAGGCCAAGAAATTAGCCAAAATACAGTGAAAATTTCGTTTTTTTCAAACAAATGGGAAAAAGTGGCTGCAGAAGAAGGCTTCTGGTTTTTTCCCTGAGAATGACATCAACAAAGGATTTGCGGTGCTAAAAGCACCAGCTTCCTAGCTTACAGGAACAGGCAGACTTGAATCAGAAAACCCAATTTTTCAACACAAATTTGGCATTTTACTGGGACATACCCCATTTTTCCAATTTTTTGTGCTTTCAGCCTCCTTCCAGTCTGTGACAGAAATGGGCGTGAAACCAATGCTGGATCCCAGACACCTAAACATTTCTGAAAAATAGACAAAATTCTGAATTCAGCAAGGGGTCATTTGTGTAGATCCTACAGGGGTTTGAGGTGAAAAAAACATCAATTTTCCTCTACGTTTTACTCTGTAACTTTTTCCTGCAATGTCAGATTTTCGAAAGCTATATACCGTTTCGTCTGCTGGACTCCTCTGGTTGCGGGGATATATAGGGCTTGTAGGTTCATCAAGAACCCTAGGTACCCAGAGCCAATAGATGAGCTGCACCCTGCAGTGCGTTTTCATTCTATACCGGGTATACAGCAATTCATTTGCTGAAATATAAAGAGTGAAAAATAGCTATCAAGAAGATAAGGTGTTGAGGAGCAGTGGTTATTTGCACATCTCTGAATTATGGGGTGACCATACTAGCATGTGAATTACAGGGCATTTCTCAAATAGATGTCTTTTTTACACACTCTCTTATATTTGGAAGGAAAAAATGTAGAGAAAGACAAGGGGCAATAACACTTGTTTTGCTAATCTATGTTCCCCCAAGTCTCCCGATAAAAATGATACCTCACTTGTGTGGGTAGGCCTAGCGCCTGGCACCTAGAGGTTTCTGCCCCCCCGGGGGCAGATCGGCCTAATAACAATACGCCAATCTGCCCCTGGGGGGGCAGAAATGGCCTAAAATAAATTTGCCCCCAACCCCCCCCCCGGGAACGACCCTTGCCTACGGGGTCGCTCCCCCTGCATGACATTGGTGCCAAAAAAAAAAATCCCCGGTGCCTAGTGGTTTCTGCCCCCCTTGGGGGCAGATTGGCATAGCAAAAATCGTCCGATCTGCCCCAGGGGGCAGAAATGGCCTAAATACAATTTTCCCCTCCAGGGCAGCGACCCTTGTCCAAGGGGTCGCTCCCCACCTGTAAAACAAAAAATCCCTGGTGCCTAGTGGTTTCTGCCCCCCTTGGGGGCAGAACGGCCTAATCAAAATAGGCTGCTCTACCCCACAGGGGGACAGAAATGGCCTAAAATAATTCCCCCCCCCCCGGGGAGCGACCCTTGCCTAAGGGGTCGCTCCCCTTGCGTGAAATTCACATAAAAAAAAAAAACTCCCTGGGGTCTAGTGGTTTCTGTCCCCCTGGGGGGCAGATTGGCCTCATTAAAATAGGCCAATCTGCCCCCAAGGGGGGCAGAAATGGCCTAAATATAATTTGCCCCCTAGGGGAGTGACCCTTGCCTAAGGGGTCGCTCCCCACACCTAAAACAAAAAACTAAACAAAAAAAAAAGAATATCCCTGGTGCCCCGCTGGGGGCCCCCTTTTCTGCCCCCCCTGGGGGCAGAAAAGGCCTTCCCAAAAAATGCCCCCCCTGGGAGCGACCCTTGCCCAAGGGGTCGCTCCCTTATAACAATTAAAAAAAAAAAATCCCTGGTGTCTAGTGGGCGTTTCAAAAGCCGGATTGCAAGCAATCCGGCTTTTGAAACGCTTGAAGAGACTTCAAAGGGAAGGAAATACATTTCCTTCCCTTTGAAGCCTCTCCGGGCCTCCCCCATGTTATCGAAAGAGAAATGCAAAGCTGAGCTTCCAGCGCGATGGGGGGAGGCTCTGTGATAGTCAGCGCGCACTCGCGCGCTGACGTCACGGGGTGGGGGGGTTGGGGGTGGATGGGGAAGGGCTTCCCCTTCCATCCCTGACTTGGGGAGGTCGGGGGGAACCCCACAGTGGGAGCGCTAGCACTTCCTCTGGGCTCTGTGACCAGGACATAATGGTTACATCCTGGGCACAGCAGCACTGTGCCTCAGGACGTAACCATTACGTCCTGGGCACAGAACCGGTTAATAAACAAGCATGTACAAATACAAGTTATCGACAGATGTCGAAGTAAGAAAGGAGAAACTAACTTTAATAAATAAGCATTTACAAATACAAGTTATCAACAGATGTCGAACTAAGAAAGAAGAAACGAACTTTAATAAACAAGCATTTACAAATACAAGTATTGACAGAAGTCAAAATAAGACAGGAGAAACAAACTTTCACAAGCAAGAATTACCAATGCAATAAACGTAATTTAACTCTCTAATGTAAAGTAGAAACCAACTAACATCAGCTGATATGGAGAACGCATTATCACCAACTATATATATATATATATATATATATATATATATATATATATATATATATAGCAACATAAAACCAATCTCTAACAAAGGTTGAGAAGTTCTTCCAGAATCAGTAATAAGCATTTTTAAGAAGAGCTTATCATTCATAGAGAGAAGCAAGGCTACAGAGAACTCAGGGTGAGTGAAGAAATAATAGAATTAAAGAGAATTAAGTGTTAAGAGTAGAAAGTGTAAAACTGATGTTGTATGTCCCTAGTAATTGCGACTGTGACTCTTGCAGGTGCTGCATCCAATCTTAAATGTGAAGAGGCAGACTGAGTACTGACGTTCATCATCTCTGTGGCAGTCTCTCTACAATCCCATTCCCCTTTCCCCCTCCGGGGTACTCAGCACGACGGATTAAAATTCGTTGTGAGTAGCTCGAGTCGGGACTGAGGAGTTATCTTCTGCTTCTGAGGAAATCGAATTGAAGTATCCTGACATTGTTGGGGTGGTGGGTTAGCCTGAGTTCCCTGTAGTGGTGGACACACTGCTGATTGACGTGTCCTGGGGACAGAGGTATGGGCCCGCTGGGTGGGTGCTGTGCTGGTGTTTCCAGAGGGGGGAAGCTCTGTGGTGGCCTGTGCCAGTGTGAGGGGAACCGACTGTCCCAAGGTCCCAGATGGGCCGGGCTGGTCATCTAGATCCAGTTGGAGAGAGCTGCTGTCATCACTGTGGGCCTCTTTTGTTGGTGGTGTGGACATGTGTGGACCCTCCTGTCTGGTGGCGTTGGGTAGGGGTCCTGCAGGGGTATAAAAGGATGTTTATTGCATCTGTGTGTGCCATGATGTGCAATGGGTGGGTGACAATGTACCCCAGTGCTTGCTTTCCTGTGTGGGACCTTGTGTGATGGTGGTTTAGGGGGGTGCATGGGTATGTGCAGTGGCCATGCTTTGGTGACGGGTGCCCATGCTTTGGTGTTGCATGCAGGGCTTGGTGTTGGGATATGTGGTTTGTGATATTGGGACATTTGTGAGGAGTTGGAGTGATGGGGTGAGGGCGAGGGTGGGGGTGTGTGATTGCATGCAGGTAGGGTTGGGATATAGTAGTAAAGCATTGCCTTACAGAGTCCATTCCTCCATCTACTCCTGCGAGGCCCTCAGGATGCAGAATCGCCAAGACTTGTTCCTCCCATGTTGTTAGTTGTGGGTGAGGAGGTGGGGGTCCACCGCCAGTCCGCTGAACCGCAAGGTGGTGTCTTGATACCACGCAACGCACCTTCCCCCATAGGTCGTTCCACCTCTTCCTGATGTCATCCCTATTTCTTGGGTGCTGTCCCACTGCGTTGACCCTGTCCACGATTCTTCGCCATAGCTCCATCTTCCTAGCTATGGAGGTGTGCTGCACCTGTGATCCAAATAGCTGTGGCTCTACCCGGACGATTTCCTCCACCATGACCCTGAGCTCCTCCTCAGAGAACCTGGGGTGTCTTTGCCGTGCCATGGGGTGGTGTGGGTGATGTGTGGTGTTGGTGTGTGTTGTGATAAGTGGGGTGAGATTTAGTGGTGTGTTGTGTGAGGTGTGTGGAAGTTATGTGGGTGATGGTATTGTGTGCCTGTGGATGCTTGGTAGTAGTTTGTAGTGTCTCTCTCTGGCCTTCTTTCAGTATTTTGGTCGTAGGGGTTTGTGGGAGATGTGGGTGTGTGTTTTATATTGTAATGGGTGTGTGGGAGTGGTGTGTGAATGTGTATCAGGTGTGTGTATTTTGATTTGTCCAATGTGGCTGTGTTTTGTAAGAGTGTGTGTATTTTGAGCGCGGCGGTGTGTACCGCCAATGGAATACTGCGATTGAAAGACTGCTGCGTGGATTCGTGGGTCGTGATAGTGAGGGCGTATATCTGTTGGTGTGATGGTAAAGGTTTTGTTTTCGCCAGTTTATCACTGACCTTTGGTGTGGCAGACTTGTGTGGGTGTCTCAATTTTGGCGGATTCCGAGCAGTGGGTCATAATGACCGTGGCGGAATTCCGCTGCCACGGCGGTGGGTTGGCAGTCCTCTGCACAGCGGTAAGTTTCTTTTGCCGCCAATGTTGTACTGACCACCATTATCTTTTAGGGGGTTTACACTCCATCATCATTTTAACAAATCACAGGAACTTACAATTCCTTACGTCCGTACATGCTTTGTCTATGCAACAGTTGAGATAGTCCCAATTTTTTTATGACTATGACTTTCTTATCCAGTTCCAACCAGGTCGTAAGAATGGAAAGGCTGACACACTTTCTAGACTAGCTCACACCATTACAGAACAAATGGAAGAGCCAACCTTTATTATTTCATCAGACAAGATAGTTAGGGCCACCATCCTTGATTCAGCCTTCTTGCAAGAAGTGCAACGAGAGCAAGAAAGTACGGTAGCCATAAAAACTCTGCAGCACCGTACTACAAACATTACTAGCCATGGAGGATTAAAGTATGCAGCACAAATGTTATACCTACCCACGAAAACACTACAAGACAAAGCTTGTGAGTGGTACCATGATAGTAAACTTGCTGGTCACCCAGTGGAGAAAAATACTCTAGAAATCCTTCAATGATACTTTTGGTGGCCATCCATATCCGAAGACACAATGACCTTTGTAGCAAATTGTGTGACCTGTCCTTAAGGGAACAGTTATCATCAAGTCCCTGCTCATCTTTTGCAACCCTTACCTACACCACCTGCACAGTGGTACATGGAATCTTTAGAGTTTGTGGTAGAATTACCAAAATCTCAAGCCAGGTTCACCCCCGTTCTAGTTGTGGTAGATCATTCGATTAAGATGGCACACTTTATTCCCCTTAAAGCCTTACCTTCGGCTATACAATTAGCCCTTGTATTTGTCTAATCAGTTGTCTGTTTACATGGTCTTCCTTCGGTAGTCATATCTGACCAAGGAACACAATTTGTGTCCAAATTTTGGAAATGTTTTTGTCAGGAATTGGAAATGGATTTCCACCTGTCATCAAGTCATCATCTCCAATCAGATGGACAAACCAAAAGAGTTAATCAGTGTATGGAACAATATTACGTTGCTGTCTCCTAAGCTCAGAAGTGGATAGGGCGGGGTGCTTATGGGCACCCGAATTTGCGTTTAACAATGGAAACCATGTAGCCACTGAACAATTACCTTTTCACTGCATTTATGGCTATCACCCTTGAATGTTGGAATTGAGTGCAGTGTAGGAAAGTACCATCTTCCTTGGCATGTTACCCCCATTTTTCACATGTATGTCAGTATGTTTTTCCCTGTCTCACTGGGATCCTGCTGGTCAGGACCACATTGCTCATAATTTATGGCCTAATGTGTATGCCTGTGTAGTGCCTAACTGTGTCACTGAGTCTCTGCTAACCAGAACCTCAGTGCTTATGATCTCTCTGCTTTTAAGTTTTTCACTGTAGGCCAGTGACTTCATTTACCAATGTAAATTGGCATAATGGACCCCCCTTATAAGTCCATAGTAGATGTTACCTAGGTACCCAGGGCATTGGGGGTTCCAGGAGATCCATATGGGCTGCAGCATTTCTTTTGCCACCCATAGGGAGCTCAGACAAACTCCTACACAGGACTGCCACTGCAGCCTGTGTGAAATAATGCACACGTTATTTCACAGCCATTTTCACTGCACTTAAGTAACTTATAAGTCACCTACATGTCTAACCTTCACTTGCTGAAGGTTAGGTGCAAATTTACTAAGTGTGAGGGCACCCTTGCACTAGCAAAGGTGCCCCCATATAGTTCAGGGCCATTTCCCCGGACTTTGTGAGTGCAGGGACGCCATTACACGCGTGCAATACATATAGGTCAATACCTATATATAGCTTCACAATGGTAACTCTGAATACGGCCATGTAACATGTCTAAGATCATGGAATTGTCCCCCCATTCCAAATGTGGCATTGGGGAGCCAATTCCATGCATCCTGGGGGCTCCACCATGGACCCCCAGTACTGCCAAACCAGCTCTCTGAGGCTTGCACTGCAGCTACAGCTGCTGCCACCTCACAGACAGGGTTCCGCCCTCCTGGGGTCTGGGTAGCCCAGTCCCAGGAAGGCAGATCAAAGCATTTCCTCTGAGAGCAGAGTGTTACACCCTCTCCCTTTGGAAATAGGTGTTACAGGCTGGGGAGGGGTAGCCTCCCCAGCCTCTGGAAATGCTTGGCACAGATGGTGCCCCCCTTGCATAAATCAGTCTACACCAGTTCAGGGAACTCTTCTCCTCTGCTCTGCCTGGAAACTGGACAAAGGAAAGGGGAGTGACCACTCCCCTGTCCATCACCACCCCAGGGGTGGTGCACAGAGCTCCTCCAGTGTGTCCCATTCTTCAGCCATCTTGCTTTGCAAGGTGTGGGGGCACTCTGGAAGGCTCTGAGTGGCCAGTGCCAGCAGGTGATGTCAGAGCTGATAGGTCCATACATGATAAGGTAGCCAATCCCCCTCTATGGGCTATTTAGGGTATCTCCTGTAGGTTCTCTTCAGATTCTGCTTGCAAGTTTCCTTCAGGAATCCTCTGTAACAACTTCAGACTCTTCTGACCTTGGATCAACCAGAGCCTGCTCCAAGAAACACTGTAACTGCAACAAAGTGTCTACCAGAGACACTTTTCTTCAGCTACCTCAGCTCCAAGTCAGCAACTGCAACAGTTTCCATGGTGTGCATGCTCTGGGGACTCCCTGTCTTCATCCTGCACTAGAAGAACCAAATAAATCTCCTGTGGAGTGACGGAGTCACTCCCCTGCTCCAAGCAGGCACCTTCCAAGACAATGACCTGGGACTCCTCTTACAATGACGAGTGTGCTCCTAAGGACACAGAGGGTGGACATCTTCAACATAGACTGTCCTGAGTTCCTGCTGACGCAATTTGGAGAAGGTAAAACCTTGCCTTCCCCGAGAAAAAAGGTACCCCTGTGTATTGTGTCTTCTTTGCCTCCTGGGGACTCTGTGCACTCTTTGTAAAATTCCTTTGTGCACAGCCTGGCCCAGGTCCTCAGCACCCCATCATGCAACACTCAACTCGCTGAGTTGTTCTCCGGCGGCGTGGGATCTTCTTTTGTTGTGCTGCATCAACTGCATTTTGCACCTCTTTTGAACCCAGATCCTGCGACTCCTGGGGGTGCTGGCTGGCATCCTGAGAGCTCTCTAAAGTGTTGAGAGCCTCCTCTTCCTCCTCACACAGAGTTGAGGCCCCCAGGTCCCTCCTGGGTCCATCCAGTGCCATTTTGACGCAAAACGCACTTCTGTCGTAGCCAAGGCTAGTTGGTGACTTCCGACACGAAATCTCATCTGCAATGATCTTCACACCATTGGACATCTTTTGCATTATGCACGAACCCGCTAACATCTTCCTAGGGTGCATTCCTGCAGTGTTTGACTAACCGGGGACTCTTCTGTTTCACCCTTTTCTGGGTTGGCAGGGGCTCCTGTCCTTCCTGGAACTTCTTTCCACTTCTGGACTTGGTCCCCTTCCTTTGCAGGTCTTCAGGTCCAATAATCCAGCAGCAGTTCTTTGCAGACTTGGTTGGCTGCAGCAAAATCCCAAAAAGGATGTGTAGTGTGTCGTAGGGAAACTTGCAGTACTTTACTCCTGCTTTTCTGGGCTCTGGGGTGGGGTTATGTACTTACCTTTACTGTATTCTTACTCTCCCAGGATTCTGCACACACTACACTTGTCTAGGGGGGAATTCATGATTCACATTCCACCTTTTTAGTATGTGGTTTGTGTTGCCTCTAGACCTATTTTCTCCCATTGCATTCTATAGGATTTCCTACTGTTTGCATTGTTCTATGACTATTTATTTGTCTAATTTTGGTGTCTAGTGTATATATTGTGTATAATACTTACCACCAGAAGAAGTATTGTCTCTAAGATATTTTTGGTACTGTGTCATACAAAAAAAATACCCTTATTTTTGGTAACACTGGGTATTGTCTTTACTTGTGCATAAGTACTGTGTAACTATAAGTGGTATTGCATGAGCTTTGCATGTCTGGTAGTTCAGCCTAAGCTGCTCTGCTATAGCTACCTCTATCACCCTAAGCTGCTAGAACACTACTACTTCACTAATAAGGGATAACTGGACCTGGTATAAGGTGTAAGTACCAAAGGTACCCACTACAAACCAGGTCAGCCTCCTACATGCAGTACCTCAGTTAACCACTCCCGCGGTACAAGACTTTTTACAACAATTGAGCGACATTCAAAAAAATGCGCAAGACGATTTAAAATAGCAAAGCAAACATACAAAACATATGCAGACAAAAAAAGACGTAGGGACTAAAGTATGAAGAAGGACAAAAGGTTTGGTTATCAACGAAACACTGAAATTTGAAAGGTGCACCAAAGTTTCATCCAAGTTTTGTGGGCTTTTTACCATCATCAAAAGGATTAGCGAGGTGGCAGTGAACCTAGAACTTCCCTCTTCTCTACCAATTCATCCCGCGTTCCACATCTCTTTATTAAAACCAGTAGCAGAATCTATGTATTGCCCAAAAAGATCTCTTCCAATCCTAATGGATAATCAACTGGAGCAGGGGGTTAGGGCTATACTAGACTCTAAACGAATATGTAACAAACTTTATTATTTATTGGATTGGAAAGGTTATGGGCCGGAAGATCGGTCATGGCAACCGGAAGGACACGTACATGCACCCGATTGGTTTGTCAGTTCCACCATTGATACCTCAACAAACCAAAATCAAATGGGAGGGCTTTGGGAGGGGTGTACTATTGGGCCTGCAATCCCAGATAGGCCCCAGTAAAGAACTTAGGAGTTGATCATTCGTCTTTGCAGAGACCAATGCTTGCTTGCAGAAACCAATGCTTGTTGGAACTAATGCTTGTTAGAGACCAATGCTTGTTTGGGAACACATGCTGCACAAGCCTCCAGCATCCCTAAGACTCAGACTGGGTGTGGCTCCCTATGACTCAGACTGGGTGTGGTAGGATGAGCAGGTATTTAAACCTCATCCGACCTGTGTGAATTGCTTGCTGTAAAGGTCACCGGCTGCAGAGAAGGAATGTCTACTCCTCTTGCTTTTGATCTTCATGCTCTGTTCTGTCCAGCATCTTGGAGGGACTTCTGGAAGAAGAAGAAACCTAGGGGATTAACCCTTAAAAAGGCGGTACCATGCTGTGCACGATTCAAGAACATTTATTGCTTTATTTCTGACGTGAAGCTGGATAAGCAAATGATCCAGGATGTGATGCTCCTAAAAGAGCACATCTTTGGGTTTTAAGGTCATTGGGATATTCGCAGTTTGTCATGCTATAACGCTTATTGTAGTTGCTTGCATTATACCACAGAAAGGAGTTTCTCTTGAACAATTATTATGAAAACAATATACTGTGCATATGTTCATTATCGCTGAGTTTTATATGGCATTACTATTGTTGTTACCAATATGATGTATTGTGAATACCTCTATTATCACTGACTTCAAAGTAGCATTTGCATTATTTCAAATTGTTGCTGGTGATGCAGAACATTCTGTATTTGGCATTTAAACGAAGTTGACGCTTATCTTTGCCATGCTCAAAACTATGCTGTGATGTAGCAGTGATATGCCGGTTGCTCATGAAGTTTTCCGCTATTGATTATTCCATTGTTTCTATTGTAATGCAACGTGAACCATAATTCTTGATATTAGCCGTATGTTTTCAGTGTGATTTAAACACTGAATTGCATTCCCCGCAATACTAGCAAAGTACAATGACTAACCCTTGAATATCTGGAGAATCTAATTCTCTGAGAGTTTGTTGTTATTATTGTTGGCTATGTAAATGTCTATGAGTCGAGTGAGTCAGCATCTTAGGAAATCTCATCAAGGTGAAACACAGAAGATATCCGCTGAACGTCAAGGCTTAATTGAGGTGATGAGGGACTAATCTGGGATCACAGTGCGAGTAGTCATAGACAGTATAGAAGGTTTAAGGGTTTCATTTAATGACAGGTAATCCACATTGTTTCCGAAAATTCCTAGAGAGAGGGAGAGTCATCAAAAGCAAGATGGGGCACCCCAACAAGTACATCATAGTTTATCAGTAAAGTATACGTGGGTTATGAAGTATTTGTTGTTTGACTGATGTGTAATTTATCATAGGAAAGACCAGCTCTTGAAGAACCATCTCCAGGTGTCGGAATCCAGCCCTGCGAATCCAGTGTCTCTGTCCTTCTCTCATCCATCCCCTTTCCCCTTGGACATTGTGGTGCCCATCATGTGTATTTAAGTGGGAGACACACAATGTTTAGGTGTAATTGGGAGCAAGCAGTTTGGTCAACATTGCATCTCTCTGGGACGAACAGGTCAGTGCTTGACATAGCCAAGACAAACTTCCTTTGTTGCCTGCATTAGAATATCAGCTGCCCTACATAGTTTAGTCAGATGTCTTTTGAATTGCACTAATGTTTAATAGACTGCACCAGCATTTGTTTTCTGAGCATCAGATCCTACTGTTAATATTCTGCATAGCCATCACTGAGTTTCTTATTTTGTCAACATCTGGGCAGTGCGTGCTCTACGGGCGACTGGAATGCAAAAACCCAGCACATATGAGATGACGTAATTCATGCATTATGTTGATATGCTGTTGTTTAACCTTTTGCATTGCAGAGTTTAATCCTGAAGACTTATATTTAAGTTGCTTGTAAATACTGTTCATTTGCAATGTTTTGCTGCAGGCTTTCAGAGTGTGTCAGGGTGTGGTCCCTTTACAGGGCCTTCTAGAAGCTTTCCCTGCAGCATGCCTGGGTGTGGTAGTGGGCTGGGCCAAGACTCTATAAAAGAGAGCCAGCCCAGCACCATGTGCTCACTATTCAGAGGTCCCGGTGCAGAGCAGCAGCAACTTTCTGAGCTCCTGTTCCGGTGGCCTACTTTGATCTTCCAGGCCTCGCCCTTTCACTTGGCTGAGTGATTCTTGATCAGGGCGGTAAGATGGAGGTCGGGCTGGGCCCCCGACTCCGTTATCAATGACGATCGAGTTCTTGGGCCTAATCTTTGCATGATAAGTGATTGGACTCTAGTGCGTGTGAATGCGCGCTTGGGCGTTTCATGGCATTTACATGTGCATATTCGAATCAGCAAGACGTGCGATTCTTTCCTTGTGCTTAATGCATGTTATTCATTGTGCGCTACCATTCGAATCGGCAAGACGCGCAATTCGCTTTCCGTGTTTTAATCCTTGATATTGATTGTGAGCTACCATTTCGTGGCAGTTACATGGTGGCATTCGAATCGGCAAGACGCGTGATTCGTTTTCCGTGTTAAACCCTTGGTATTCATTGTGCGCAACCATTTTCTGACATTTACCAGGTTGCATTTGAATCGGCAAGATGCGCGATTCTTTACTTGCGTACAAATCAAGATATTCATTGTGCGCAAACATTTTCTGACATTTACCCGGTTGCATTCGAGTCGGCAAGACGCACAATTCACTTTCCGTGTTTAACCCTTGGTATTCATTGTGCGCAACCATTTTCTGACATTTACCAGGTTGCATTCGAATCGGCAAGACGCGCGATTCTTTATTTGTGTACAAATCAAGTTATTCATTGTGCGCAACCATTTTCTGACATTCACCAGGTTGCATTCAAATCGGCAAGACGTGCGATTCTTTACTTGTGTACAAATCAAGATATTCATTGTGCGCAACCATTTTCTGACATTTACAAGGTTGCATTCGAATCGGCAAGACGCGGGATTCTTTACTTGTGTACAAATCAAGATATTCATTGTGCGCAACCATTTTCTGACATTTACAAGGTTGCATTCGAATCGGCAAGACGCGGGATTCTTTACTTGTATACAAGTCAAGATATTCATTGTGCGCAACCATTTTCTGGCATTTACAAAGTTGCCTTCAAATCGGTAAGACACGCGATTTGTTTCCTGTGCTTAATTCATGTTATTCATTGTGCGCAACTATTTCATGACATTTACAAAACTCTTGTGGAAATCTGCGATGTGCGCAATTTATGTTCTGGTATTCTAAAGATATAGGCCCTCATTCTGACCCTGGCGGTCGGTGATAAAGCGGTGGCCAAGCCGCCAACAGGCCGGCGGTCCAAAATATGCAATTCTGACCCTGGCGGGAACCGCCAACACAGCCTGCCGCATTAACACTCCGACCGCCACGGCGGTACAAACAAACAGCGCGGCGGTCCCCGCCAACAGCCAGGCGGCAGACAATGTACCGCCCACCCTATCACGACCCACCAATCCGCCACCTTTTCCGGGGCGGGAGCACCGCCGATAAAAACACGGCGGAAACAGACTACGAACGGGAAAACGCTCACCTCTACGCACTCCACGCGAGATTCCGGCAGTATGGAACCAGAGTTGCAGGTCATCCCCGCACTCCTATACCTGCTCATATACCAGGAGCACGCCCGGCGGCGCGGAAGACATCGGTGAGTACTGCACCTACGACACAGGGGAGGGAAAAGATTACCGGCACACACCCACCCACCCATACCCACTACAACACACACATCAATGCATTCCCACAGATCACTGTCACAACCCACAAACCCCCCCCTCCGAAATAATGCAAAGACCAAAAGAAGAGATCATAAACGGGCAGATATATTGAAATATGGACACCAGTAATCCCAATAAATAAATAAACTATGTACAAAATATACACAGCTACTAAATGTAGTCCAACCACTGTCCGTGGACCACAGGGGTCCTGTGCAAAGGGGCAAGGCCCAGTCCCACGACAAGAACTCCACGGAGAGAACACTGCAGGGGCATCAGAAAGAAAATAGGACAGGCACCTCAGGGGGAAGGGAAGGGGGGGCACCTCAGCCACTTGAGTACACAACGCCAGATCCACGAGGGGACTCCATGACCACTGGGCCATCCTGGGGAGTGCAAAGCCACAGTCCATACAGTCCATACAGTGGGTGGCCTGCCCACTGGGCCATCCTGGGGAGTGCAAAGCCACAGTCCATACAGTCCATACAGTGGGTGGCCTGCCCACTGGGCCATCCTGGGGAGTGCAAAGCCACAGTCCATACAGTCCATAACAGACCCCACTGCCACTGGAGGAGGCATGTTGGCCAGAGGACATCCTGCAGCCCTGCCCGAGATAGATCCTGCCCTGCCACGTCTGCCAAAGGGCCAGCGGTTCTTGCCTGGAAGGGCCCAGTTCAGCGCCTCATGCCTTGAAGGGCCCAGTTCAGCGGGTCTTGCCTTGAAGGGCCCAGTTCAGCGGTTCTTGAGACGGAGGGGCCCAGCGGAGCGGTTCTTGAGACGGCGGGGCCCAGTTCAGCGGTTCTTGAGACGGCGGGGCCCAGCGGAGCGGTGCTTGAGACGGCGGGGCCCAGTTCAGCGGTTCTTGAGACGGCGGGGCCCAGTTCAGCGGTTCTTGAGACGGCGGGGCCCAGCGGAGTGGTGCTTGAGACGGCGGGGCCCAGTTCAGCGGTTCTTGAGACGGCGGGGCCCAGTTCAGCGGTTCTTGAGACGGCGGGGCCCAGTTCAGCGGTTCTTGAGACGGCGGGGCCCAGTTCAGCGGTGCTTGAGACGGCGGGGCCCAGTTCAGCGGTTCTTGAGACGGCGGGGCCCAGTTCAGCGGTTCTTGAGACGGCGGGGCCCAGTTCAGCGGTTCTTGAGACGGCGGGGCCCAGCGGAGCGGTGCTTGAGACGGCGGGGCCCAGTTCAGCGGTTCTTGAGACGGCGGGGCCCAGTTCAGCGGTTCTTGAGACGGCGGGCCCAGTTCAGCGGTGCTTGAGACGGCGGGGCCCAGTTCAGCGGTTCTTGAGACGGCGGGGCCCAGCGGAGCGGTGCTTGAGACGGCGGGGCCCAGTTCAGCGGTTCTTGAGACGGCGGGGCCCAGTTCAGCGGTTCTTGAGACGGCGGGGCCCAGTTCAGCGGTTCTTGAGACGGCGGGGCCCAGCGGAGCGGTGCTTGAGACGGCGGGGCCCAGTTCAGCGGTTCTTGAGACGGCGGGCCCAGCGGAGCGGTGCTTGAGACGGCGGCCGGTCTATGGCCAACTGCTCATTGCCTGGTGGTGCCCTCCTGGGCAGCGGGGATGGTGCTCCTTCAATGCCCACCTGGGCTGTGGGTGGTGGGGCCCTCCTGGCCAGCTGGGCTGGGTCCTCCCTGGGCAGCGGCTATGGGGGTGGTGGGCTCTCCCGGGGCAGCTGTGCCGGTTCCTCCCGGGGCAGCGGCTATGGGGGTTGTGGGCTCCTCCTGGGCAGCATGCCTGCTGCCTGACCTCTCCGACTTGCTGCCCTTGCCCTCCTTAGTCGTGAGTCTGTGGCCCTTTCCTCCCTTTGGAGCTGTGGCTGGTGACTGTCTCTGGGTGGTGTCCGGGGGGGATGTAGAAGGCGGGCTCCTGCGGCGCCCCTTCCGCCTTCTGCTCTTCTTCCCAGGGGGTGGGCTGGCTGTCCCCTTGCTGCTGGGCGAAGATCCAGACATGCGGGCTGGCGGGCTCCAATACCCCTGCACCCTTGTCAAGGGGGCTGCAGGGCTGGTGGTGGCTGAGGTGCTCTTCTTACCCCGACGAGAAGGAGGGGGGGGCTCAGGGTCAGGAAAGAAGTTAGCAGTGGCGAGGAAGAGTTTCTTGGGACAATGGAGAGTGGTAGGTACAGTGGGAATGGGAGTGGAGGGAGAGGATGTGGTTGTAGGTGAGTCACGTTTGCTGTCTTTGGGTGCAGGTGCAGGAGGGATAGGCTGTCGTGAGGTGGATGGCTGTTGGGTGGGTGGGTGGCTGCGTTTGTGTGGTGTGGAAGAGGGGGTGACAGACACAGTGGGAGAGGACACAGGGGACGTGTAAATGGCAGTGGGGGTGGTGACTGCACGTGTGCGGACTGTACTGGAGGGTGTGCTGGTGATGGAAACACTGGCTGATGGTGAGGTGAATGGAGGTGTGAGTGTAGACGTCACAGGGAGGGAGGAGGGAGACGAGGAGGTGGGGGTCACAGAGGTGGTAGTGACTGTTGGCATGTCTGCATCGGAATGTTGCGTGTGTGAATGTCTGCGTGATCTGTGGTGCTTATGTTTGGATGAGCTTCTCTTGGGTGTTGAGGTGTGTGCAGGCTGGTCTGATGGTGTGGGTGGGACAGGCAGAGGAACAGGAGACTGGGAGGAGGGAGTAAGTAGAGGGAGGCAGGAGACAGGGACAATGGCTGCCGTCAGTGCTGAGGCCAGAGCCTGGAACGATCGCTGATGGGCAGCCTGACCCGAATGAATGCCCTCCAGGTACGCATTGCTGCGATGAACCTCCCTCTCCACCCCCTGGATGGCATTCAAAAGGGTAGTCTGCCCAACAATGAGCGTTCGGAGGAGGTCAATGACCTCCTCACTGAGGGCAGCGGGGGTAACAGGGGCAGGGCCTGAGGTGCCTGGGGCGAAGGAGATGCCCGGCTTCCTGGCAGAGCGGGCACGGGGCGAACGCTGAGGGGCTGCTGGGAGGGCGGAGATGGTGCGCTGGGTGGCGGCTGTACCTGTAATGGCGGGGGGCACGGATGGTGCCACCCCCGCAAGGGAGCTCCCTTCCGAGGACGTGTCCGTGTCGCTGCAGGGTCCAGTCGTCCCCGTCGTGGAGCTCCCCTCGCCCTCCGTCTCACTGGTCCAGTCTGACTCTGTGGCATGGCCCTCCTGGGCCATGTGAGATGCAGCTCCCTCCTGCCCCGATGCCACTTCTCCTCCGCCTGAAGATGCTGATGCACACAAGCACAGAAAGACAAACAAAAAGGGGGGGGGAGAGAGAAATAAAGGGATATTGAGTACATGGATCTCCGGTACAGTTAGCGGACATGACAGACACAGATGCCCCCTGCACTAAGTTGCGCACTTGGGGTCCGCTACGCATTCCGTGGAACATGCCCTACACGCCTAGAGTTGACAACTGCACCCATGGATGACACGACCCAGGGATGGCTGTACTGACAAACTACTGAGGGTGGTGGCTGGGGACACAGGGGCTTACGGGGGTGCCCAGCCTACAGATATCGCCCTGGCCTAGGGGGACCCACAGCCCTCCTCCCCCACCCAGACACCTCCACTGCGCGACAACAGAGTAGATAATGCTTGTACTCACCCCCTTGTGTCTGCTGTGCTGCCCTCACGCGCCCATCCAAATCAGGGTAGGCCACCGCCAGGATCCGGAACATCAGGGGGGTCAGTTGACGGCAGGCACCCCGCCTACGTTGGGAGGCCATCCCCAGCAGAGACTCGGCGGTCTTCTTGGTCCCGCGGCGGATGTCCTCCCACCTCTTGCGGCAGTGGGTGCCCCGTCGATGGTGGACCCCCAGGGTCCGGACTCCCTTGGCGATGGCACGCCAAATCCCGATCTTCTCATGGGCGCGGACCTATGTGACACGTACAGGGAGGGAGAAATACCACGTTCAAGTTTGTCTGCATTTTCCCTGCCAGTGGCCCAACGCCCCCCATCCCCGCCATGCCCCCCGCCAGGCCCAACATGCCCCCCATCCCCGACATGCCCCCCGCCATGCCCCCGCCAGGCCCAACATGCCCCCCATCCCCGCCATGCCCCCCGCCATGCCCCCCGTCAGGCCCAACATGCCCCCCATCCCCGCCATGCCCCCCGCCATGCCCAACATGCCCCCCATCCCCGCCATGCCCCCGGCATGCCCCCCGCCAGGCCCAACATGCCCCCCATCCCCGCCATGCCCCCCGCCATGCCCCCCGCCATGCCCCCCGCCAGGCCCAACATGCCCCCCATCCCCGCCATGCCCCCCGTCAGGCCCAACATGCCCCCCATCCCCGCCATGCCCCCAGCCATGCCCCCCGCCAGGCCCAACATGCCCCCCATCCCCGCCATGCCCCCCGTCAGGCCCAACATGCCCCCCATCCCCGCCATGCCCCCCGCCATGCCCAACATGCCCCCCATCCCCGCCATGCCCCCCGCCATGCCCCCCGCCAGGCCCAACATGCCCCCCATCCCCGCCATGCCCCCCGCCATGCCCCCCGCCATGCCCCCCTGCAGGCCCAACATGCCCCCCATCCCCGCCATGCCCCCCGCCATGCCCCCGCCAGGCCCAACATGCCCCCCATCCCCGCCATGCCCCCGCCATGCCCCCCGCCAGGCCCAACATGCCCCCCATCCCCGCCAGGCCCCCCGCCATGCCCCCCGCCAGGCCCAACATGCCCCCCATCCCCGCCAGGCCCCCCGCCAGGCCCCCCGCCAGGCCCCCAAGCCAGCCAGTGGCCCCAAATCCAGATTGAATTAAACTCACTTGTTGGTCTGGAGGACCGTAGAGTAGCGCATACTGGGGGAGGACCCCATCCACAAGTTTCTCCAACTCCTCTCCAGTGAAGGCAGGGGCCCTTTCCCCAGGCGCAGCAGCCATTGTCCCTTCCAGACCGAGGTCACAGCAACACTTGCAGTATAGGTCCTCTCCTGTGAAAGTTCAAGTCGCAAGTGGATTAGTAGATAGAAAATGGCGGTCACGTCCGCGGCGGTGCGTACCGCGGCGGTGCGTCCCGCCACCGCCGGCGCCCTTCGCCATTGGCTCCTGAAACCCATAGGCTTCAATGTTAACCAATGCGGCTTCGCGCCGCGGTCTTCGCCCGCCGCCCGCCGCGGTGTGCCACGCCAGCGCATTGACCTCACATCCCACTGTCACACTTCACAGGTCAGGCAGCCGCCATTTCCAGGGCCCACATGGCTCTATTTCAACTGCGTCACACAGGCCTAGGCCTTGCATAGCCACTCAGACACGCCATTCACTGCATAGAGAATCGTTTACTGTGCTAGCTGTGAGTACGTACCTGTGGGTTGCTTGACTGTGTGCTCCATGTTGTCCTTCCTAGGCACCGTCCGCTGGGTTTGGCGAGGAGACGGATGAATCCTCCCGTGTACCGACCGCGGGTGGACCTGTCGACAATGGAAGAACGCCACATTATCCTGACCTACCGTCTTAACCGTGCCACTATACATGAACTGTGTGCCCAGCTGGAGCCCGACCTGATGTCCCCCATCCGCCAACCCACAGGGATTCCCCCTCTGGTGCAGGTCATGTCAGTACTCCATTTCTTGGCAAGTGGGTCATTTCAGACAACAGTGGGAATTGCTTCTGGGATGTCTCAGCCCATGTTTTCGAAGGTGTTATCCAGAGTGTTGTCTGCCCTGATAAAATCCGTGAGGAGCTACATCATTTTCCCTGAGGTGGGCGAATTGGCTACAGTGAAGGGTGATTTCTACGCCCTTGGACATATTCCCAACGTCATTGGTGCCATTGATGGGACCCATGTGGCTTTGGTTCCCCCAAGAGACAGGGAGCAGGTGTACAGGAACAGAAAAAGTTACCATTCAATGAACATCCAGGTGGTGTGTTTGGCTGACCAGTACATCTCGCATGTAAATGCCAAATTCCCAGGGTCAGTGCATGACGCCTACATCCTAAGGAATAGCAGCATCCCTTACGTGATGGAACAGCTAGAGAGACACCGTGTATGGCTAGTGGGGGACTCTGGGTACCCCAACCTGTCGTGGCTACTGACCCCAGTAAGGAATCCCCGGACAAGGGCAGAGGAACGGTACAATGAGGCCCATGGGCGTACTAGGAGGGTGATCGAACGCACCTTTGGCCTCCTGAAGGCCAGGTTTCGGTGCCTGCATATGACAGGTGGATCCCTAATGTACTCACCTAAGAAGGTGTGTCACATCATCGTGGCCTGCTGCATGCTTCACAACCTGGCTTTGCGCCGCCAGGTGCCTTTCCTGCAGGAGGATGGTTGAGACGGTGGTGTTGTGGCAGCTGTGGAACCTGAGGAGAGTGACGAGGAGGAAGACGACGGGGCTGAAACAGACAACAGGGACAGAATCATTGAACAGTACTTCCAATAGGACACAGGTAACAATTCAAACATAATTTAGTAAATGTGAACTACTCTCCTGCATCTCTGCTGCCTGTCTATTTGCCCCAGTGTATGATGACTGAGTTGTGGCTTTTCCCTCCCTATTTCAGATCTGGGGTCCCCACTACGAGTCCTGTGCTTCGTTTCCCCATGGACTACAGCTTTGTGGCAGCTGTTTGTTGACTTCACCATGTACAAGGACATATTTGCACTGTCATGTCAATTACAATATATTGAAATCACAACCAGACTCCAGATAGTTTTGTGCAAAATAGGTGTTTATTGAAGTGCTCAAAATGGGATGGGTGGTTTCAAGTGGGTGGGGGCTATGGTGAAGGAATGTCCATGGCAGAGTCCAGAGTAACAGTCACACAGGTGCATTGTCCAGAGGCCTGTGGAGAGATGGAGCATGGGCAGTTCAAGGATGGACAGGGTGACAATGTGGGACAGTGGGATGACATCAGGTGGTATCCATTGCTGGCGGGGGTCTTGACATCCTACTCTGTCTTCTTGCGAGATCTCAGGGCCCTCTTGCGGGGTGGTTCTTCTCCTGCAGGAGGTGGGGGTCTGGTGGGCTGCTGCTGTGCGGGGGCCTCCTGTCCACTAGCGCCGGCAGAGGTGGTTGGCTGTTCTTGGTCCAGGCTAGTGGCAGGGGCCCTTGGGTGTTGTTGAGTGTCCGCCCTGGTGTTGACGAGGTCCTGCAGCAGCCCTACCATGGTAACCAGGGTGGAGGTGAGGGCTCTGATGTCCTCCCTGTACCCCCGATAGTGTTCCTCCTGCAGTACCTGGATCTCCTGGAACCGGGCCAGTACCGTCGCCATCGTCTCCTGGGAGCGGTTGTATGCTCCCATGATGGTGGTGAGGACCTCGTGGAGAGTGGGTTCCCTGGGCCCGTCCCCCCCCGTCGCACAGCTGCCCTCCGAGTTGCCCTGTTTCCCTGGGCCTCTGCCCCCTGGCCGGTGTGCCCACTACCACTGCCCCCAGGTCCCTGTTGTTGTTGGGGTGGTGGGTTATCCTGGGTGCCCTGTAGTGGTAGACACACCGCAGATTGACGCGCCCTGGAGACAGAGGCATGGGCCCGCTGGGTGGGAGCTGTGCTGGTGTTCCCAGAGGGGTTTGGGTCTGTAGTGGCCTGGGCCTGTGTGAGGGGAAACGACTGTCCAGAGGTCCCCGATGGTCCGGGCTGGTCATCGGTGTCCAGGTCGACAGAGCTGCTGTCATCGCTGACGGCCTCTTGGGTGGGGGGTGTGGAGAATTCTGGGCCCTCCGCGGCGGTGTGTTGATGGTCGGGTCCTGCAGGGGTATAGAGGTATGGTTATAGTTTCAATGTGTGCCATATGGGTGTATCTGTGGGTTCCCGTGTCCCCAAGTGCTGGCATTCGTGTGTGGGGGCTTTGGTGAGGGTGGCTTGTGGGGGGGATGTGTATATGCATTGGGCATGCTTTGGTGATGGGTGTCCATGCTTAGTGGACGCATGCAGGCCTAGGTTTTGGGATGTGTGGGTTGTGATGGTGAGACATTGGCGGGGAATAGGTGTGCTGGGGGTGGGGGTGAGGATGGTGGTGGGGGTGAGGATGGTGGTGGGGGTGAGGGTGGGGGTGAGGATGGTGGTGGGGGTGAGGATGGTGGTGGGGGTGGGGGTGAGGGTGGGGATCGAGGATGGGGGTGAGGGTTGGGGTATGATTTGGCATGCAGGTGGGGGGGAAGCAGTAGTGAAGCTTCAACTTACCAGTATCCATTCCTCCGCCGACTCCTGCGAGGCCGTTAGGATGCAGGATGTTCAAGACTTCCTCCTCCCATGATGTAAATTGTGGGGGTTGAGGTGGGGGTCCTCCGCCAGTCTTCTGCACGGCGATGTTGTGCCTGGATACCATGGAACGCACCTTCCCCCGTAGGTCGTTCCATCGCTTCCTGATGTCTTCCCGATTTCTGGGGTGCTGTCCCACAGCGTTGACCCTGTCGACAATCCTCTGCCATAGCTCCGTCCTCCGGGCAATGCTGGTGTATTGGACCTGTGTGCCGAACAGCTGGGGCTCTACCCGAACGATTTCCTCCACCATGACCCTGAGTTCTTCGTCTGTGAAGCGGGGTTGTCTTTGGGGTGCCATGGGGTGGTGTGTATGATGTGTGGGGTGGAGTATGTGTATTTAAGTGTGTTGAGTGTGGTGGTGTGTGTTGTTTTGTGTGTGGATAGTGTGTGGGTGATGGTGTGGAGTGGCTGTGGCTGCTAGTTTGTGGATGGTGGTGTCTCGCTCTGGCCGTCTTTCAGAATTTTTTTGCGTAGGGGTTTGTGGGTGATGTGGGTGTGTGTTTTATATTGTATTGTGTGTGTGGGAGTGGTGTGTGTATGTGTATCAGGTGTGTGGGATTCAAATCGTCCAATGTGGCTGAGTTTTGTTTGTTTGTGTGTATTCTGACCGCGGCGGTGTGTCCCGCCAATGGAATACCGCGTTTGAATGACCGCCGCGTGGATTCGTGGGTCGTAATGGCATGGGCGTATTTCTGTTGGCGTGGCGGTGGAGGTTTTGTCACCTCCACTTTTCCGCCGACCGCTGGTCTGGCGGTCGGTTGTGGCTGTCGGATTTTCGGAGGTTTGCCTTCTGCGGGTCAGAATGACCGTGGCGGGTTTCCGCGGCGGGATTATGGAGGATTTATGACCGGCGGTAAGTGCATTTTACCGCCGGGGTCAGAATGACCCCCATAATGTGCTAGAATTCTGGATATTATATTCTATGTGCATGTAGGGTCTCTAGTACAATTCCTATTATTTTACAAGGAATGTTTGGAGAGTCTTATTCTCATGTAATGAGGCTGTGTTTGTTTTGGGACATTATTCAGGAAGGTTCTAGTATCCCTAGAACCGTATGTTTTCAATTCATGAAAATTCCATATGAAACATTGTACTAACCATTTTTGATTCTTTTCCAGGTACCTAGATTTAGTAAGGTCTACTCAGAGTCTAGTTCTAGACCATTTCATGTTTGCTTAGTTTTATGTATTATTTCGTGTTTCAAGTATCACTGAACTCTAGACTCAACAGAGTGTTTATTTCGTGTTTCAAGTATCACTGAACTCCAGACTCAACAGAGTGTTTATTTCATGTTTCAAGTATCACTGAACTCTAGACTCAACAGAGTGTTTATTTCATGTTTCAAGTATCACTGAACTCTAGACTCAACAGAGTGTTTATTTCATGTTTCAAGTATCACTGAACTTTAGGTTCAACAGAATATTAATTTATGTTCCGAGTGTCATAGAACTCTGGACTCAATAGAATATTATTTAATGTTGCAAGTATCATTGAACCCTAGATCCAACAGAGAGGTTTTATGAGTCTAAATGTGGTTTTGAATCTGATGTTGTGTTGTTTTAACTTTTGCTTCCTACAGGTCTCCTTCCCAGCTGTCCCCTTCCTAATCCCCTCTTTCCCTCTAGAACTCTTTTAGTCTCTGTGATTCATCTATCAGAGTCTTGGAGATGTTCAGTGGTGGACGTGTTGGGAACTTGCGCAGACCTGAGGATCTGGTAACTCTGACAGAATAGTGAGCCCACAAATTATTATCCTCCTGGTTTGTGTATGTTCTCAACATGGCTACACTGGACGAGCTAGTCAAGGTTATTTCGCAGCTCCAAGCAGAGGTAGTGTCATCAAGGAATATAACAGCCAACTTAGCTGAGAGATTGAGTCAGTTGCAGGAAAGAGTGGGAAAGATTGAGCAGGGTCCTCCTCCGCAAGATACAAAAAGTCACCCTCCAACGAACATTTCTCTCAACGTTCCCTCAGCCATTCCTCTGGCTCCTCCAGAACGGTTCTCAGGTGATCCTTTGAAAGCGCATTCCTTTCTGATGCAAGTAGAATTGCACTTTACCTGTCGACCAAGTGTTTTCCCTGATGCCCAATCCAGGGTGGCTTTCTTGTCATCATACCTGACTGGGGACGCAGCCACCTGTGCAATTCCTCTTGTGCGTAAAGACAGTTCCCTGCTTTACAACTGAAAAAGTTTGTTCAGGAATTTGAACGAGTATTTGATCGCAGAACTGTAACATTGTCGGCAGAACGAGAATTACTAGACTTACGACAGGGTAACCAGGACTTGGGGCCAGATGTAGGTACAAAGCAAATTGTGAGTTGCAATTTGCGAGTCCGAGCGACTCGCACATAGCAACTCGCAATTTGCTATGCAGACGGTGTCTCAGACACCGTCTGCGAGTCGCTATGGGGTCGCAAAGACCCACCTCATTAATATTAATGAGGTGGGTCACAAATTGCGGCCCCATAGCGACTATGGGCACTCACTAACATGGAGGCCTGCTGTAGTCAGCAGACCTCATGTTCGTGACTGCTTTTAAATAAAGCAGTTTTTTTTTTTTAAAGTGTAGCCCGTTTTCCTTAAAGGAAAACGAGCTGCACTTAAAAAAAAATCCGAAACCTTTTGTTTCGGTATTTTTTCAGGGCAGGTAGTGGTCCCTTGGACCACTACCTGCCCTGAAAAAATATTTTTGGGTCCATTCACAAAGGGGAAGGGGTCCCAGGGGGACCCCTTCCAATTTGCGAGTGGGTTACCATCCACTTCAAGTGGATGGTAACTGCGACTCCGTTTGCGACCGCATACGCGGTCACAAATGGAGTTGCATCCCACTGCGACTCGCAAATAGGAAGGGAACACCCCTTCCTATTTGCGACTCTGAAATGCATTTTGCGAGTCGGTTCCGACTCGCAAAATGCATTTCTGCATAGGAAACTCCAGTTTGCGAGTCGCAAACGGCAATTTTTGCCGTTTGCGAGTCGCAAACAGTTTCCTACATCTGGCCCTTAGTGTCATATTTAGCCAACTTTAATCGGCTGGTCACTGAGACATCCTGGCCTGAAGAAAAACAAGCGGCCTTGTTTTACAAGGGACTCAAAGAGGAGCTAAATGATATCTTAGCGCAAATCGACCCGCAACCTACAGACTGTCAAGAATTAATAAACCTTGTCTTGAGGCTTTATCATCGTTTGGCAGAACGAAAGGGGACACGCAAAAAACTGAGAAATATTCCTGGCGTGTTCATGATAACAGAGAATCACAAGCTCAAGAAGAAAACCATGAGGAACCAATGAAAATTGGAACTATCAGACGGTCCTTAATGACAGCCGAGAAAGACCTACGTCGGAAAAGGAGACAATGTTTGTATTGTGGCCAGGAAGGTAATTTTGTCAAGAGTGTCCAGTAAAACCACAGAGCAGACTGGCTGTTGCCAAAAAGGTTGAGACAAAACTAAAAACCCTAGAGAGTAAGGAAGGTCTCGTCTTGGGAGTCACCTCAGACCTTTCTCAGAAAAAGACACCACCGTCAAGAAAATCACGGTATTTGAAATTGGACTTAGAAATTTAAGTGAAGGGACACACCTACTTAAGAGAAGCTTTAGTGGACTCAGGTGCTTCTGAGAATTTCATAGACACTCAATTGGTGGAAGCATGGAGGATCCCGTGTGAGAGAAAGAAAACACCGGGGTTAGTAGAGACCGCAGATGGCAAACTCCTGACTGGAAGTCCAATAATTCTACAGACCATGCCCTTGTCAATAACTTGTGATGGACAAAATTATGACACTAAACACGTCGAGTTAGCCACGTTTGATGTAATTCATGCTCCCCAGTATGGAATCATCCTCAGAATGCCCTGGTTGAGTAATCATAATCCTCAGATCGACTGGGAGGAGAGAAAGATAATATTCCAGTCATCCCTTTGTAAGACAAGATGTCTTAGAACTTTGAATGTTCTCAATCTGAGGGAATCTCCGTTAGCCATAGTCGCTACCAAGGAAATGACATTGCCTTCACAAAGCAAATCATGTACTGGGGTGGAGAGGGCAAGGAAGAACCGATAGCCCTTCCTGCGGCCCCTAGAAGCCGAGAAAGTCTTTTCGATTTCAAAATAAGTTTTTTCCAGTACTCCTCTCCCGACTCATTCAGGGGC
Source organism: Pleurodeles waltl (assembly GCF_031143425.1). NCBI lineage: Eukaryota > Metazoa > Chordata > Amphibia > Caudata > Salamandridae > Pleurodeles > Pleurodeles waltl. The sequence goes on from NC_090448.1 coordinate 706,336,439, forward strand.
TGAAAGTATCCTTGTCACAGAAAACTGTCTTAAGACATCCAGTGGTACAGATCCTCAACAAGCCCACACAACCAAGAATGTGGAAAAAGAAGACTTCTTCACCGTCCCAGTCTTGACTCATCCTGATCTTGACCATCCAGCTACAGGAGTAAAAGGTGCTTCCTATGGAGCAAGTGGTGGCGTGTTATCGCACCACAATATAGACAGACAAAAGCATGTAGAACATCACAGCAAGAAACACTGTGAAGGACCTCAAGATAAAACTAATGATAGAATGAAGCTTTCTACACGACATATTGATTTCAAGAAAAGACATGTGTTTAGTCCCAAGTTCACCGGTCCTTACACCGTCTTTCAACAAGGCAATCCAATAACCTATGAAATGCAGCTCTCTTGGAAAAATCATGGTCCTAAGAGAGATTCATGGAACTCCGCTTTTGACATTCATGTTCTATGATCAGTAAGGCGTTTTCGTTGCCAAAAACCAGACAAACCAGGCCTTTAGAGCGTGCCGGGGAGTACTGTCAACATCTGGGCAGTGCGCGCTCTACGGGCGACTGGAATGCAAAAACCCAGCACGTATGAGATGACGTAATTCATGCATTATGTTGATATGCTGTTGTTGAACCTTTTGCATTACAGAGTTTAATCCTGAGGACTTATATTTAAGGTGCTTGTAAATACTGTTCATTTGCAATGTATTGCTGCAGGCTTTCAGAGTGTGTTAGGGTGTGGTCCCTTTCCAGGTCCTTCTAGAAGCTTTCCCTGCAGCATGCCTGGGTGTGGTTGTGGGCTGGGCCAAGACTCTATAAAAGGGAGCCAGCCCAGATCCACGTGCTCACTATTCAGAGGTCCCGGTGCAGAGCAGCAGCAACTTCCTGAGCTCCTGTTCCGGTGGCCTACTTTGATCTTCCAGGCCTCGCCCTTTCACTTGGCTGAGTGATTCTTGATCAGGGCGGTAAGACGGAGGTCGGCTGGGCCCCCGACTCCGTTATCAATGACGATCGAGTTCTTGGGCCTAATCTTTGCATGATAAGTGATTGGACTCTAGTGCGTGTGAATGCACGCTTGGGCGTTTCATGGCATTTACATGTGCATATTCGAATTGGCAAGACGTGCAATTCTTTTCTCGTGCTTAATGCATGTTATTCATTGTGCGCTACCATTTCTTGGCAGTTACATGATGGCATTCGAATCGGTAAGACGCGCAATTCGCTTTTCGTGTTTTAACCCTTGATATTCATTGTGCGCTACCATTTCTTGGCAGTTACATGGTGGCTTTCAAATCTGCAAGACGCGCAATTTGTTTTCCGTGTTTAACCCTTGGTATAAATTGTGCGCAACCATTTTCTGACATTTACCAGGTTGCATTCGAATCGGCAAGACGCGCGATTCTTTACTTGTATACAAATCAAGATATTCATTGTGCGCAACCATTTTCTGACATTTACCAGGTTGCATTCGAATCGGCAAGACGCGTGATTCTTTAGTTGTGTACAAATCAAGTTATTCATTGTGCGCAACCATTTTCTGACATTTTCCAGGTTGCATTCGAATCGGCAAGACGCGCGATTCTTTACTTGTGTACAAATCAAGATATTCATTGTGCGTAACCATTTTCTGACATTTACAAGGTTGCATTCAAATCGACAAGACGCAGGATTCTTTACTCGTGTACAAATCAAGATATTCATTGTGCGCAACCATTTTCTGGCATTTACAAAGTAGCCTTCAAATCGGTAAGACGCGCAATTTGTTTCCTGTGCTTAATTCCTGTTATTCATTGTGCGCAACTATTTCATGACATTTACAAAACTCTTGTGGAAATCCGCGATGTGCGCAATTTATGTTCTGGTATTCCAAAGATCTAATGTGCTAGAATTCTGGATATTCTATTCTATGTGCATGTAGGGTCTCCAGTACAGTTCCTATTATTTTTCAAGGAATGTTTGGAGAGTCTTCTCCTCATGTAATGAGGCTGTGTTTGTTTTGGGACATTATTCAGGAAGGTTCTAGTATCCCTAGAACCGTATGTTTTCAATTCCTGAAAATTCCATATGAAACATTGCACTAACCATTTTTGATTCTTTTCCAGGTACCTAGATTTAGTAAGGTCTACTCAGAGTCTAGTTCTAGACCATTTCATGTTTGCTTAGTTTTATGTATTATTTCGTGTTTCAAGTATCACTGAACTCTAGACTCAACAGAGTGTTTATTTCGTGTTTCAAGTATCACTGAACTCTAGACTCAACAGAGTGTTTATTTCATGTTTCAAGTATCACTGAACTCTAGACTCAACAGAGTGTTTTTTTCATGTTTCAAGTATCACTGAACTTTAGGTTCAACAGAATATTAATTTATGTTCCGAGTGTCATAGAACTCTGGACTCAATAGTGTATTATTTCATGTTCCAAGTATCATTGAACCCTAGATCCAACAGAGAGGTTTTATGAGTCTAAGGGGGTCATTCTGACCCTGGCGGTCATGGACCGCCAGGGCCAAAGACCGCGGGAGCACCGGAAACAGGCTGGCGGTGCTCCCATGGGCATTCTGACCGCGGCGGTACAGCCGCGGTCAGAAACGGGAAACCGTTGGTGTCCCGCCAGTTTCCCGCTGCCCAAGGGAATCCTCCATGGCGGCACTGCAGGCAGCGCCGCCATGGGGATTCCGACCCCCTTACCGCCAGCCTGGCTCTGGCGGTTTTGACCGCCAGAACCTGGCTGGCGGTAACGGGTGTCGTGGGGCCCCCTAACAGGGCCCCACCAAGATTTTCAGTGTCTGCCAAGCAGACACTGAAAATCGCGACGGGTGCAACTGCACCCGTCGCACCCCTTCAACTCCGCCGGCTCCATTCGGAGCCGGCATCCTCATGGAAGGGGGTTTCCCGCTGGGCTGGCGGGCGGCCTTCTGGCGGTCGCACGCCAGCCCAGCGGGAAACTCAGAATGACCACCGCGGTCTTTTGACCGCGGTACGGTCTTCTGGCGGTTCCCGCCAGGCGGGCGGCTTCCGCCTCCCGCGGAGGTCAGAATGACCCCCTAAATGTGGTTTTGAATCTGATGTTGTGTTGTTTTAACTTTTGCTTCCTACAGATCTCCTTCCCAGCTGCCCCCTTCCTAATCCCCTCTTCCCCTCTAGAACTCTCTTAGTCTCTGTGATTCATCTATCAGAGTCTTGGAGCTGTTCAGTGGTGGACGTGTTGGGAACCTGCGCGGGCCCCGAGGATTTGGTGACTCTGACATATTTGCCTTTGCTGATCCATTTTAATTAATTTTGCTTTTTAGGCTATCCAATTGCTATTCTGTATTTTTACAAGATGTTTTTGAGATTTGTTTACTTTAACCTTATTGTTAACTTGTAATAAACACCCTTTAACTTTATTTCTGACTTGAGTTTTCAATGTGTGAACCCCTTTGTATGGACCCTAAAGTTTGTCAACCTCGATTTAGAGCATAATAGGTATATAGTCTATTAAAGCTGATAGCAGAAGACAGTTTGGTCCTCGGGGAGATAGAGATAGGGAATTTAGGGTGTTCCATGGTAAAATTACTCAGACCCATCCCAAAATTTTAAGCCCATGATTCGTTCACAGGATTAATAGAGTTCCAGCGTTGTTCCATTATAACAGAAGTGTGAGTATTAATAGGGTTGTGCTTTGCATTGCTAAAGATTGTGGTGAAGTGAGGTTATTGTAAGTGTTTTGTACAAATTTTGAAGGTGTTGTGTAAATGTCATGCTTATTACTAAAAAGTTGAGTTGATTAACGGGCCCGTTATGGCCTAAGATCCCAGGATACCATACAAGTGTAGCAGACAGTTATTGTACATGTTTGTTGTGTAAGCCGTGCTGTTTGTGAGGCATCGTCGACCATGACATCCATAAGAGACTTTCTTGTGTGTGATTGTGAGAGGTTAGTTTAGTGAATCTCGAGTGCACAGGGAGGAAATGTATCAAGCCGAGTGCAAACCGCTGGTCAAGTCTGATTTGAAGAGACTAAGGCCCTCATTAAAATCCTGGCGATCTTTTGATTGCCAGGGTTAATGTGGCGGTAGTACTGCTAACAGGCTGGCGGTACATACCGCCATGGTGGTATGAGCCGCAGAGCCCGAGATATCAATCTCCGACCCTTCAACCCACAGAGTACGACATTGTGAGCCTGCCTACCGCTGTGGTTTCCGTGGCATTAGCAATGCCACGAAAACCCTACCAGTGACAGGAAATTCCTTCCAGCCGGCTCCCCCAGCCCCCCAATACACACCTGACACCCCCTCAAACGCGCACACACACAGACAGGCATCCACCACACACCTGCCCCTTCCCCCCACACCCACACATGCATTCACTGGCATGCACGCATTTGTCCAGACATACTCACACACATTCTTACACACAGGCACACTGACATGCAGACACACACTCACTTCACCATTCTTGCACGCATTCACCCACATGCATACAACCAGGCATACAACACAACACACACAGACACACTCACACACTGAGACACACACACACAAAACACCCCACCCTCCCACCCCCATCCCCTGTTGGAAGACCGACTTGCTGCTACCGCCAGTAGAACACCGCCAGGCCATATTTGAGCTCAAAATATGGCTGGAGGCTTTCTACTGGCAGGGTGGTGCTGGTGGTAGCAGTGCCAGGTCACCAAAGTCCACCAGTATGAACACTGCCGGATTTCCGCCCTTAGTATGGCAGAAGTCAGGTAGTGCTCATAATATGGCGGACGGATGGTCGCTGCTGCCGTGGTATGGTGAAGGCCGCCACCGTTAAAATGACCGCCTAAATGTGTTAATAGGTCGGAAAGTGAAGCACCGTACCATTCTTGAAGTGATTGATTACCCTGAGCCTTTAGATGAGCAGACAAGGTTGTTGGTGAAATTTGCTTGCATTGGTTTTCATTTAGGTTTGAGTGAGAGAGTAATAGCGAGAGTTGTAAAGTAGGGTGAGCAGCTGCAAGGAGTGGGATTAATGTCACATTGTGCCATGCTGGTGTAGGTAGGCTGGTGTCAAACCGCACTGGTATCAGTGGACAATGTCACAGAGAGTCGCACTGGTATTGGTTGTGAACCCTGAACAGAGGATTGTGGGTGAAGAATTATTTCCCGATTTGTAAATGAAAAGTCAATTGTGATTTGCAAATTTTGACTGAAAAATGAAATTATTTTAAGGCTTTGCAAAATGTAATGAAAGGTAATGCATTTTTTCTGATTAGCGAGGAAGTGGAGACTCTAACCGAAGCTACACCAGGTCATTATATAATGTAAACCATAGGTCTTCATGCATGCTTTGGCTTGAACTGTGCCAAAGACACAAAATAACCGATAAAGAGGGTGCATTAGCATTTCCACACTATGGAACACATCATTTGGGAACTATCAAAAAAATTGAGGCAAGACATGCACAATTTAAGGCACTCAATACACATAGACAGGAAGAGAAGTATGAGGGAAGTGTGAAAAAAGCAGTGAGAACTTGTGCAGATGCTAGATGGGATAATCAATAGAAAGCTTGGAGATCAGACATCATTGAAGGAACTAGACTGTATCCTGCTTTAACCAAGGGAAAACCCAGACAAAAGGGAAAGAAAAAGAAGGAAACAACAAATGATAAAAATGAGAATAAGGGTGTCAATTGTGAGAGTGATTCAGACGATTACTTTATAAGTCATTTGGTGTTGAATCATCCACTGCCATGTAGCTCCGGCCAAACAAGGGAGGCAACGGAGACAATGGAAAATAAGACTTTTAACATACCAGCCGCACCAGTAGAATCATATTTTAACCAGACAGGACAGAATGTAGAGATGACTATATATCAGAATCCAAATGCTTTAATCTCTCCAGATGCACTGACTGTACCTGTGACAATAGGTCCTGTTATTCCATTATATGGTCCAGGAGCGACAGGTAATAATACACATTCATTAGATGTTCCAACTGTTCCTTCGCAAAGTAACACTCCAGTTAATCACAGTAATGCAAATGACAACAATCAGAAAACGTCCTTCAGCCCCGAGACAGGTAAACCCTACATGCACTTCAAATGCAAACCTGACTATTAGTTGCATAGGTTTTCTCCCAATGCATGACTTCATGAGAGATCGTCTACATTTTTCCAGCCCTGAGACAATGCTAGCCCGAATGCTGACTGTAGTACACCTAACAGGAGATTACCAGTGAATTTGGTGGATTCAGAAATGTCTGCTGCTAATGCTCCTGATTATGTACATTGAAATTCTTCTAGAGGAGAGCTAATACTTAACACAGCAGCAGAAATGTGAGGCTTTAGTGCTCAAGAATTAGATGATTGGCTTAAAAGTTTACAAGCCCAACATGAAGCAGGAAGTTCAGCACTCAGTGGAGGAACCTTCCAAGTCCTAGAGAAAGAGAGATCGTTACATGTATCCAGAATGGATTAGAACTAAATGAGATGGTACTGGGAACTTTGATTTAGCCCAATTGGACACGTACAGAGATGATGAACTATTGCTCATGTGCAAGGACATTACAAGATGTGCTGGACAAGCTTAGAAGAGATTAGCTGATTTAGCCCAGAAATATGAAATTGATTTGGACAAGTCTAAAGGTTTGCAGAAAAATTATTGTTTAAGTTTTACAGATTGAGAAATTACAAACATGAGACCTCCAGGAATGGAATCACATATTAGGGAATTACTTGGCTGCATTCGTAAATGGGGTAATTTAGACAAATGGGAAGGACAATGGGTAAAGAAGAAGGATCAAAAGAAAGTAAGTATATATCTGCCTCTGGCTGAAGCAGAAGAGAGTGAAGGAGATATACACATACTTCCTATGAAATAATTTCCCAGTGAAGGATTTGTTCACATACCTTGGAGTACAGGTGACATCCTGTCTTTCACAAATGATTTCCCAAAGTTGAGAGAGAAGCCTTTGGATGGTATGGAGAACATGAACAATTTGTGAAGCTTTCCAAAGTGTTGTGGAAAGCTTTTTCATATATTGTTTGCCATTGTTGTTCCAAGTGATTTGTGGGCTGAATTCAAATTGGGTGTTGATTGGCCTGACAAAATAACCTATGAGACATCTGTCAACTACAGCTCCATCTTCTATGGGGATGATACAGCATCAAAAAGTGATTTTGTTTTTTAAAAACAAAAGTGTCCCCCAAAAGATATTTATTGGAATTGACAAGGTGACTCAAGAATCTAACGAGTCAATTCATTCCTATTCTGAGAGATTGTTTTAGGCTTTCAAGAATTTCACTAGTACAGAGACAATTGAGGCAAAGGATATGGGGCATTTTGTGTTCAGATTTGTAGAGGGATTGAAGGCATAAATAAATAAAATTATTCAGCAGCATTTGATTTGTTGGCAGAGCAATCTGATTGACGAGATCCTGCGACACACTGAGTTTTGCACCAACAAATTGGAGTTAAAACATAAAAAGTTAAAGGAGAAGTTGATGACAACGCAGGCTGCTCAAAGGAGTCACACACCAAAATGTGTAGGGAACATTAGTGGAATGCAGGGAGTGTGTCAGCAGGGAATTCTGATGATGCAAGAAGGAACTTGTTTACAGCAGCAGGCTAGAGGACGACGTGTTCCAGTTGATCAGAGTACAGGTGCGGGTGTTATGACTTTGAAAAGGACCAACTCATATCACACATGTTGAAAATAGGGCTATTGGAAGAGGCAATGTCCTTTTAATCAAAATCAATCAATCAAACTTTTATAGAATGCAGAAAATCATCCGTGAGGGTCTCGAGGCCCTGCAGCTGTATGCTGCTGGGTGGAGTTAATGGTCATTTGAACATTCAGGTCTTTAGTTGTCTTCTGAATTACTGGAGTCGCGGTGCGATCCTGAGGTGCAGCCAAGCCTTAGCTGCCAGGTGCGAGAAAGAGCATCCTCGATTGTTGGCTCAACGGATCCGAGGGGTGTCTGCGAGGGAGAGGAAAGCTGATCAGAGGTGTCTGGTCGGTTGGTGGGAGGTCAGGCATTTGTTAATGTATGCTGGTCCTTCGTTGTGCAGGGCCTTGAAGGCATGGGTCAGCATCTTGAACTGGCATCTCTTCTGAATCCGGAGCCAGTGTCGTTTTTTGAGATGGGTGTGATGGGGGCCCTTCTGAGGAGGCTGTGAATGAGTTTTGTTGCTGAGTTCTGTATTGTCTGGAGTCTCTTCAGGGGTGTGCTAGGATTCCTACGAAGAGCGTGTTTCTGTAGTCCATCTGCTGGTGTTGAGGATCTGTATGATGGTCCTTCTGAAGCCTGCTGGGAGTCACCTGAAGGTCTTGAGGAGCATGCGAAGGGTGTGCATAATAATCAGGTGCAGAATGGTAAATACCAGATACTAGATAGACACCAGAATGGTAGATTTGTGTAGATACAGGGAAATAATCCTGTTCAGACCCAGCAGAAACAACTTCTGGTCATGCAAAATTCCTATGTACCCAATAAACAGACAATGCAGGTTCCACAAGCCACGATGCCCCAACAAAGAGCAAATGTTCTCAGGCCCAATTTAAATCAAGTCACAAATGTGAATACCAGCACTTTTGTGAATCAGTACCCTATGATCCTGATGGACCAGGAGTACATTTCGAATCCATCTCAATGAAGGTCCAGAGGGCGGAGGAGGAATGTGTGCATGGTGCATCCTTAGAGGTAGGCCAAAGAGGTCCATATGTTGTTTGTGACATTAATAACCACTATGTGCCTTTTCTGGCTGACACTGGTGCTACCCGATCTACTATGAGAACAGTGGAAGTTACCAACCTACCCTCCCAGGAAAACAAATCCAAGTTGTAGGTGTTGCAAACAAACAGTTTAGAAGTCCTGTTACAGAAGCTGTACCTGTAAAAATAGGATCTTTCGAAGATAATCATCCATTTGCGCTGTGTGATTTGAGTCCTGTGAGTCTGCTTGGATGTGATCCCTTGTGTAAGATAAACTGTTCTATCTATTGCACTGCAAGAGGCATTCACATACACACTCATGATGAAGATGTGGCATTCTAAATTGTGAATCAAACCCTAAGTGTCACATTTTATCCATGTGAAGATTTACCTGCAGATCTGAAAGATAAGGGGTTACCTTTGGTCAGGGACCTTTCCGGAAAAGATATAGGTCTCATCAAAGGTGTTGAGTCTGTACGGATAAAAGTGAAACTCAATGCTGAGTATCCTGCAATACAAATTGACTCCTGAAAATATTGCAGGAATTACCCCAGTGATGGATTCCATGACTGAACAAGGGATTCTTATAGAGATAATCAGGAGTCCATATAATCCTCCCATTATGGGACTGCTGAACGAAAAATATTGCATAGTCCAAGACCTTACAATGAATAGTGAAATTGTATTTCCTTGTTGTCCCGTGGTACTGAATCCAGCAGTGATATTGTTTCAGATTCTATGTGAGGCCGATTGGGTGACCGTTATTGATCTGTGCTAACCATTTTTCTCCAAACCATTTCATAACAAAGGCCAATTCCTTTTTGCATTTCAGTTTGGCAGTTGTGTTTTTGCATGGTGCCGAGTCCCACCAGGGTATGCGGAGAGTCCATGAATTTTCAACCAGATTCTGAAGAGGATTCTGGAGTCTTTAAAAATGCCCTATCATTCCATCCTCATACAGTATATTGATGATCTGCTGTTGGTGGCAAATACACAAGAAGCTTGCAGATGCAATACAATCGCTCTGTTCAACCATTTAGCTGAGAATGGACATAAAGTATCCCCAACCAAATTGCAGTACTGTAGAAAGAATTCTTGTACCATGGGCATCACATTGAGAAAGGTGCAAGGGAGGTATCACAATAGACAATATCAGCAGTTCTGAAAATGAATCCCCAACAATCTCAGAAAGACAACAGGATGTCTTGGGAATGGTTGGCCAATTCTTTATAGAGGCTGACACACAAGGATGTATCTGATGTGGTTCCATTGGATGACAACTGCATTTTTTCCTTCACAGAGCTGAGGGAAAATCTCTGTTGTGCCCCTGTTCAGGGAATGCCTGATTACAACAAAGGTTTTACTTTGTACTGCAGTGAGAGGGAGAGATGTGCTTTCTCAGTGCTAACTCAGTTAACCAGAAAAAGACACAGAACTTAGCATATTGTACTGCCACACTTGACCCAGTGGCTTCAGCATTGCCTGGCTGTCTTAAGCCACTTGCTGTTGTGGGTGTCAGCATAGAACAGTGTGAAAGCATTCTTATGAGCCATCCTCTGAATAATTTTGTTCCCCACTCTGTGGAGATTTTGTTACATAACATTTAACAAACAAAAGACTTACAGGGTATCAGCAGACCATCTTGGCTGCTCTGAATGTGAGTTTAAGGAGGTGCACATCGTTACATTTTGCCACTTTGCTTCTTTTACCTGTAAATGAGGCTGATGTTGATGATTAGACTGAGCATGGTTGTCTAGATGTCACTGAATTGTGCACCAAGCCAAAACCTGACATACAAGATAATGCCACTTGCAGAATCTGATTATGTGATGTTTATGGATGGTTCCTGCATGAAAGAACATGAAGGACATCTCAGAGCTGTCTACACAGTCTGTACTGTCTCAGAAGTGGTCAAAGCCTCCTGGATTCAAGGAGTCTTTTTTGTGCAAGGTGCTCAATTGATTGCTCTTGCAAGTGCATTCTGGCCCGTATTTATACTCCGTTTGCGCCGAATTAGCGTCGTTTTTTTCGACGCAAATTCGGCGCAAAACTAACGCCATATTTATACTTTGGCGTTAGACGCGTCTAGCGCCAAAGTATTGGCAAATAGCATCATTTTTTTGCGTGAACGCCTTCCTTGCGTTAATGAGATGCAAGGAAGGCGTTCCCGTCTAAAAAAATGACGGCGACACAAATGCGTCGTATTTATACTCCCGGGCAAAAATCACGCCCGGGAGTTGGCGGGTCAAAAAAACCCGCATTTGCGCCACTATTTAACGCCTGGGTCAGGGTAGGCGTTAAGGGGCCTGTGGGCTCAAAATGAGCCCACAGGTGCCCTCCCCTGCCCCCTGGGACCCCCCCTGCCACCCCTGCCCACCCCAGGAGGACACCCAAGGATGGAGGGACCCACCCCAGGGACATTCAGGTAAGTTCAGGTAAGTATAATTTTTTATATTTTTTTATTTTTTTTGGGTGGCATAGGGGGGCCTTATTTGTGCCCCCCTACATGCCACTATGCCCAATGACCATGCCCAGGGGACAGAAGTCCCCTGGGCATGGCCATTGGGCAAGGGGGCATGACTCCTGTCTTTACTAAGACAGGAGTCATGAAATGGCGTCTGGGCGTCGTAAAAAAATGGCGCAAATCGAGTTGAGGCGATTTTTTTGCATCAACCTGACTTGCCCCATTTTAAGACGCCCTAACGTCATTTTTTCCCAACGCCGGCGCTGCCTGGTCTACGTGTTTTTTTTCCACGCACACCAGGCAGCGCCGGTCTGCTTGCGCCGGCTAACGCCATTCCATAAATACGGCGCCCGCATGGCGCTTCAGAATGGCGTTAGACGGCGCTAAATTTTTTGACGCTAAACTGCGTTAGCGCGGTTTAGCGTCAAAAAGTATAAATATGGGCCTCTGTGTTTCAGGCCAAATCAAGGTGGCAGTTGTCATCAATAGTCGATATGGCCTTGGTGTTGTTCATGACTTCGGACAGTTGTGGTCCCAGAGAGGTTTTATGACCTCTTCTGGCTCTCCTAGAAACAGAGAAAGTCTATAACTTGTTGAAAGCATTGCAGTTGCCTGCTCAAATTTAGGTCATCAAGTGTTCAGCACACTGCAAGGGAAGTGATTATGCCACTGCTGCTAACTGCAATAATTTTGTGCTGAGATGGATAGATAGTGTGCTTTGAATTCTTGTATGATCAATGGAGACCATGGGCCTGATTTAGATCTGGTGAAGGGGAATACCCCATCACAAATTACAACCCCATGATATCCTATGAAGATCTTAATAAGACGGATGGGTTATCTGTTGCATTTGTGATGGAGTATTCCCTCCACCAGGATCTAAATTATGCCCTATGTTAGTGAGGAAGGAATCAGATGAGACAAATTTACAATTCCTTGTTAACTGCTGCAGATACCTGGGAGTAATTAAAGAGGTTACAAGAAGAAGTGTCAGAAGTTGAGCAACAGGTTCGGATTAGATCAGTCAAACAAGATGAGGATGATGTTTGTATTCAAGTGATGGAAGAGAGGTGATGCCTAATACTTTGTTACCACCAATGGTGAGGCATTACCATGGTCCGGCTCACTTTGATGCCATAGTAAGACGGTTTCAACAGACATGGTTTAACCATCTGTTCAGGCTGATGGCAGAGGCTTTGTGTCACAGGTGCATTACATGTCAGCACATGAATGTGGAAAAATGACCTGCAATAACCCTAAGTCACATAGGCAGATCAGAAAGTCCTTTCAATAGGAAACAGCAAGATTTCATTGAGGTACCTGCATGCAATGGACTGAGATACTTCACAGTCATTGTGTGGATTTTCTCCCATTGTGTTGAAGCCTACCCGACCAGGAGAAATAACAGTCTCACAGTAGAAAAGCTCTTGTTAAGAGAACTGATTCCATGTTTTAGGTTCCCGGCTTCTCCTGAGTCAGACCATGGGACACACTTTAACAGTAAGGTCCTGAAACTATTGTGTGCAGCATCACAAGTGGAGCAGAGAGTACATTACAGTTACAGACCAGAGGCTTCTGGCATTGTCGAACAAGTCACTAGAACTTTGAAAACTAGATTGAACAAAGTTTGTGCTTCCACTTTGTTGAAATGGCTTGATGCATTACCTCATGTGTTGATGAGTCTTCGCTGTACTCCAGACAGAAAGACAGGCTTATCACCCCATGAAATCCTTATAAGGTGAGCCATGAAATTGCCAACTAAGCCTGCAAATGCACTTGGGAACATTACAGATTACATAGTTCTTGATTCGGGCAAAGGATTGGCTGATGTGGTTCTTTCTGTGTCTCATCAGGTTGGAGAAGCCACAATACAGCCGCAGCAGGACCTGTGTAATGACCTGCATCAAGGTGCCTGGGTTATGGTGAAAAAGCATGTCCAGAATTCATGTTGGAGTGTCGGTGAAAAGATCTGTTCCAGATTATTCTAGTTACCATGGCAGGTGTTAAATGTGGAGGTCTCCTCAATTGGATCCATTTAGCACACACTAGTAAAGTTCCAGGTACCCTTGATGAAACAGCACCTGTCCGTGAAAGCTCTGTGAAAGGTCGGTTACAGCGAGATGGAGGGATCATATTAGTCAAGCTGTTGGGAATGAGCAAGTGACTGAAACAGCATATGTACTGTCTAGGGGGGTGTCAGAGCAAGTCAACAACTGAAGTAGGTACAGAAGGATCGAGACAAGAATGGGTGGCTGGGCAAATCTCAGATGCTGATGAAGGACCGAGTGCTGAAGCAAGACGAATTGTGCATGGACACCACTGGCCAAGAGAACAGATTGTACCCGAGGTGAAAGTCTGACAAACTATTACGGAAGAAACTAAAGAATCCTGCCAAAGTGACAGTGATGGTGAAGGACTAGTAGTCCAGAGAACAAAAAGAGCAAGAGTACAATGTCGGAGGTACACCGCACCTGAATCGACATACTTGACTGGGAGTGAGAATTTAGACTCTTTTGTTTTAGCAATTTGTGTCCAGCTGAACTTCCTTGAACTGATTCTTGTGGCTGACATGAGTTTTCAAATTATATTCCCACTTAAAAGATTGAGACATTATATCCTGATGTGTCTATTAGCGACTTAAAACTGCCCGTTTATCAGAGCCATTTACAGACTTTGTGGAGAATAAAGAAGGGTACTTAGATCTGATTTTCGAGAATTAATTGTAGGGTTGTCATTTAGAAGAACACAGAGTAAGGTTAAAAGAGACTAACTGTTGGGCCTGGCCCTTTTGCAGGATCATCCCCAAATGTTTTGCCTCTTTCTTCCTATTCCTTATGACCTGTTTTTGTTGGCTTTAGGACTCTGGGCACTTTACCACTGCTAACCAGTGCATGCTAAAGCGAATATGCTCTCTGTCTAAATTGTATTGGTTGTTGGTTTATCCATGATTGGCATATTGGATCTACTAGTAAGGCCCAAGTAAAGTGCACCAGGGATATCCAGGGCCTGTAAATCAAATGCTACTAGTGGGCCTGCTGCACTGATTGTACCACCCGCATGATTAGCCCTGTAAACATGCCTCAGACCTGTCACTGCAGGGTCTGTGGGTGCAGTTTGGCACTGCCAATTCGACCTGGCAAGTGTACTACTTGCTAGGCCAAGACCTTCCCTTACCTTTTACTATGTGTAAGCCACCCCTAGGATAGGACCTAGTTAGCCCCAAGGGTAGGTGCAGTGTATTTAAAAGGTAGGGCATGTACTGGTGTATTTTACATGTCCTGATAGTGAAATACTGCCAAATGTGTTTTACACTAATGCAAGGCCTATCTGACCCATAGGTTAACATGGGATTGCCTTTAAATATCTTTTAAGTGCATTTTCCCATTGGGAGCAGGTAGAGGATTGGAGTTTGGGGTCTCTGAACTCATAATTTTAAAATACATCTTCTGGTGAAGTTGTTTTTTAGATTGTCTGTTTGAAAATGCAATTTTTTGAAAGTGGGCATTTTCTTGCTTAATCACTCTGTGCCTCTGCTTGACTGCTGAATCCATGTCTGGGTCAGACTGACAGTTAGGTTGTTTGTGAATTCACTCTAGACAGTAACACAAAAGGAGCTGAGTTTTGTCCTGCATATCTTGATGAGTCTTCCTGGGATAGAGTGGGAGGAAGGGCCTGTCTTCTGCACTTGAAAGGTCTGTGTCTGTCCCATCACAGTACAGTCTCCTGCCCCCTAAAGGGTGCCTGGGGCAGGGCATGGGAGAGACAGGGTGGTTTGCACTACAAAGACTTTCCTCTGAAGTGTGCCAACTTTAAAGTAAGAAAGGAGTTTAAGTATTGGACTGCTGACCCCCCCAACTTTAGAACACTTCTGAATCAAGAGGAACGTCTGCCATGGAGAAGAGCTGTGAGGAGGAGTACTGCCCTTTTGCTGTGTGTACTTTGCTGGGTTGGCCTGCGGTTGCTGCTTCTGCCTTAGAGAGGACAAAGACTTGACTCTGCTGTGTATCTTGCTTGTGAAGTTTCTCCAAGGGCTTGGATTGAGCTTGCCTCCTGTTAAGAAGTCTCAGAGACATCAAAGACTTCATCTGCCAGCACATGGGCTCTCTTGCTGAGACTCTGTGACTTGCCAAGGGTTGCCACATCCAGTCCTTGGACCCCTAGAAGGAGAAGCTGGCAGAACATGAGTGAAGATCCACGCACCGGAGCTGAGCGGCAGAAAAATCTAAGTAGCACCCACCTCACTGCTGTAAAATCGTTGCAGTGTCTGCCTCACAGCTGCAAAAATCTATCTATCGCCAGCTCAGCGTAACTTTAATGTAGCCTTGTGTCCAGATTTTCCATGCATCGTCGCTGGGCTTCAAAATCTCCAACATCACAGCACGGACCAGAGGCTGCTTGTTTGGAAATTGACACATCACTTAACCGGAGAAAGAATCGGCTCACAGCCTCACTTGCGAGCAAGAAATTGAAGCATCGCTTGCTTTTCTGACCCACGCTCACCCCATTAGATTTTGGGCCAGATGTATCAAGCGTTTTTGCATTCACAAACGGTGCGAATGGCCGTTTGCAAATGCAAAAATGCCTTTCAGTATGTACGAAAGGCATTCGCTATCCAATTTTAAGGAAACGCTAAAATAGTGATTCCTTAAAATTGCGACCCCGTTTAGAGAATCGCAAATTGTGATTCCCTGAGTAAGAAATCGCAAATAAGGAATCCTTATTTGTGATTTCTTAAGCACATGTATCAAGCTTTTCCTTAATGCGAATTGGGCATTAAGGAATCACAATTACGACCAAATACAACTTGGTGGTAACCATGTGCAAATTTTAAAAATGCATTAAAAATGCATTTTTAAAATTGACATGTAATGCACACATGCCCCTTTGGCATATGTGTGCCTTACATGTTCATAAATAATTTTTTGGGGTGCAGCAGAAGGGGTCTTAGGCCCCCAGCACCCTGGGGTTTGCATTTCCAAATTGCTAATTCCAGTTAGAAATTCGCAATTTGGGAAATGCAAAATAATTAGCAAATATGGGCCTACAGGACCATTAGTGCGAATGGGGTCAGAATGGCTACTTGCCATTCTGTAATAGCATTTGCGATTTTTAAGAAATCGGTATTACCGAATCGCAAATATTATACATACCATTTTGCAGGGAGGAGCCAAAATGGCGGCCGGGACGGTCGCTTGATCTGAGCGCTCCGTCCCCGGCTAGCTCGAAACATCCTGAAAGGCGCCCCCCGCGGCCTGGTTGCGACGGCTGGGACGGCGGCTCGACCGGGGGAGACCGGGGCGCCCAATTTGAGCCGCAAGCGCCCCTCGGTTCGCGGGCGGACCGGGCTGGGACTTGCGAGCTCGCGCCGGGTGCGGCGCCGACACGGAGGAGCTGCGTCTGCGGCCCCGATCACGCCCTTGCCCGGCGCGGCTGCCTCCCACTTCCGGACTTGCTCGTGGCCGGGAGGGCTGAAGAGCCGTGGCCAAAACAGACTGCGCTGCAGATTTTGCTGGACGCCCCGGGGCGTGTGAAGCTGGTGCCGGCCGGAGGGGCTGGGAAGCCATTTTGAATTTCGCCGCGGCAGTGGCCGCGTGCACATGTTGCAGAGGAACGGAGAAGGGGTACTCCAGCCCGGCAACGAATACACACTGCGGCGGCGGCCCAGCAGGCTACAGGGGTTACCAGTGCATAGTCTAAGGAACGAGGTGAGGAGGGCACCTGAGAAGGGGAGGAACACCAAAACTAAGCTGTGGGGAAAAACTTTTGGAATGCTAGGCAACCCCCCCCCACCTCCTCATTAACACAAGAGGGCAAGATTGATGCGGACCGCGTGCTCCCGTGAGCTCGGACTAATTAACCAGCACAGAACGGACGGCTGGGTCAGACCGCGGGCGCGTGGCCTGCCCTGGACTCCCCTGCAGTGGGCCCCTGCCGCGACTGTCCCTAATTGCACGAAGCCCATCTGTGGCACCTGGCGTTCGTCCTGATCTGCGGTCTCTCCCGAGCGCCACCACCTCTCCCGGCCCTTAAACACTCCTCCCCTCTATCTGAGGGAGCCTCTGGCACCAAGCCCTGTCATCACACAGGAGGAAGCGAGTGTTCCCTCCCAGCTTCTACACCCTCCGCACACTCCGGTGGGCCCGGAGGACAGCCCCGCAAGAACTCAATGCCAGAATATCGAATCAATTAATGACTGCAGCATTTGTTATTGAATACCGAGGCCACAATAAACCTGAATAAGGCTAAACTGTCCCTTGGCTTGGCTGGCCAATCTCACGCTCTTAACGCCAGATGTGTACTCCATGCCCAGGCCACTCAGTAAAAGTTTAAAACAACGAATCAGGAAGATTAAAAGTGCGAAATCACTGTAGATTGGGAGGTAATCTCAGAACAGCCAAAATGTCCGGCAGAGCCAAATCAACCAAGAACCCAGACCGAACCACTCAAGTGATAACGCCTACCGAACAACAATCTAGCCCATCCCTACAGTCACTGGAAAGCACAATTCTTGCGCACTCTGCTCAGTTCGAGAAAGTATTGCAGGCAATACTGGACACTAAGTCATCTTTGGAAGGCAGAATCGATGCAGTCGCGCAAGACTTGAACCTATTACGAGTGGATCATCGAAGCCTAGCTGAAAAAGTGAAAACAACTGAAGCTGAAATAGCCGACCTAACTCCAATAGCGCAAGGGAACCAAAAACAGATTCAGCGCATGGATGAGGAGCTGAAGATACTTTGGAGAAGATCGGAGGAAATGGAGAGCAGGGCGCGCCGCAACAACGTGAGGTTTCTGGGCTTTCCAGAAAGTATGCGTCAACCGGAATCAGAAATTTCCCTAGAGCAGTGGCTAATCAAGGAGGTATTAAATGGGGCTCCATCCAAGTTTTTTTCAGTCGAAAGGGCTTACAGAATCCCGGGCAGACCTCCGGCTCCCGGCCAGTCCCCCAGGCCATTGATTGCCAGGTTTTTGAACTACAGAGACCGAGACGCAATATTGCAACAATTCCGCAGTAAGGGCCCATTCAAGTATGAAGACTCGAACATTAACGCTTACCCAGACTTTACGCAAGAGGTGCAGAACCAACGCAATTCTTTTGTCAAAATCAAGCAACGCCTACGGGAACATAACATAAAATATGCCTTGCTCTTCCAGCCAAGCTAAGGGTAGTGATGGAGGATCGTACTCATATATTCACCAACCCCGAAGATGCCTGGACATGGCTGCATGCCAAGGGCCTTGCACCCCCCCGGGAGGACGATGAGGGGGACGAGAAATGGCAAAAACCCGCTGCAAGGAAGCGATCCAAAAGGCGCACCAGAGGCCAGCCCAATGATTGGCAAGCAGCAGAAGAAAGAGCAAAAGTGCTAAAAGAGACGCCTTTGCACATGCAAAGTCACAGTACAACAGCTAGAGGTCTTTCAGAGCTGGGATCGGACTCAGACACGGCCAGCTCCTCATCCACGATAACAGGAGAACTAGGCGGGCCGAAGGTCACCCCAAGAACCGCGGACGAACTTTAAACTATTCGTACAGGCCCAGAGAGACTTCCAGCGATGATGCTTGAAACTTGAAAATTTACAGGGACTTTGCGGCATAGCCGAGACGCGGGGACAAAGTGCCTTCAACAATATGCATCTTTGTTATATACACTAAGCTAAGTGATTGGGGGCATAAGAAGGTGGTACATGATGGATGGGCGGGGCCAGAGGGAACAGATTTATGCCAAGGGGGGGCGCCTGACGATATTGGCAGACTAAGTCTGCGGCACGATGTGAGCCCCTTACAAGAGCCACATCTGTACGATATGAGAATCCCGCTATGCAAATCCAACTGGATAAGAGTTATTTCACACATTTTTAAGTTTTGTAGTTTCACTGTAGCTGTAAGTAGTATAGGGGGTTTAATTAGGGGGGTGGGGATTAACAGTTTAGTAGAAATGCAAGGACCGGAATTACTTAATGCACAAAATATATACCTGCACCCGCTATATTTAAATATCAGCTATAGAAAGGCAGGGACCAGGCGGGCCAACTTTAAAGCCCAGACCCTCAACACAGCAACACATCCCCAGAACCCCATATGATGTCTTCCCGAAATAATACTAAAAACCAGTATATTATATTAACATGGAATATCAGGGGTCTTGGGGCGCTGAGCAAACGGGCTAGAGTGTACGCTCGACTTAAAAGACTAGGAGTGCATATCGCTATCTTGCAAGAGACACACATGTTAACGGGGGACATACGCGACCTGTGCACGAGGTGGGGAGGCCAGTTGATAGGCACAACATACTCGGCCTTTGCAAGGGGGGTGTTGATCTGGATAGCGGCAGGAGTTACATTCCTCTTGTCATCACACAAGATAGACCAGGGAGGGAGGTACGTAGTAGTGGAGGGCAGGCTAGACGGCAGACAAATGGCGGTGGTTGGGGTATACGCCCCAAACAGTGGCATCACGGGCTTTCTCACCACTCTCACCCCAACGTTGCTGTTCCACCCCATGCCCCTAGCCATCTGGGGCGGTGATTTTAATAGTACCCCATCAGCAACATTGGACAGAACCAGTGCCTACCCGAGCGCACTAACTAATAGGAAGCCCATAGGTCCCCTGCAAGAATGGGCAAACGTTATGGGACTTCACGACGTATGGCGACTAGGCCACCCAGAGCAAAAAGAATATTCATTTTACTCAGTACCATATAACACTCACAGTAGAATAGACATAGTATGGGGTAATCGCGAAATAGGGTCACTGAATCTGAATACTTAGCAAAGACGATCTCGGATCATGCGCCTCTGAGAGTAACACTGAATTGGGGTAGGACACGTCAGGCAATCCCCACTTGGAGATTCCAGGCGGAGGCTCTACAAGATCAAGCATTCGCCACAACATTGGGGAAATCTATAGGCCAATATTGGGAAATAAACGCTATGTCTGCAACAACTCGGGCGATAGAATGGGATGCCCATAAGGTAGTAGCACGCGGAGTATGTATGTCCACTACGTGGGGAGTGAGACGCTCTTTACAGGTGGAAATTAGCAAACTAGAGAAGGAGCTAAGGATTGCGGAAAAAGCGGTAGCACTAGGGGAAATCTCTAGCACTGTCCTCAAAGAAAAGCGCTCAAAATATAATGATGCAGATAGCAGGCTCCGCTATCACGACTACAACTATTATTTAACTAGGTTGCAAACGGAAGGAGATAGATCAAGTAGAATGCTAGCATGGCTACTCCGCGAAGATAGACAGCAAGCCCCGATAGGTGCCATCTGGGTGGGCGCGCATGAGATGGCTACTACACAAGTAGAAATAAACGAGATGTTTAGGAATTACTACTCAAACTTATACACTAAACGCACCTCATGCACAGTTACACAACTTGAGGCTTTTCTGGCAGACTCCCTCCTACCCCAACTATCACAAACAGATAGAGATGCAATCGAAACCCCCATAACAACAGAAGAAATAGAACTAGCCCTTGCACAGCTGCCCAGGAACAAAGCGCCGGGCGCAGACGGCCTCCCCTCAGAATATTATAAAGCCTATCTACCCAGCCTGAAATCTCATCTGCTGGGAGTGTTCCAAGAGGCGTGGACTAAAGAAAGCTTACCTATATCTCAAAGGGAAGCTATGATAGTGGTACTCCCTAAACAGGGCCGAGACCATACGGATGTTAAATCTTATAGACCATTATCGCTATTAAATACAGACTGCAAAATATTAGGCAAAATATTAGCTAATAGATTAGCTCCCTTCATGCACTCATTGATTCACGCAGATCAAAATGGCTTCATCCCACAGCGTAACACCTTCCTAAATATTCGCAGATTGCTGAGTATAATAGGAGATACCCCCAAGATTGCACAAGAGGAAATGGTGCTCTCACTAGACATAGAAAAGGCCTTTGATACGCTGGAATGGGACTTCCTAATGGCCACGATGGCCCGCATGGGAATAGGCCCTAATTACATCCGTTGGGTCCGGACATTGTATTCTAATCCAAGTGCGAGGGTGAAGTCGGGCGGGGTGATTTCTGATAGTTTCCCGATCTCCAGGGGGACACGGCAGGGATGTCCCCTATCCCCGCTATTGTTTGACATAGCAATGGAACCGTTAGCGGCAAAAATACGCCTCATGGAACACGAATGGGGAATTATTAGGAATGGGCTATATCACACGGTCTCATTATATGCAGATGATGCTTTGATATATATCAGGAACGGTTGTGCAGTTATCCCATCTGTAATATCTTTATTGGCTGAATTTGGAGGCCTGTCTGGCCTTGTGGTAAACTGGGAGAAGTCCTGTGTGTTCCCCCTGGCAAAAAGGGCCCCCAATAATCAAGACCCCCCAGAAGTAGGGCACCTAAAGTGGTGCCCGACAACATTTAAATATCTTGGGATACAATATATCATGTCATAGAAGACTTAAGAGACGGGAACCTGGGGAGGGCGCTAATTTCCATAAAAGGCTCCCTACAATTCTGGAACAAGCTCCCGCTCTCGCCACCCGGCAAGGTGGCGATTGCCAATATGTTGATTCTACCTAGGCTCCTATATTATTTTGCGGCCCTGCCGATAACTATTCCCAAAAGTTTCTTCGGCAATTTAAATACAGCACTACTACAGCTCATTTGGGGTGGTGGCAGAGCACGAGTGGCGCTAACCACATTGCAATGCCCGCTGGATAATGATGGCCTGGGAACTCCGAATTTTGAAAGATAATATGCAGCCGCACAACTTCAGTGGGTCCAATACTGGATCCACAGACCAGAGCAAGCAGAACCCAGGAGCCTAGAGCCTCGGCGGAACGGGACCCCCCTCATAAATTGGCTGACGTCTAAGCCCCCCAAAGCGGTACTGGTCAACCCTTTGCTTGCAGTTGCGCATGCGTGTTGGACTCAATATGTGCAAAAAGGAGCGAATAAGCTTCCTTACTCCCCACACATACCGCTAAATTATCTATTGGCGGGGACTGCAGCTGGAATGCAAGCTGCAAAGCTGTGGAGTGAAGCAGGAATACAGTCAATAGGAGACTGCTTTGAAGATGGCAAATTAATGACGTTCGAGGCTCTCCAGGCCCTTACAGAGATAAATCCGGGTCAGTTCCTGACATACCACGCCGTATGTCACGAAATTAGGAAAATATGGGGGGTGGGCACTTCGGAACCAGAGATTTCCCCAGTGCTCCACCAGCTTCTACAACACAGCGATCAAACAAAAATAATATCCAATCTATACAGAATCCTCAATAAGACTCCTAATCCACAGGCAGGGAAAGCATGGGGTAGATGGAATGCAGTACTCCCCACCCCGATCCCACAGGCAGACTGGCCAAAGGCCTTGTCCCACATCCGAGGCGTGTCAAGGAATCCCAGATTTAGATATACCCAATTCAACTACACGCATCAAACATATCTTTCCCCAGCCAGAATAAAGCGCATGTTCCCCGATTCAGTACCAGTATGCCCAAGATGCATAACACCGTCTGCACCCTTCTACCATATGGTATGGGATTGCCCTAATACACAAACGGCCTGGGCGGAGGTGGTAAGGGAAGTATCTGAGCTAACGGGACTTGCACTGATAGCAGACCCTGGGTCCTGCCTGCTGGGATTGAGAAAGAGACCAAAAAAACAAAGACACCTGCACAAATTTATAGACTTGGCCTTTTTAATGTACAAAAGATTAATAGCAATACACTGGAAAGCCCCCAAGGCTCCCGATTTGAAATCCTGGTACTTTCTAATAATACGTTGGGCTCGCACTGAATACCAGGTACTAAAAAGGATGGTGCGCGAAGGGCGACAACACACAGGATGCTCCACTTGGGAGAATCTGGTAACAAAATTGGAGGCCAAAAACGATGAGATGCCTCCTTGAACTGGGGTACATATACTCGCAATAACCACGACATAAATCCCCCTGCATCCCCTGTTATGGAAACAAAGCCTATAGGGCACCCAGGCACCACAGCGCATGCACATCATCTCTTTCCCTCTCTCTAGTAATAATAATCCATCAAATCTTCGTCACCACAGCACCAGCGACGCATGAGGAGCAGGAAACCAGGGTTGCTATATGCATATACTAATCCGGATGGTGCTCTCACTAGGAAGCCAGGGAACCCACGCACGCAAAACAAGGCCCACACTGGTCACGAGCGAATGCCTATATTAAATAAATAATAAAGGATAAACCCATGGAGGGTGCAGTCAGAAATGATACTGTAAAACTAGAAGTGTTCCGTGATGTGCATATTGGGGGGGTTTGTGATTGTTAAATGACCTAGATATTAGTTATTGTATTGGTTTATCCTGTGGTTGCAAATTGAACAATTTGTATTATATTTTGAAATATAAAACCAATAAAAAATATTTTAAAAAATAAATAAAAATACATACCATTTTGCGACTCTGAAAACGCAATTTCTTAAAAATCGCTATGAGAGAATCACAAAGTGGATTCTTGATACATCTGGCACTTTGTTTTTTATGCATACCGGGTACTTTGTGCTAAAATAACGCATCCATTGATTCTTATGGATTAAGACTCTTTTTACTTTAAAATGTTATGTCTTTACTTATGTATGTTGGATTTTTATTGTTTTGGTATTGTTTTATTTAGATAAATACTGGCTATTTTTCTGAACTTGTGTGGGGTCCTTTTGTGGTGTTTTCACTGTGTTATTGTGTGTGCTTGTGAAAATACTTTACACATTGCCTCTGAGATTAACCTGTCTGATTGTGCCAAGCTACCAAGGGGGTGAGCAGGGGTTATCTGAGCTGTATATCTCCCCTATCCTGACTAGAGTGAGGGTCCGTACTTGGACCTACCTAAACTGACTGCAAAACATTTCTAACACTAACAAAGATATTGCAACTAACATTTGAACTTTGATGAAAAAATAGTGTTTGCTTTTGATTTGCTTAAACAAAAAGAATGAAAGAGATAATTGCTGTTGCTGTTTTTTCGTTAAACCGGTCTGATTTAAGAAAAGTCATGGAGCCTAGAAACAAAGGTAGTAGACATAAATACATGTGTGCAGGAGTATTAGTCATATCAATAACAGTAATGATTTCCTTGTTTAAAGGATTGAGTTTACCTACACATTATAATATAGGGAGTATTAGATCTACTAATGCACCAAAGGAAATCCATCCATTAGTGATGAAGGACATTCAGTAGATGAGAAAGGGTTACATGTCGATACTTCTAGAGGAGCTCTTTCATCAAATGTTGTTTGAAATGGCTCTCTCCACAAGGTCACCTCCAAACCTCTTGCCTTCCTCCTCCCACTCTTAGCTGGATTTTTGCTTGTTGGCTTTAGGACTCTGTGCACTTTACCTTTGCTAATCAGTGCTAAAGTGCTTGTGCTCTCTCCCTAAAGCATGGTTTGAATGGAATACACCTGATTGGCATGTTTAATTTAATTTACATGTAAGTCCCTTATAGACAGGTATAACATATACCCAGGGCCTAAACATTAAATGCTACCAGTGGGCCTGCAGCACCTATTGTGCCAAACACTTAAGTAGCACTTTAAAACATGTCCCAGGCTTGCCATTGCAGCCTGAAGGTAGTGTCCATTGCCATGTCTACTTGGCATTTAAAACCCCTTGCCAAGCCTTAAACTCCCCTTTTATTACATATAAATCTCCCCTAAGGTAGGCTGTAGGTAGCCCATTGGCCAGGGTGCTGTTTAATTAAAATGTAGGAAATGTAGGCCCTCATTACAACCCTGACGGTAAATCCCACTTACTGCTGTGCTGATGGCCACCAAGATACTGTGGCCGTGGCGGTAATCCGCTACAGGTATTACGACCCACATCTAGTAATCCGCCGCAATACAGACACCCACACAAGTCTGCCACACCAAAGGTCAGTGATAAACTGGCGATAGCAAAACCCACACCGTCACGCCAACAAGAATACGCCCACACTATTACGACCCACGAATCAACGCGGCGGTCATTCAACCACGGTAAACCATTGGCGGTACACACCACCGCGCACAAAATTCACACACATTTACAAAACACAACCACATTGGACAAATCAAAATACACACACCTGATACACATACACACACCACACCCACACACTCACACCACTATAAAACACACACCCACATTATCCACCACCCCTTACAACGACATTTTTGGAAGAAGCACAGAGAGAGAGAATTGCAAACACAACACCAGCATCCACAGGCACACAACAGCATCACTCATACAACATCCACACACCTCAAAGAACACACACCAACACAAAACATCACACAGCACAACAAACATCACTTCACACATCACCCACACCACATTATGGCACCTCAAAGACACCCCAGGTTTTCTGAGTAGGAGCTCAGGGTCATGGTGGGAGAAATCACCCATGTAGAGCCACAGCTATTCGGATCACAGGTGCAGCAGACCTCCATTGCAAGGAAGCTCGAGCTATGGCGGAGAATTGTCGACAGGGTCAACGCAGTGGGATAACATCTAAGAACACAGGATGACATCAGGAAGAGGTGGAATGACCTACGGGGGAAGGTGCGTTCTGTAGTATCCAGACACCAGGTAGCTGTACAGAGGACTGGCTGTGGACCCCCACCTCCTCCCCCACAACTAACAACATGGGAGGAGCAAGTCTTGGCAATCATGCATACTGAGGGCCTCGCAGGAGTAGCAAGAGGGCTGGACTCTGCTAAGGGAAATCTTTACTACTTTATCCCCCCACCCTACCTCCATGCCATCACAAACCCCTACCCCTACCCTCACACCCATCACCCCAACACCCCACAGATACCCCACTATTACAACCCACACATCCCAATACCAAGCCCTGCATGTAACACCAATGCATGGACACCCATCACCAAAGCATGTCCAGTAGAGAGACTCACCCAGGCCACAAAATCACCAATCACACAAGGGCCAAGCCAATAATGCAAGCACAGGAGTAGAGGGAAACACACCCATTGCACAAGATGGCACACACAGATACAATAACTATGCATTTACACCCTAACAGGACCCCTACCTAACGTCACTGGACAGGAGGTGCCAGCCATATCTAGTCCCCCCACAGAAGAGGCCCAAAGTGACAACAGCAGCTCTGTACGCCTGGATCAAGATGACCAGCCCAGCCCATCAGGGACCTCGGGACAGTCGGTTCCCCTGCCACTGTCCCAAACCACCACTGAACCTCGCCCCTCATGAAACACCACCATAGCACCCACCCAGCGGGCCCATACCTCTGTCCCCAGGACACGTCAATCAGCAGTGTGTCAACCACTACAGGGACCCCAGGCAACCCCACTAACCCAAGACAATCAGGGACCTGGGGTCAGTGGCAGTGGGCACACGGTTCAGGGGACCTAGGCACAGGATAACAGGGAAGCTGGGAGGACTGCTGTGCGACAGGGGGAGGACAGGCCCAGGAAACCCACTCTCTACGAAGCACCATGGACATTCCTCCACCGTCATCCCAGCCCATTGCACATAACCCTCCACCTATTAGCACTGAAATAAACACCCTTGAATCACAAAACGATCTGGAGTCAGTCTTTACTTTCACAAGTGTGTTATTACAACCTCTCTGATAAATAGCAATGTCAATGTTCATTTTCACATACCAATGTTCGACAGTTGTTGGGCAGCAGTAAACATAGCAGAAGGCAGAAAGTGGTACCCAGATCTGTGAAATGGAAAGCCAAAGTGAACTGTCAGGGTCCATACACAGAGGTAAAAAGGCAGAATCATGCAATGTCCTACTGTAGTATGATATGAGAGGAGCAGTGCCAGTCTCTTACCTGTGTCTCACTGGAAGTATTGCATAATGATGTTGATTCTGTTGTCTATATCTTCTTCTTCTGCCTCTTCTCCCTCCCTGTCCACAGGCTCTACAGCTGCCACAAGACCAACATCAGGCCCATCCTCCTGCAGAAAAGGCACCTAGTGTTGCAGAGCCAGGTTGTGCAACATAGAGCATACCACGATTATCTGGCACACCTTCTTCGGTGAGTAGTATAGGGAGCCACCTGTCAGATGGAGGCACCGGAACCTTGCCTCCAGAAGGCCGAAAGTCCGCTCTATTTTCCTCCTAGTTCGCCCATGTGCCTCAATGTAGCGTTCCTCTGCCCTTGTCCTGGGATTCCTCACTGGGGTCAGTAGCCATGACAGGTTGGAGTAACCAGAGTCACCTGCAAATATCGAGGGACAAATGTTAGACACACACCAAACCTTAGGGACTCTCCCATACCCAGACACCTATTCAAACTGTGTTGGGACCTTGGGCTCACCTATTAGCTACACACGGTGCCTCTGGAGTTGCCCCATCACATAAGGGATGCTGCTATTCCTCAAAATGTAAGCGTCATGCACTGAGTCAGGGTACTTGGCATTCACATGGGAGATGTACTGGTCTGCTAAATACACAATCTCCACATTCATAGAATGGTAGCTTTTGCGGTTTCTGTACACCTGTTCATTCCTGCCGGGTGGGACAAATGCCACATGTGTACCATCAATGGCACCAATGATGTTGAGGATATGTCCCAGGGCATAAAAGTCACCTTTCACTGTGGGCAAATCCTCCACCTGAGGGAAAACGATGTAGCTACGCATGTGTTTCAGCAGGGCAGACAACACTCTGGACAACATGTTAGAGAACATTGGCTGTGACATCCCAGATGCCATGGCCACTGTTGTTTGAAAGGACCCGTTGGCCAGGAAATGGAGTACTGACAGGACCTGCACTAGAGGGGGGATTCCTGTGGGATGGCGGCTAGCTGACATCAGGTCTGGCTCCAACTGGGCACACAGTTCATGGATTGTTGCACGATCAGGTCTGTAGGTGATAATGATGTGTCTGTCATCCATTGTCGACAGGTCCACCAGGGGTCTGTATACCAGAGGATGACACCATATCATCATCTGCCCCAGCGGATGTGCCCTATGGAGGAGAAGGGTGAGCAGAGGGTCATACACCACATAGCTTGCACAAGGGTGTTTTGAACAATTGTGATGTAATCGGTGTGTGGTGCTGTCTGTCCGTATTCCTGCCCAAAAGTGCTGTGACGCAGTTAGTTGCCCTGCCATGGGGCCCCTCGAAATGGCGGCTGTCTGACCTGTAAGGAGGGACAAGTGGAAATGAGGTAACTGCGCTGGCGTTGTGCAGCGTCGCGGTAGGCGGACGAAGACTGCTGCACAATTCAGCATTGGTTATCATTGGGCCCTATGGGTTCCAGGAGCCAATGACGATGTACACCAGAGGTGACGGTATGCACCGCTGCGGATGTAACCGCCATTTTCTATCTGTTCACTGACTTGATACCTGACCGTCAACAGGAGAGAACCTACTCTGCAAGTGCTGCTGTGACCTGAGTCTGGAAGCGACATTGGCTACAGTGTCTGGGGAAAGGGCCCCTGCCTTCACCGCGGAGGAGTTGGACAACCTGGTGGCTGGGGTCCTCCCCCAGTACATGCTACTCTACGGTCCTCCAGACAAACAGGTGAGTACACTGTGAGCACGATGGATGGGACATGAATGTATGGAGTGGGGTGGATGGAAGATATAGGGGGGGTGGGCTAAGGCCAGCATGTGAGGATGGTCAGTGTATGTGTTTCTGGACCAGGGTGGGAAGTTGTGACCAATGAGTAAGAAGAACCGGACGGGGGAGTTAAATCCATTCTTACTTTACTTTTTCTCTAGGTTAGCGCCCACCAGAAGAAGGGTATTTGGCGTGCCATCGCCGAGGAAGTGCGGACCCTGGGGGTCTACCATAGACGGAGCACCCACTGCCGCAAAAGATGGGAACACCAGCGCCGCTGGACCAAGAAGATGGCGGAGGCCCAGCTGGGGATGGCCTTCCAACGTGGAAGGGATGCCCGTCGCACCATGACCCCCCTGATGTACCGGATCCTGGTGGTGGCATATCCTGAGTTGGATGGGCACTTGAGGGCATCGCAGCAGCCAAGAACCATTAGTGCATGGCCTAGTGCATAGGGCTGCTCCCTGTGTGTCGTGTCCACCAACGGTAGTGGTGTTGCTGGCATTGACCATGTGTCTCCTCTGTCTTTCCCACCCCTTTTTGTTTTGTCACCCTGTCCTTGTGTGCATTAACATCATCTGGCGGAGGAGCATTGGCACCGGAGCAGGAGGGAGCTGCAACACACATGGCCCTGGAGGGTGAATGTACGGAGTCTGAAGGCACCAGTGGGACGGAGGGCGAGGGGAGCTCCACGATGGGGACAGGAGGAAACACCAGCAACAGCGACTCCTCCTCTGATGGGAGCTCCCTTGCGGTGGCGGGCACCTCTGTGCCCACCGCAACAACAGTTACAGCCGCCACCCCCCCACTAACACTGCCCTCCCAGCAGTCCCTCAGCATGTTTGCCGTGCCTGCTCACCCAGGAGGGTGGGCATCTCCTTTGCCCCAGGCACCTCAGGCCCTGCCCCAGTCAGCCCTGCTGCCCTCAGTGAGGAGGCTATTGACCTCCTGAGATCCCTCACTGATGGGCAGTCAACCATTTTGAATGCCATCCAGGGTGTCGAAAGGCATTTTCAGCAAACAAATGCATACCTGGAGGGCATGCATTCTGGCGTGGCAGCCCAACAGAGAGCATTTCAGGCTCTGGACTCAGCACTGATGGCAGCCATTGTCCCTGTGCCTCCCCCCTCCAACTTCCACAACCCAGACCCAATCCCCTCTACCTCAGCCTAACCCAAGCACACCATCAGACCAGCGTGCACACTCATCAACACACAAAAGTGGCTCAGGCAAACATAAGCACCACATATCCCACAGGCACTCACACAAGCACCATACCCATGCAGATACACCAACATCCACTACCTCCACTGTTTCCCCCTCCTCCACGTCCTCCACCTCCCTCCCAGTCTCGTCTCCATTCACACCTGCATGCACTACATGCTTAGCCACTACCTCCATCACCAGCACGCTCATCACCACACACAGCTCATGTGCAATCACCACTCCCACTACCATGCACATGTCCCCTGTCTCCTCTCCCAGTGTGTCTGTGAGCCCTCCTCCCAAAGTACACAAATGCAGGCACAGACCCACTCAACAGCCATCCACCTCACAACAGCCTCCAGCCCATGCACCCTCACCCAAACTCAGCAGACGTACACCTCCTACAGCCACTACCTCTTCCTCCACTCCCAAGCCCCCCCATCTTCCCGTCCCAGTGTGTCAAAGAAACCTTTCCTGGCTAACATTAACTTCTTCCCTACACCTCCCCCCAGCGTCCTTCCCCTATGGCCAGGATGTCCAAATCCCATCCCAGCACCTCAGCCACAAAATCCTCGAGCACTGTGGTCCCTGCAAGTCCAGTAATATCGCGGGAGGCACCCATCAGGGCTGCCAGTGTGCCACCTATTGAGGCCAAGTATCACCCTATTCCACCACCTGCCAAGGTGATGAAGGGGCCCACATGCCATAGGGAAAAGCCGCACCAACCACCCAGCAAGGCCTCCTCCAAGACAAAAGAGGACAGTGGTAAGGTCCCAGCAGTGACTTCCAAGGTCCAAGGTGGGGAAGGGACACAAGGCCAAAGGGAAGTCAGCTCAGGGCACGGAGCCTCCGGGTGAGGGACTGGTGTCACCCGTTCTGCAAGACAGAACAGCAACCTGTACCGCGGTGGCCACTGCCACCTGCACTGCCACATGCACCGCCACCTGCACGTCTGCTGCCTCTGCTACAGTCCCCAGCATCATCCCCAGTGGGCAGCTGTCCGAGGCTGCAGGAGACGTCCTGCTGTCTCCCTCCATATGTGCTAACACCAGCACCACCCGCAGCATCTACACCGCAGCCACCGCCGCAGCCACCGCCACCTGCCCCGCAACGTGCACAGCCAGTGTCACCACAGCCCACATCAGCATCATCCCCAGTAGGCAGTCGTCCGAGGCTGCAGGAGATGTCCTGGACCCTACACACACTACATGAGGCACCACAACCAGCACTGGCAGTACCAGCAGTTGGCAGGCTAAGTCGAGTCGCCGCCGGCAGTCGTGTCTCTCTGCTGCCATAGAGTATCATGCTACCTGTTCCCAGAAAATCTGGTAGCTCAGACACCCATGTGAGGGAATGGGGAATGCCATTCCCCAGGTGCTGCACTCTGGGCACCATGCCCCCTCCAGAACCAGTGGAGAACAGCATCCACTCACCCTATCCTTGGCAGGATGAAGCACTCTGGGCACCATGTCCCTTCCAGAACCAGTGGAGAACAGCATCCACTCACCCTATCCTTGGCAGAATGAAGCATTCTGAGCACCATGCCCCCTCCAGAACCACTGGAGCACAGCATCCACTTGAGAGACTGTGGCCTTGCGCTCCCCAGGATAAAGCAGTGGGTAAACCACCCACTTGAGAGACTGTGGCTTTGCACTCCCCAGGATAAAGCAGTGGGCATGGAGCCCCCTCGTGGAGCAGTGGCGTCGTCCCATCATCCGGCTGAGGTGACCCCCTCCCCTTCCCCCTGAGGTGCCTGTGTTTGGTTAGACCTGATGCCCCTGTAGTGTTCTCTCCGTTTTGAGACAGGTGTCAGGTGTGGGCTTCGCCCATGCTTTTTGGGACCACTGGTCCACGAACATGTAATGTAACAGTATCCGGACTTGTGTACTTGCTGTAAATATTTGTATATACTGATCTTTTAAATTTATGTTGGCCTATCTGGATTTTCGATGATTACACTCGTTACAATCATTTCATTTGGTCCTTGCGTTCTTCCAGGGGGTCACGAGGAGTAAATGTAATGTTGCTGCATGTGTTTATGTGTATATTGTTGTGGGTGGGGGTGTTGCATGTGTGTATCACTGTCGTTTTCCTCCCCCCTTCCCTGTGTGCTAGGTGCAGTACTCACTGTGGTCGTCTTTGATGTTCCTGGTAGAAGAGGAGATACACCAACATTGGCAACACCTGTAACTTGGGCTCCATGGCGTCCTGGTTCCTCATTGGATGTCGAGAGGTGAGTGGATTCCGTTCCAAGCCCTGTTTCCTCCGTGCTTTTGATGGCTTTGGTACCGCCCAGGAAAAGCTGGCCGATTGGTGCCTTGTAAAACTGTGGGTGGTACATTGTCTTCCTCCTGTCTGTTGGTGGTCACCGCCGCGGTGTTTGTGTCTACCGCCGTGGCGGTTGGAATGTTCAAGTGGCTTTCTGTGTTGGCGGATTCTGCCATGGTCGTGATTCAATTTTTTTTCCCGCCGGCCTGTTGGCGGTCTTCCCGCCGCTTTATCACCGACCACCAGGGTTGTAATGAGGGCCTTAGTTTTTGGGTTTAGTCCAAGCAGTGAAAAAGCTCCCAAATTTGTTTTCTCACTGCTGAGAGGCCTAGACCGCCATAGGGTAACATTGGGGTTACCTTATTAAAAGTAGTAAGTTGTAAATCCTAAACCAAGGTGAATTCACCCCAGACAGTCACAAAATAGAGGGACCAGCAGAGCCGGAATGGGCCATTAACTGACTTAATCAGTGGGGCAGAGCTAAGCACAGACGCACTTGCAACTGAATAGGCTGTGCTATAGCACCACACAATAGGCTTTATGACCCTGTATTGTCAGTGCAGCCAGCTAGCCAGCTAGCCAGCTAGGGGCAACAGTAGAGGAGGCAGGAAATTCCTGGAACTTTAGAGAACCCTTCCGGAAACTTCACCCAACTTCTAGGAGCAGGGTACCAGGGAACATAAATGGGCTCTCAGACCCTCTCTTCAGTTCACTACTGGACCAGCGGAAGGACTCTGAGAAGACTGCCTGCTGCTGTGACCTGCTGTGCACTCTACCAGACTACTGCTGTACCTGAAAGGACTGCTTTGCTACCCGGAGTGGCAGGAATTGGCCTAGCTCACCCCAACCAAAACATAGTAACCCTGGCTTCACCATGTACTTATTCCACAGTCACTACCCAGAGGGCCAAACAGGTTTTGAGAATTAAAAAAATAGGGATGCAGTCATTTCGAAACCTAGGCTCCTGCATGCTTAATTGTTTGTTTTGAACTCTCAGCATCGTGATGCGAACAGGCAGCAGAAATGCCCACTAGACACCAGGGATTTATTTTTGTTTGTTTATGTATAAGGGGAGCGGCCCCTTGGGCAAGGGCGGCTCCCCAGGAGGCAAAGTATTTTTAGGCCTTTTCTGCCCCCCCTGAGGGCAGATTGGCCTTTTCTAATTAGGCCCGTCTGCCACCATGGGGGGCTGAAACCGCTAGACACCAGGGATTATTTTTTCTGTTTTTTTTTGGATTTTTATATGTGGGGAGCGACCCCTTTGGCAAGGGTCCCTCCCCTGGGGGCAAAATTAACCTTAGGCCAAGGGCAGATCGCCCTATTTTTATTAGGCGAATCTGCCCCCAAGGGGGTCAGAAACCACTAGACACCAGGGTATTTTTATTTAGGTCAGTTTAACGTGAGGGGAGCGACCCCTTAGGCAAGGGTCCTTCCCTTGGTGGACAATTTTATTTTAGGCCATTTCTACCCCCATTGGGGGCAGATCGGCCTATTTCTCTTAGACCAATCTGCCGCCGGGGAGCAGAAACCACTAGACACCAAGGAGTTTTATTTTTTGCGTCTATTTCATGCAAGGGGAGTGACCCCTTAGGCAGGGATCGTTCCCCTGGGGAGCACATTTATTTTAGGCAATTTCTGCCCCCCCCCTTTGGGGGCAGACCAGGCTATTTTTATGAGGCCAATCTGCCTCCAAGGGGCGCAGAAACCACTAGGCCAATTTTTGCCAATTCCATGCAAGGGGAGCAACCCCTTAGGCTATGGTCACTCCCCTGTGGGGGGCAAATGTATTTTAGGCCATTTCTGCTCCCCCCCCCGCCCCTTAGGGGCGGCTCAGCCTATTTTTTGAAGGACCATCTGCCCCCAAGGGGCATAAAGCCCACCAGAGACCAGGGAAGATTTATAAAAAAAAAAAAGAGGGTGGGTGTATGGCTATGCCCCCACCCCAAATAAATAGGGCGAAAGTTGTTTTGCCCACTGGTGGGAAGATGGGGCAATTACCCCCGATCCCCACTCCCCGGGGGGACAGAAAGCCTACTAGATGCCAGGGAATGAAAAAAAAAATAGTGGGGTGGTGGCTACCAACTAGTATCAGCATGGTTATGCCCCCCACCCCAACTGAAGGGGGTAACAGTGTTTTAGCTTTCTCCACACACTAAAACATCTTATCCCACGGCAAGCAAGAGGACATTTGATTATTTTGGGTTTTGGTTTTACATTTGGGCCATGAGAGCTTGTCTAACTCTCAAAATCGTCCTACTTGGAATGGTGAGGGCTGCACTTTTTATACTTTGGGACGCTGCCATGTAAAACAATCCACAAGACCTAGACACATCTGAAAACTATACATCTGGGTGAATCCAGGGTGATGTGCTGCACATGTACCCCGCACCATTTTCTTACCCACAATGCCCTGCAAATCTCCAACTTTGCTGGAAATCACACATTTTCCCCACATTTTTGTGATGGAACCTTTCAAAATCTGCAGGAATCCACAAAATTCCTACCACCCAGCACTGTCACATATATACCGATAAAAATTCTGCCCCACTTGTCAGCCTAAAAATGTTTTTTTTCAAACTGCTCTTTTGGACCCGCTTTGGTTCCCCCTCAATTTCGACATGTTTTTGGCTCTTCCCTGTCACGGGCCCTTGGCCCACCCACACAAGTGAGGTATCATTTTTACCTGGAGACTAAGGGGAACATTGGGTGGCAGGAAATGTGTCCTGGTGCAGTGATCCTACACAGGAATGTGGGAAAAATGAGATTTTTTAGCTAAATTTGAGGTTTGCTGAGGATTTTGGGTAAGAAAACACTGGGGGATCAACACAAGTCACACCTCCGTGGACTCCCTTGGGTGTCTAGTTTTCAGAAATGTTTGGGTTTAGTAGGTTTCCCTACATGGCTGCTGATCACAGGACCAAAAACGCAGGTGCCCCCGCAAAAACAGGTAGTTTTGTATTTGATCATTTGGAGGTGTCCACATAGTGTTTTTGGGCATTTCCTTTCACGGGCACTAGGCCTACTCACACAAGTGAGGTACCATTTTTATCGGGAGACTTGGAGGAATGCTGGGTGGAAGGAAACGTGTGGCTGCTCTTAGATTCCAGACATTTCTATCACCGAAATTTGAGGAAAAAGTGTTAAGTTTGCAAAAGATTCTGGGTAACAGAACCTGATGAGAGTCCACAAGTCACCCAATTTTTGATTCCACTAGGTGTCTAGTTTTGAAAAATGCACAGGTTTGGTAGGTTTCCCTAGGTGCCGGCTGAGCTAGAGCTAGGCACTTTGCAAAAAACACGTGAGATTTCAATGTAAAAATGTGATGTGTCCATGTTGCGTTTCCTGTTGCAGGCACTAGGCCTACCCACACAAGTGAGGTACCATTTTTATTGGGAGACTTGGGGGAACACAGAAAAGAAGAACAAGTGTTATTGCCCCTTGTCCTTCTCTACAATTTTTTCCTTCCAAATATAAGACGGTGTATAAAAAAGAAGTCTATTTGAGAAATGCACTGTAATTCACATGCTAATATGGGGACTCCGGAATTCAGAGATGTGCAAATAACCACTGCTTCTCAACACCTTATCTTGTGCCCACTTTGGAAATACAAAGGTTTCCTTGATACCTGTTTTTCACTCTTTATATTTCAGCAAATGAATTGCTGTATACCCGGTATAGAATGAAAACCCATTGCAAGGTGCAACTCATTTATTGGCTCTGGGTACCTAGGGTTCTTGATGAACCTAGAAGCCCTATATATCCCCGCAACCAGAAGAGTCCAGCAGACGTAACAGTATATTGAAGTGGCTGCTTTTTTCACATAAATTTCAATATTTTCTATAGGAAAACCTTATAGGATCCACACAAATGACCCCTTGCTGGGAGGGGCGTGGTCGTCACCATGAAGGTGGAAGTCTCCTCGTGAGGCTTCCGTCTTAGATCCCCCATCTCAGGACATCCTCCAGATCTGAAGACCCCCAACCCAGCCGACGGAGTGGTTAAAGGTGCGGGGATGCTACAGGTCAGGCGCTAATCGTCTGCCCAGCCCGCGGCTCGAATTCGGAGGCACAAAAGCTGAGCTGCACGGAGCCGCAAACAAAACAAGATGGCTGCCGCCATAGCGAAAGCGGCACCGGCGGCTCCCTGCGCCTCCTGGGAGGGAGCCGAGGTGTCCTTCACCTCCTGAACAGAAGTAAGGGGCCCGAGGACATCCGGAATGGAGCAGCAGCCCCGAATAGCAACACGGGGACTGCGGCGGGGTGTCGGGCCCGAGAGGAGCCTATTTACAATGAAGACAGCCCCGGGAGAGAGCTCTTGCGCTGTTTTGGCCCTTAATGGCTCCAGGTCGGCCCCTCTTATTACGAAGGCACCAGCTGGAGAAACGCACTGGCGGAGGACGTTGAGGGGCCCTTTCTTCTTCTCCTTTTTTTTGGGTGGCTGACCCTCCTGGCGATAGGTGGGGGCAAGGCAGAACCGACAGAGAGCCCTACTGAAGCACTACGGCACTGTGTACAGTGCACATTCACCCCAGGATGGGGCGGAACCCGGGGGGCGGCTTGTGAGCCTTTCCCTCAGATTTAATACTGTCTTGAACAACCCGGAGGGGAGAGACGGATCCTCCGGTGATCCTGCCCTGCCCAATATACGGGTGGGACCGGGAGGAGAAGGGCAAAGACACCTGAAATGAGCACGCTTGATGGCGCAGAAGATGGGTAAAATGGGCCGCAAAAAAGAAACAGAACCAAAAAGTGGACCAAACTCAGGGGAGATGACCGACCAGAGAGGCGCCCTGAATCCCTCTCCAGGGGAAAAACGAGGCGACCCCACCCTCCAGGATGTACTGCAGGCCATAACAGCTTCCCGGGTGGCACTAGAGGGAAAAATGTATGCATTGGCCACGGACCTTATAGTGTTCAGAGACGACCACCGCTGGTTGGCTGAAAAAGTAGCCACAGCGGACAGACAGATGGAAGAACTTCACACAGAAATTAGAGACACAGCCAAGATAGCGCAACATATGGAAAAATGGATCCGGGATTTGGAACTGCGAGCGGAAGACGCGGAAAACAGATCACGACAAAATAATATCCGCGTGATTGGTCTACCCGAACGCCCTGAAAAATCCAACCTGGTGGAGTTTCTCAAACACTGGCTGAAAGAAGAAGTAGCCGGAGATGGTTTAACTCCCTTCTTTGCGATTGAAAGAGCACATAGGGTCCCAGCCCGCCACTCTCCTCCGGGGCCCCCCCAAGGCCAATAATAGCTAGACTACTCCACTACAGGGACAGAGACTATTTGCTTAATCAAAGCAGGAAAAAAGGGGACAGCACACTGGACAATCATGTGATTCGTATCTTCCCAGATTTCTCCAGAGAAGTGCAGAAACAAAGAGCCTCTTTCAGGGACGCTAAACTGAAACTCCGCCAACTGGGAATTCAATATGGGATGATGTTCCCTGCAAAATTGAGAGTAGTGGCTAAAGACGGCATACTGTTCTTCAGTATGCCAGAAGAAGTTTGGCAGTGGATCGATATGCAAAC
This sequence comes from Pleurodeles waltl, assembly GCF_031143425.1. NCBI lineage: Eukaryota > Metazoa > Chordata > Amphibia > Caudata > Salamandridae > Pleurodeles > Pleurodeles waltl. Next base: position 706,374,142 of record NC_090448.1, read on the forward strand.
ACCAGAGGAAAGTACTTGCATGACAGGGGGCTCGCACACAGAGCGACAGAGGAAAAGCAGACACAGTAAATCCCGCAGGATCGGTAGCCCTTCAGAAGGAAAGACAAAAGGCGATGGAAGCGGCTGCTTCATTAAGACGGATCTGGCCTTGGATCCTATAAATGGATACAAGAAGAACTAGAGCAATCGGAATCGGAACAGGAATCCGAACTCTCACACACATCAGAAAAGACAGGCCCGACGTGATACCGGGCACTTCAGACTGTATCATCTGAGGGACTCATTGCCAGACTCACACATGGAAAGAATGAGATCGAATATGGAAACCCAGTGCGACTGCCGCGACCGTGGCGGACTGCACCGAAAATTCTGACTGACCCGGCGGCGGAGAACTGCTGCATTTGCAGGAAGACAGGGTCTACAAAACCCCTGTGGACTTCTCATCCCGAGGTTGGGGGATGGTGTGGCGATATACTTCTTGCTCGATCTAGGAGCACCCCCTACGTCAATAGACTGGTTAAATCATCTTTTAAGTTTGGATGAGAGACGTTCCTACTTTTGTCCTGGGGATGGGGAGTTGGGTTGTTATCTGTTGTGTTCAAGTTATGGGGATAGGTGAGCTACAAAGAGAATTGAAAGGGGAATTGGAGCTGATCAGTGAGATTGTTAAGATATGTGAAATGATTGATGGCACAGGTAGGGCCTTACCCAGTCAGGGAGAAAAACTCCGGAATGGCAGTATTAGACTCATATAAATGCCTCACGTGGAACATAAGGGGCATGCCCAAGATTGCCAAGAGATATAAGATCTTTTCTTACTTACAATGGAGGGGAATTGTATAGAGCGTCACCGGTGCTTTGATTACAGAAACTACCTTACACGAGCGCACGGAGAGAGAGACAAAGCGGGCCGAATGCTGGCATGGGTTGTATCACAGTCTCGTAGGACCCCAGCTATATTAGACTTAGTTACAGAGCAGTTCACGACCCACTATGAACAACAGTATGAAAGTAAACTCAATTATGTCAGGGAAGCCACTGAGAATTACTTATCGGAACTACAACTCGGTTCGCTCTCACCTGAGTTTATGGAACTGTTGGGAGGGGCCATTACGCAGACAGAAATTAAGGGAGCTATAAGAGGCCGGGCTAGAGGGACAACCCCGGGGACAAACGGGCTACCTATTGAATTTTATGGCACTTACATAGATATACTCACACCAAGATTGGAAAATTTATATAAGATTGCTAAAGAGCAGGGGAAGCTGCCTGCAACAGCGCGAGAAGCTGTCATAATTCCTCTCCTAAAAACCGGTAAAAAAACAACAGAAACTGGGGCCTATAGACCATTATCCATGTTGAACCTGGACTATAAAATCCTCAGTAAGGTTTTAGCTACTAGGCTCCTTCCATATATGACAACACTAATACACCCAGATCAGGCAGGATTTATTCCCGGGTGAAATACAGCGGGCAATATTCGTAGATTGCTGGCAGTCATGAGAGACCAGACCTCCGCAGCCACACCCTCTGGGAGTTCTAGCGGTAGATATAGAAAAAGCCTTTGACAGCTTGGAATGGGAGTCCCTTTACACTGTGATGTCCCGGCTTAAACTAGGACCTGAATATATCTCCTGGGTGAGACTCTTGTATACCAAACCTACAGCTAGAGTACACACAGGGCGGACAATATCCAGAAGCTACACGGTTGAGCGGGGTACCAGGCAGGGATGCCCCCTATCGCCGCTGTTATTTGCCTTGGCAATGGAACCACTGGCAGCCCCGGCAAGAGCTGGGGAGGGTGGCCCGGGTATTTTAGCAGGAGGCGAGAGGCATCGGATAGCCCTCTACACAGATGATCTATTGATATTCCTGAAGGATGTCCATAGGGATTTGCCCCGAGCGCAGCAGATGCTGTCTCAGTTTGGGGGACACTCTTGCCTGAAAGTGAACTGGGATAAAACTGGTTTGTTCCCTCTGAGAGTCTCCACGACACCCCCGCTGGGACTAGGCCTGGTCAGATGGGTCCCGAACTGTCTCCCATATTTGGGAGTCAAAATC